>NC_052309.1:86459492-87059492 GCF_016432855.1 Salvelinus namaycush | reverse complement strand
GTTAAATAAAGATGTTTTAAAAATTCCATGAGAAAATCTGATGTCTGATGTTGTAAAATAAATTATTACACTGTCAGCTGTTCTTAAACTGCATTTTTATGGTAAAAAAATGTAACAATTTCTTCATTTCAGTTAAACTGTGGCTCAAACTGATGACAGTCTGGCCCTGACTGAAGGAACACTGACAACCAGACAGGCTCCTTGCAACAGTGTGACAATATGACGCATGGCCACCACCCTCACACACACGCACACACGCACGCACGCACCCACGCACACACACACCCCCCCCCCCCCACACACACACACACCCCCCACACACACACACACCCTCTGAATTACCATGAACTAAAACAACACTCAGGGAGCCACAGTCAGAAACTTGTTCCCAAAACGTTTGTCCACAGCTTGTGGGCTATCATTACAAATCAAATAAAGACCTCTTTATGTCTGCAAGAGACAGTGTCCCTTTCTGGAAGAGGGCGAGATTGAGGCGAGATGAATGCGGGTGCGGGTGGCGCTGTGCAGAGGGGACTGAATGCCATTGCAGCTGGGCGCAGAGCTGGGGCGATGGGGAGAGTTGGTACCAGGGCACGAAAACACACACACACACACACAGAGACACATCCCATGTCAGAAAGGGCATCTTTGTTCAGCCCAGGTGCTTCTCTGGATTGTCTGCTGCATCCACTGCCTTCTCTCTCACATCCTGCATTGCCTCATTCATCACATTCATTATGCATGGTACATTTAAACATCAGGGGCTTCCTGTCAAAAGCCAAGAAAAGGGGGTGTGACTAGCCAGCCAAGTGTGCTCTCTGTGGCTTCGGAGGGGAAGAAAAGGATCCTCTGACATTTTTTAAAGGCGTTGAAAGGACTATAAAGACAAAGGCCATTGTGGCTTGGGAGCAAGCATTAAAACACATGCAAGTGCTGGAGTCCTAAGATATAGCAAATTCTTAAAAAGGATACTTGTTGGAGCTTTTTCACAGTGAGCCAGCTCTAAAATAGCCTCTATTTGGGATCCACATAAATATGCATTGTTCGAGTGACACATAAAGTGTTGGAAGCTTTTGTTGAACAACTTTGGTTAGTGACTGTCTTTAGACAGAGCTCTCCACAGGGTTCGTTACGGAATCCATGTTTGGAAGTCGGTCAGTTTTCATTCGAACTTTAGTTGAGGGATTTCCTAAAATGGATAGCATTTAGCTATGCAGTCAGCTTTTCTTGTCTTCTTGATCAGTTCTTCTCTCCCTTGAGACGATGCAGTTCGGTAATTGCCTGAGGATTACAATAATCTATGTACGGGAGCGTAACCTCCCCAGAGCCTTTGTGTCTCAGCACGAGATAATTCCCAGTACAATGAAGCCATTTTGTTTCACAACGTGAACTGATCATTAGCATCATCTACAACAGTGACCCCCCCCCAGTACCCTTTCCCAACCCTGCCTCAGACCGTATCACCCCCAGCCACTTATCCCAACCCTGCTTCAGACCGTATCACCCCCAGCCACTTATCCCAACCCTGCTTCAGACCGTATCACCCCCAGCCACTTATCCCAACCCTGCCTCAGACCGTATCACCCCCAGACACTTATCCCAACCCTGCCTCAGACCGTATCACCCCCAGCCACTTATCCCAACCCTGCCTCAGACCGTATCACCCCCAGCCACTTATCCCAACCCTGCTTCAGACCGTATCACCCCCAGCCACTTATCCCAACCCTGCTTCAGACCGTATCACCCCCAGCCACTTATCCCAACCCTGCCTCAGACCGTATCACCCCCAGCCACTTATCCCAACCCTGCCTCAGACTGTATCACCCCCAGCCACTTATCCCAACCCTGCCTCAGACCGTATCACCCCCAGCCACTTATCCCAAGCTTTATGACACAGTCAGGATGGGGTCACTGTGGCTCCCTGCATGGTCATAGTGAACCAGGCCTTCATTATAGGCAGGGCTTTCTCCTATAGATCTCCATTTTTATGGAACAGTCTGCCTACCCATGTGAGAGACGCAGACTCGGTCTCAACCTTTAAGTCTTTACTGAAGACTTATCTCTTCAGTAGGTCATATGATTGAGTGTAGTCTGGCCCAGGAGTGTGAAGGTGAACGGAAAGGCTCTGGAGCAACGAACCGCCCTTGCTGTCTCTGCCAGGCCGGTTCCCCTCTCTCCACTGGGATTCTCTGCCTCTAACCCTGTTACAGGGGCTGAGTCACTGGCTTGCTGGTGCTCTTTCATGCCGTCCCTAGGAGGGGTGCGTCACTTGAGTGGGTTGAGTTACTGACGTGATCTTCCTGTCTGGGTTGGCGCCCCCCCTTGGTTTGTGCTGTGGTGGAGACCTTTGTGGGCTATACTCGGCCTTGTCTCAGGATTGTAAGTTGGTGGTTGAGGATATCCCTCTAGTGGTGCGGGGGCTGTGCTTTGGCAAAGTGGGTGGGGTTATATCCTTCCTGTTTGGCCCTGTCCGGGGGTTTCTTCGGATGGGGCCACAGTGTCTCCTGACCGCTCCTGTCTCAGCCTCCAGTATTTATGCTGCAGTAGTTTATGTGTCGGGGGGCTAGGGTCAGTTGGTTATACCTGGAGTACTTCTCCTGTCTTATCCAGTGTCCTGTGTGAATTTAAGTATGCTCTCTCTAATTCTCTCGTTCTCTCTTTCTCTCTGAGAACCTGAGCCCTAGGACCATACGTCAGGACTACCGGGCATGCTGACACCTTGCTGTCCCCAGTCCGCCTGGCCTTGCTGCTATTCCAGTTTCAACTGTTCTGCCTGCGGTTACGAAACCCCTACCTGTCCCAGACCTGCTGTTTTCAACTCTTAATGATCGGCTATGAAAAGCCAACTGAGATTTATTCCTGATTATTATTTGACCATGCTTGTCATTTATGAACATTTTGAAAATCTTGGCTCTCTCTAATTTTCTCCTTCTCTCTTTCTTTCTCTCGGAGGACCTGAGCCCTAGGACCATACGTCGGGACTACCGGCCGTGGTGACTCCTTGCTGTCCCCAGTCCGCCTGGCCTTGCTGCTATTCCAGTTTCAACTGTTCTGCCTGCGGTTATGGAACCCCTACCTGTCCCAGACCTGCTGTTTTCAACTCTTAATGATCGGCTATGAAAAGCCAACTGAGATTTATTCCTGATTATTATTTGACCATGCTTGTCATTTATGAACATTTTGAAAATCTTGGCTCTCTCTAATTTTCTCCTTCTCTCTTTCTTTCTCTCGGAGGACCTGGGCCCTAGGACCATGCGTCGGGACTGCCGCCCGTGGTGACTCCTTGCTGTCCCCAGTCCGCCTGGCCTTGCTGCTATTCCAGTTTCAGCTGTTCTGCCTGCGGTTATGGAACCGCCACCTGTCCCAGACCTGTTGTTTTTCAACTCTTAATGATCAGCTATGAAAAGCCAACTGAAAATTATTCATGATTATTATTTGACCATGCTTGTCACTTATGAACATTTTTGAACATCTTGGCATAGTTCTGTTATAATCTCCACCCGGCACAGCCAGAAGAGGACTGGCCACCCCTCATAGCCTGGTTCCTCTCTAGGTTTCTTCCTAGGTTTTGGCCTTTCTAGGGAGTTTTTCCTAGCCACCGTGCTTCTACACCTGCATTACTAGCTGTTTGGGGTTTTAGGCTGGGTTTCTGTACAGCACTTCGAGATATTAGCTGATGTACGAAGGGCTATATAAAATAAAATTGATTGATTGATTGATTGATTGCCCTGGGCGTAGCCTGGAGAGGTGCTTCCCTTCCCACCGTCCAGCCAGCCCACCATCCCAGCCAGTGTGGCCAGGGTCGTGGCCCCGGGGGCTGGACACTGGGCCCAGTTGGGGCCCCCTGCCTGGTAAGCCTGGTAAAGACATTAAGCATTAAACAGACACTTCTGCTCACCGTCTGGTGACATAGGATAAATGGGAGGACATGGGGCTGAAGAGAGGAACCATCGGGTCCCCAGGCCTTGAAATGATCATCGGGTTAATCTCTGCCCAGCTTGACTTTAATAGGATTTGGGGGGGAGTGAAACCCCTTCAGCAGGATTTACAGGGATGAGAGCGTACCTGCTTAACTAGAGAAGAGGAGCCTGTCCTGAGCCATTGATCCTGCTGAGAACGGTTCCCAGTAAAAAGGACTGGAGGACATCATTATGAAATCAACATCATCAAGCTGTTGTATACTAGCAATATTTCATTGGTTCGACAGTATTCTATATGTACTCAGAGCATGCGCGGACCAACTGGCAAGTGTCTTCACTGACATTTTCAAAATCTCCCTGACTAAGTCTGTAATACCTACATGTTTCAAGCAGACCACCATATTCCCTGTGCCCAAGAAAGTGAAGGTACCTAAATGATTACTGCCCCATAGCATTCACGTCGGTAGCCATGAGTGCTTTGAAAGGCTGGTCATGGCTCACATCAACACCATCATCCCGGAAACCCTAGACCCACTCCAATTCGCATACTGCCAGGTCATACAACAGATCCACAGATGACGCAATCTCAATCACACTCCACACTGCCCTTTCTCACCTGGACAAAAGGAATACCTTTGTGAAAATGCTGTTCATTGACTACAGCTCAGCGTTCAGCACCAGAGTGCCCACGAAGCTCATCACTAAGCTAAGGACCCTGGGACTAAACACCTCCCTCTGCAACTGGATCCTCGTCTTCCTAGTGGTAGCGGTAGACAACAACACATCTGCCACGCTGATCCTCAACACTGGGGCCCCTCAGAGGTGCATGCTTAGTCCCCCCCTGTACTCCCTGTTCACTCATGACTGCGTGACCAAGCACGACTCCAACACCATCATTACGTTTGCTGATGACCCAAAAGTAGTAGGGCTGATCACCGACAACGATGAGTCAGCTTATAGGGAGGAGGTTAGAGACCTGGCAGTGAGGTGCCAGGACAACAACCTCTCCCTCAATGTAAGCAAGACAAAGGCACTGATCGTGGACAATAGGAAAAGGAGGGCCGAACAAGCCCCCATTAACATCGACGGGGCTGTAGTGGAGCTGTAGTGGAACTATCATGGTCCAAACACACCAGACAGTCGTGAAGAGGGCATGACAACACCTTTTCCCCCTCAAGAGACTTATAACATTTGGCATGGGTCCCCAGATCCACAAAAAGTTTTACAGCTGCACCATCGAGAGCATCCTGACCGGTTGCAACACCGCCTGGTATGGTAACTGCTCGGCATCTGACCGTAAGGCGCTACAGAGGGTAGTACGTACTCCCCAGTACAACACTGGGCCCAAGCTTCCAGACATCCAGGACCTATATACTAGGCAGTGTCAGAGGAAAGCCCCAAAAATTGTCAAAGACTCCAGTCACCAAAGTCATAGACTGTTCTCTCTGCTACTGCACGGCAAGCAGTACCAGAGCTCCAAGTCTAAGACCCATGTCACGTATCCCATGTTACCTTGTCCCATATCCCATGTTACCTTGTCCCATATCCAATGTTACCATGTCCCATATCCCATATCCCATGTTCCCTATACCTTGTCCCATATACCATTTCCCATATCCCATGTGCCACATCCCATGACCCATGTCCCGTGTCCCATGTCCCGTGTCCCATATCCCATTTCCCATATCCCCTCTCCACTGTCCCATGTACCATATCCTATACCACATGTCCCAATTTCCATGTCCCATGTCTCATGTCCAATTTCCCATGTCCCATGTCCCATGTCTCATATCCCATATCCCATATCCCATGTCCCATATCCCATGTCATCACAATTAAAGTATAAAGGTTCATAAGTAGTTTATAAACAGTTACTGTAATCATTCATGTATTTATAGTTTGTACATCTAGCTATAGCACACACATACACCCACAAACACGCACGCACGCACCCACGCACGCACGCACGCACGCACGCACGCACGCACGCACGCACGCACGCACGCACGCACGCACGCACGCACACACACACACACACACACAACCCCCCATAACCCACCACACCAACCCCACACCCACACACATACCCAGTTGGCATGTTGAACCACTCACCTACAGTACGGTATGTCATGGCAGCTCTCATGCATTAGAGGCATCAGTCAAAGCTGATGGGTCCATGGAGCAGGACTCTCTCTGTGTGGTCTGAAATCCTGGCAGCTGACAGCAAGTTGGTGCCATGGCCGAGTGGAGGGACTATTTTCAGTCTGCTGACCTCATTTGGTCCTTGTTCTACCAAACACACAATCCCCAGTGCAACATGCAGTATGAGACATGCAGTATATGAGACATGCAGTATATGAGACATGCAGTATATGAAACATGTAGTATATGAAACATGTAGTATATGAGACATGCAGTATATGAGACATGTAGTATATGAAACATGTAGTATATGAGACATGCAGTATATGAGACATGCAGTATATGAGACATGCAGTATATGAAACATGCAGTATATGAAACATGTAGTATATGAAACATGTAGTATATGAGACATGCAGTATATGAGACATGCAGTATATGAAACATGTAGTATATGAAACATGTAGTATATGAGACATGCAGTATATGAGACATGTAGTATATGAAACATGTAGTATATGAGACATGCAGTATATGAGACATGCAGTATATGAGACATGCAGTATATGAAACATGCAGTATATGAAACATGTAGTATATGAAACATGTAGTATATGAGACATGCAGTATATGAGACATGCAGTATATGAGACATGCAGTATATGAAACATGCAGTATATGAAACATGTAGTATATGAAACATGCAGTATATGAACATGCAGTATATGAAACATGCAGCATATGAGACATGCAGTATATGAGACATGCGGTATATGAGACATGCAGTATATGAGACATGCAGTATATGAAACATGTAGTATATGAACATGCAGTATATGAAACATGCAGTATATGAGACATGCGGTATATGAGACATGCAGTATATGAAACATGCAGTATATGAGACATTCAGTATATGAACATGCAGTATATGAACATGCAGTATATGAGACATGCAGTATATGAACATGCAGTATATGAAACATGCAGTATATGAGACATGCGGTATATGAGACATGCAGTATATGAAACATGCAGTATATGAGACATTCAGTATATGAACATGCAGTATATGAAACATGCAGTATATGAAACATGCAGTACATGAGACATGCATTATATGAACATGCAGTATATGAAACATGCAGCATATGAAACATGCAGTATATGAAACATGCAGTATATGAGACATGCAGTATATGAGACATGCAGTACATGAGACATGCAGTATATGAGACATGCAGTACATGAGACATGCATTATATAAACATGCAGTATATGAACATGCAGTATATGAAACATGCAGTATATGAAACATGCAGTATATGAACATGCAGTATATGAGACATGCAGTATATGAGACATGCAGTATATGAGATATATGAGACATGCAGTATATGAAACATGCAGTATATGAAACATGCAGTATATGAGACATGCAGTATATGAACATGCAGTATATGAACATGCAGTATATGAGACATGCAGTATATGAAACATGCAGTATATGAAACATGCAGTATATGAGACATGCAGTACATGAGACATGCGGTATATGAGACATGCAGTATATGAGGCATGCAGTATATGAGACATGCAGTATATGAACATGCAGTATATGAACATGCAGTATATGAAACATGCAGTATATGAAACATGCAGTATATGAGACATGCAGTATATGAAACATGCAGTATATGAAACATGCAGTATATGAGACATGCAGTATATGAGACATGCAGTACATGAGACATGCAGTATATGAACATGCAGTATATGAAACATGCAGCATATGAAACATGCAGTATATGAAACATGCAGTATATGAGACATGCAGTATATGAGACATGCAGTACATGAGACATGCAGTATATGAGACATGCAGTATATGAAACATGCAGTACATGAGACATGCAGTATATGAACATGCAGTATATGAAACATGCAGTATATGAAACATGCAGTATATGAACATGCAGTATATGAGACATGCAGTATATGAGACATGCAGTATATGAGATATATGAGACATGCAGTATATGAAACATGCAGTATATGAACCATGCAGTATATGAAACATGCAGTATATGAGCCATGCAGTATATGAAACATGCAGTATATGAGACATGCAGTATATGAAACATGCAGTATATGAAACATGCAGTATATGAAACATGCAGTATATGAGACATGCAGTATATGAGACATGCAGTATATGAGACATGCAGATTGAGTAGTCGAGTCAAATACAGAGACATTCAGGTGAATGCGTGTGCATGCACTTACACACATGCACAGACACGTCATGTCTAATTACCAGTACATGCATTCTAAATAGTAGCCATTTTGTATGTGAAATTTCTAAAAATAAGTATGCTTTAAATACCAGGATGTTACTCATTTTGGCAGGTACTCACTCGCGTGCATGCACACAGATAAACACACGCACACTGTACAGCCTTACAAGCCTACCATGCGTTTACATTTGACATTTGAGTCATTTAGCAGATACTTTTATCTATACAATCTATACACGTGAGTGATTTGAGGGACGTAACAAGTGCCTTGACAGTGCTGAACACTCTTTTCCCTGTCTTTCCTTTGGCACAGATAAGTCCCAGTGTTAGCCCAGCCTCTCTCTTCTCTCACACTCTCACACTCACCTGTTTATTTCACTGTCTGAACATTGTCTTGTTATGGTGCTGACTCAGCCTTTATGTCTTTCTGTCCGTCTTTCTTTCTTTCTGTCTTTCTTTCTTTCTGTCTTTCTTTCTGTCGTTCTTGTCAATAAACAAGCATCATAGCTGTTTCTCTGTCACTAGATGGATAATATACAGTAGTCAGACATGAACCTTTGGCTTTAGAGACAAAATTAGATTAACCAATTTGACTTGTCACTCAACATCTGTTTGTTGACCTTAGCTAGACTATAGGGATAGGGAGAAGTCTACATTTTAAAAGCCTACTTTGCCTAAATTCAAGCCATTTCCTAATTTAGGGGTATTTATCTCTTGGCGTCAGCCAGGGACACTTAGGTATTGTGGAGCTGAGTTCGTCAAAATACATTCCCCCGTGTACCGCCAGTGGAGACTGACAAGCGTATTTAATACACCCTGATTCGTCTACTGGGTGAACACTTAAAACCAAGGACTCCAGCAGCATTGGACTACGGTCCAGAACATGTCGGAGATGCACTTCTACCGTCCCTGTTGGACTACAGTGTACATTCAAGTTAAGGGCACACGCACATTCATCAGCGTTATGGTAATTTAGGAAGATTTAGGTCTTGGGTTTGGAAGGGGGGGGGTCATAGAGTCATTCACAGGTTAAATGTGAGGTAAAGTATAACAGTGATGTACAGTGAGAGGGTTAAAGCTGTATTGTTCCACAGTTGTTGTCATACTAGGACTAGGACTAGCACTGCCGTTGGTGGACTTTGCTCTTCCACTTGTGTTCTTTAGACTCTCAGGCCATGCTAGATATCTCCTGGACCAGCACTAGGCTCAGGTTAGATATCTCCTAGACTAGCACTAGGCTCAGGTTAGATATCTCCTAGACTAGCACTAGACTCAGGTTAGATATCTCCTAGACTAGCACTAGACTCAGGTTAGATATCTCCTAGACTAGCACTAGGCTCAGGTTAGATATCTCCTAGACTAGCACTAGGCTCAGGTTAGATATCTCCTAGACTAGCACTAGGCTCAGGTTAGATATCTCCTAGACTAGCACTAGGCTCAGGTTAGATATCTCCTAGACTAGCACTAGGCTCAGGTTAGATATCTCCTGGACCAGCACTAGGCTCAGGTTAGATATCTCCTGGACCAGCACTAGACTCAGGTTAGATATCTCCTAGACTAGCACTAGGCTCAGGTTAGATATCTCCTGGACCAGCACTACACTCAGGTTAGATATCTCCTAGACCAGTACTAGGCTCAGGTTAGATATCTCCTGGACCAGCACTAGGCTCAGGTTGGATATCTCCTAGACTAGCACTAGACTCAGGCTAGATATCTCCTGGACCAGCACTAGGCTCAGGTTAGATATCTCCTAGACTAGCACTAGGCTCAGGTTAGATATCTCCAAGACTAGCACTAGGCTCAGGTTAGATATCTCCTAGACTAGCACTAGGCTCAGGTTAGATATCTCCTGGAAAAGCACTAGGTTCTGGTTAGATATCTCCTGGACCAGCACTAGGATCACGTTAGATATCTCCTGGACCAGCACTAGGCTCAGGTTAGGTATCTGCTGGACTAGCACTAGACTGAGGTTAGATATCTCCTAGACCAGCACTAGGCTCAGGTTGGATATCTCCTAGACTAGCACTAGGCTCAGGTTAGATATCTCCTAGACTAGCACTAGGCTCAGGTTAGATATCTCCTGGACCAGCACTAGGCTCAGGTTAGATATCTCCTAGACTAGCACTAGACTCAGGTTAGATATCTCCTAGACTAACACTAGACTCAGGTTAGATATCTCCTAGACTAGCACTAGACTCGGGTTAGAGGACACCAGCATGTGATATAGACCTCTTAGAAATAATTTTTCTGTCCACCTACTGGGAGGTCATGGCGTTACAGAGGAAGGAATGAGTGACACCTCTTGCAGAGCTTGGCTTGTCTATATATTTGCATACTAGACTTCTACTGCAGAGCTTGGATGCTCTACATATTTGCATACTAGACTTCTACTGTACACAGTACAGTATGACCATCCTAGAGACAAATACTTCCTTCAGATTACACAGACACAAACAAATCGAAACTTGTTGGCACACATATAACTCTTGCTGCAAACAGACTCATTCACAGACCCACACACACAGTTATCAAGGTATACATCTCTCTCTCTCTCTCTCTCTCTCTCTCTCTCTCTCTCTCTCTCTCTCTCTCTCTCTCTCTCTATCCCTCTCTCTCTCTCTCTCTCTCTCTCTCTCTCTCTCTCTCTCTCTCTCTCTCTCTCTCTCTCTCTCTCTCTCTCTCTGTCTCTCTGTCTCTCTTGCGCACTTTCTTTCTCTTGGCCTGTCTCTCCTCTCTCCTCCCCCTCTCCTCCCTCTCTGTCTCTACATCAGGTTATCCACCCTCTCCTCTCTACGTCTGGTTATCCACCCTCCTCTCTATGTCTGGTTATCCACCCTCCTCTCTACGTCAGGTTATCCACCCTCTCTCTGTCTCTACGTCTGGTTATCCACCCTCCTCTCTACGTCAGGTTATCCACCCTCTCTCTGTCTCTACGTCTGGTTATCCACCCTCCTCTCTACGTCAGGTTATCCACCCTCTCTCTGTCTCTACGTCTGGTTATCCACCCTCCTCTCTACGTCAGGTTATCCACCCTCTCTCTGTCTCTACGTCTGGTTATCCACCCTCCTCTCTACGTCTGGTTATCCACCCTCTCTCTGTCTCTACGTCTGCTTATCCACCCTCCTCTCTACGTCAGGTTATCCACCCTCTCCTCTCTACGTCTGGTTATCCACCCTCCTCTCTACGTCTGGTTATCCACCCTCTCCTCTCTCTCTCTCTCTGTCTCATTATCCACCCTTCCTCTCTCTCTCTCTCTCTGTCTGGTTATGCACCCTCCCCTCTCTCTCTCTCTCTCTGGTTATCCACCCTCCCCTCTCTCGCTCTCTCTCTGGTTATCCACCCTCCCCTCTCTCGCTCTCTCTCTGTCTGGTTATGCACCCTCCCCTCTCGCTCTCTCTCTGGTTATCCACCCTCCCCTCTCTCTCTCTCTCTCTCTCTCTCTCTCTCTCTCTCTCTCTCTCTCTCTCTCTCTCTCTCTCTCTCTCTCTCTCTCTCTCTCTCTTTCTCTCTCTCTCTCTCTCTGTCTGGTTATGCACCCTCCCTTCTCCCGCTCTCTCTGTCTGGTTATGCACCCTCCCCTCTCTCTCTCTCTCTCTGGTTATGCACCCCTCCCTCTCTCTCTCTCTGGTTATGCACCCCTCCCTCTCTCTCTCTCTCTCTGGTTATGCACCCCTCCCTCTCTCTCTGTCTGTTTATCCACCCTCCCCTCTCTCTCTCTCTCGCTGTCTCGTTATCTACACTCCCCTCTCTCGCCTTCTCTCTGTCTGGTCATGCACCCCTCCCTCTCTCTCTCTCTCTCTGGTTATGCACCCTCCCTCTCTCTCTGTCTCGTTATCCACCCTCCCCTCTCTCTCTCTCTGGTTATGCACCCTCCCCTCTCTCTGTCTGGTTATCCACCATCCCCTCTCTGTGTCTGGTTATCCACCCTCCTCTCTCTCTCTGTCTTTTTATCCACCCCGGGGACTGCTTTTACAGTCTGTAGCTGCTAGTTGGTTCCCCTGTGTCTTAATGACATGAGTTTTTAAGAAATGTCTGCTTGTCTGCATGTTTTCACCTGTCTGCTTTGCTGCATGGTTACTGGTTATTGTCCTATCATGGTCAGGTTGTTATTGGAAAGGAGAATGTGTCCTCAATGATTTACCTAGTTAAATAATGGTTCAACTGGTTAAATGAAGGTTAAATATAAATTGTATCCAAATCTCTCTCTCTCTGTCTCTCTCTCTTTTTCTCCCTCTCTCTCTGTCTCTGTCTTGGCGCTGTATTTGCGTGGTCGCGGAGGGGGTTGGTCCACTGACATGCACAGTCTCACCCCATTGGCTGTAGGTACATCATCCGTGCAGTCTGCCCACTGCCTGCACCAACCACTCCGCACCACCCCCACCTCCCATCCTACCCGCCTGGCAGCCTTGCTAGCCTTGCCTGCCACCCCACCACATTGCCAGCTTCTCAGAGCCCGAATCTCCTGCGTTACAACACCTACAGGGGGAGAATACTCACTTCCTGGTTGAAGTTGGGCTAATTTAAGGGTCAATTTGGCTCAATTTAATGGTCAATTTGGGTCAATTTAAGGGACAATTTGACTGACTGGTATTGATGGTGTGAAAAAAACAAATACAACATGAAATAGATATATTTGACATACTTTGAAGTTGTCCAATACCCTGAAAGGAATTTAGCATTTATGATAATGTAATTATTATCAAGTCTGATGTTTAGTGCAGTGTAGAGAAGACGGGGTAGATAAGGGCAGAGCTGGGGTTTAATAGGGTTAGGGGAGGATATCCCCTGCTGGGTTGGACTCTTCCTATGTATGGTGAAGCCATTAGAAAATGCACCTGTCACTGAGCCCCCCCCCCACTACACACACTCACCGTGTTTATGAGAGAGTGAGAGACAGAGAGACAGAGAGACAGAGAGACAGAGAGACACAGAGAGACAGAGAGACAGAGAGACAGAGCGACACAGAGACTCAGAGACACAGGCAGAGACAGACAGAGACCCAGAGACATAGAGACATAGAGACACAGAGACACAGACAGAGACATACACAGACACATGCAGGATGAGGGGGGAGGGAGTAATAGAGAAAGAGAAAGAGATTGTTTATTTCACTTTTGTTTATTATCTATTTCTCTTGCTTTGGCAATGTAAATATGTTTCACAGGCCAATAAAGCCCATTGAACTGAGATAGAGAGTGTGTGAGTGTGAACAAGATAGACAGACAGACAGACAGACAGACAGACAGACAGACAGACAGACAGACAGACAGACAGACAGACAGACAGACAGACAGACAGACAGACAGACAGACAGACAGACAGACAGACAGACAGACAGACAGAGAAGAATTTCCTAACCAAGCTGGTACTGGGGCTCTGTTCACAAACACAAACAGACCCCGCAGAGCCCCAGGACAGCAATACAATTAGACCTAACCACATCATGAGGAAACAAAAATATAATTACTTGACACATTGGAAAGAATTAACAAAAATGTTTAGCAAACTAGAATGCTATTTGGCCCTGAACAGAGAGTACACAGTGGAAGAATACCTGACCACTGTGACTGACCCAAACTTGAGAAAAGATTTGACTATGTACAGACTCAGTGAGCATGGCCTTGCTACTGAGAAAGGCCGCCGTAGACAGACCTGGCTCTCAAGAGAAGACAGGCTATGTGCACACTGCCCACAAAATTAGGTAGAAATTGAGCTGCACTTCCTAATTTCCTGCCAAATGTACAGTAGGACCATACTAGAGACACATATTTCCTTCAGATTACACAGACACACAAACAATTAAAAAAAAAAGATTTGAGAGACAGAGACAGAGAGACAGAAAGACACAGAGACACAGAGACAGAGAGACACAGATATGTTAAACTCCCATATCTATTGGGTGAAATACCACAGTGTGTCATCACAGCAGCAAGATTTGTGACCTGTTGCCACAAGAAAAGGGCAACCAATGAAGAACAAACACCATAGAAAATACAACCCATGTTTATGTTTAATTAAATTCCCTTTTGAACTTTAACTATTTGCACATAATATGACATTTGTAATGTCTTTATTATTTTGGAACTTTTGTGAGTGTAATGTTAACTGTACAGTACATTTTTATTGTTAATTTCATGTTTGTTTATTATCTAGTTCACTTGCTTTGGCAATGTTAACATGTGTTTCCCATGCCAATAAAGCCCTTAAATTGAAATTGAATTTGAATTGAGAGACAGAGGTAGAGAGACATTGAGATACAGAGAGACAAAGAGGCACAGAGGCAGAGAGAGGCAGAGAGAGACAGAGGCAGAGAGAGGCAGAGAGAGGCAGAGAAGCAGAGAGGCACAGAGGCAGAGAGAGACAGAGAGGCAGAGAGAGCAAGAGAGGCAGAGAGATACAGAAAGAGACAGAGAGGCAGAGAGAGAGACAGAGAGGCACATTGAGAGAGAGACAGAGAGGCACAGAGAGGCAGAGAGGAGGAGGCAGAGAGAGAGTGAGACAGAGAGGCAGAGAGGCAGAGAGAGAGCGAGTCAGAGAGGCAGAGAGAGACAGAGGCAGAGAGAGAGAGAGGCAGAGAGAGAGAGAGAGGCAGAGAGAGAGAGAGAGGTAGAAAGACACACTGAGACAGAGACAGAGAGGCACAGAGAAGCACAGAGAGACAGAGAGGCAGAGAGATACAGGAATAGACAGAGAGGCAGAGAGAGAGGCAGAGAGAGAGGCAGAGAGAGACAGAGAGGCAGAGAGAGACAGAAAGAGACAGAGATATACAGAAAGAGACAGAGGCAGAGAGAGAGAGACAGAGAGGCACAGATGCAGAGAGAGAGAGAGGCAGAGAGAGAGCGAGACAGGGAGGCAGAGAGGCAGAGAGAGGCAGAGAGAGAGACAGAGAGGCAGAGAGAGACAGAGAGGCAGAGAGAGACAGAGAGGCAGAGAGAGACAGAGAGAGACATAGCGAGAAAGACTGTTAGCGCTCTCTCTCACTCACAACTCAAAACAGACAGACAAGAGGAGATTTATTGCCCCAATCAAAGCCTGAATGGCTGCTGGAATTCGACTGTGAATGATGTCACCAACCTGTCCTTAATCAGATACTGTGATTTATTACCCATAATGCATTTGATCTTCCCTCCATTTTGGAGGGAAACAAGTGCCTTGTTTATAGGGTAGCACAGACGTACATCATTATGTGGATGTAGATGTCATGTTATGTGTTTATTTGCTTGCTTCCTGAGTGTTCTCATGATGCATCGGTCCAAGTCCCCCTTATCCGTAATAATCACTCCCATCCACATGCATGGTGGACTGGTCCCAGATCTGTTATTGCTGTTTAAGTAACTCCCACAGGCATTGGCTATACAGCACAAACATATCTGGGACCAGGCTCCCATGGGAGTTGGTCATAGAGAATAAACAGGTCTAGGACCAGGAGGACGGAGCTCCAGTGTACTAACCTGTCTGTCAGTTTGCCCAGCAGCCTGCCAGACCTTCCCTCCTTTTCCCTTGGCACTTGTCCAGTCATTCACCCACTTACAACTAGAGAGGTTCAGTACAACCTCCCTCCTTCAGAAGCAGTCGAGCGTGTCCCTGTAATCAGAGCTTATCTACAGAGGAAGGAGAGCAGCGCCGGGACTGAGGTCAACCAACATCTCAGGACTTCATGCATGCTGCTCAGAATGAGGCAACCCACATCCCTTTCTCCCAAGGGGGTTTCACTGAGAGAGAAAAAAGTGTTTTGGTGTATATGGGTGAATTGCTGATATACTGTATGTATTACAAAGGTGCGTATTTATGTACAATTATTTTTTTTATATGTACTGAACAAAAATATAAACTCAACATGCAACAATTTCAAAGATTTTACAGAGTAACAGTTAATTTAAGGAATCAGTCAAATTGAAATAAATTCATTAGGCCCTAATCTATAGATTTCACATGACTGGGAATACAGATATGCATCTGTTGGTCACAGACCACCATTTGCCTCACGCAGCGCGACACATCTCCTTTACATAGAATTGAGCAGGCTGTTGATTTTGGCCTGAATGTTGTCCCTACTCCTCTTCAATGGCTTTGCGAAGTTGCTGGATATTGGCGGGAACTGAAACATGCTGTTATTCATGTTGATCTAGAGCATCCCAAACATGCTCAATGGGTGACATGTCTGGTAAGTATGCAGGCCATGGAAGAACTGGGCCATTTTCAACTCCCAGGAAATGTGTACAGATCCTTGTGACATGAGGCCGTGCATTATCATGCTGTAAACATGAGGTGATGGTGGCTGATTGCCATCGATAATGTGCAATTAGGTTTGTTGTATCCCTGCCCATAACATAACCCCACTGCCACCATGGGATACTCTTGTTCACACCGTTGACATAAGCAAACCGCTCGCCCACACAACGCCATACATGTGGTGCACGGTTGAGAGGCCGTTTGGACGTACTGACAAACTCTCTAAAATGACATTGGAAATTAACATTAAATTCTCTGTCAACAGCTCTGGTGGACATTCCTGCAGTCAGCACGCCAATTGAAAGCTCCCTCAAAACTTGAGATATCTGTGCCATTGTGCTGTGTGACAAAACTGCACATTGTAGATTGGCCTGTTATAGTCCCCAGCACAAGGTGCACTTGAATAATGACCATGCTGTTTATTAATCATTATCTTGATATGCCACATCTGTCAGCTGGATGGATTATATTGGCAAAGGAGAAATTCTCACTAACAGGGACTCATCAAACCAAAGGATGGATTTCCACCTGTCTAATGTCCATTGCTCCTGTTTCTTGGCCAAAGCAAGTCTCTTCTTATTATTGGTGGCCTTTAGTAGTGGTGTCTTTGCAGCAATTCGACCATGAAGACCTGATTCACAGTCTCCTCTGAACAGTTGATGTTGAGATGTGTCTGTTACTTGAACTCTGAAGCATTTATTTGGGCTGCAATTTCTGAGGCTGGTAACTCTAATGAACTTATCCTCTGCAGCAGAGGTAACTCTGGGTCTTCCTTTCCTGTGGCGGTCCTCATGAGAGCCAGTTTCATCATAGCGCTTGATGGTTTTTGCAACTGCACATGAAGAAACCTTCAAAGTTCATGACATTTTCCGAATTGACTGACCTTCATGTCTTAAAGTAATGATGGACTGTCATTTCTCTTTGCTCATTTGAGCTTTTCTTGACATAATATGGACTTGGTATTTTACCAAATAGTGCTATCTTCTGTATACCACCCCTACCTTGTCACAACACAACTGATTGGCTCAAGCGCATTAAGGAGGAAAGAAATTCCACAAATTAACTTTTACCAAGCCACACCTGTTAATTGAAATGCATTCCAGGTGACTACCTTATGAAGCTGGTTGAGAGAATGCCAAGAGTGTGCAAAGCTGTCATCAAGGCAAAGGGTGGCTACTTTGAAAAACATAAAATATATTTTGATTTGTTTAACACTTTTTTAGTTACTACATGATTCCATCTGTTATTTCATAGTGTTGATGTCTTCACTATTATTCTACAGTGTAGAAAATAGTAAAAATAAAGAAAAAAACTGAAATGAGTAGGTGTGTCGAAACGTTTGACTGGTACTGTATATATATACAGTATATGCGTGTGTTTGATTATTTTAAAGCTTTCACGAATTTACAAGGGAGGTCCATTCTCTTCTTCCTACCTGGACCGGACTCCATTTGTTAATTAGTGTTTGAAACCACAAACAAGGAGTTGTTGTCTATCAAGGACATGGGTAGGATTTGTTCACACTTTGTTATCAAGGAAGGGGGCAGGGGCAGTGGTGGGTGTTTCATTCATATGCAACTTTGTTATGTTACACCAAGTAAAGGTGGGCATCTCATTCCCAGAATAGCGTCAAACTGCTTTTTCAGGTCACCGTAGCGCAATAACAAGTGATTTTAGGTGAAATGGAGCCGGAACATATGTTCCTTGTACTGTGTGGGGATGATGTTGAGGCTGTGTCTGTCTACTTTCAAACACAGGCACCACAAACACCCTGTATCCATTGAAGTATTCTGGACGCCCTCCACACTCTGTCTTAGAGTCCCTCGGTGGAAACAGACTCATTTGTTCGTTTGCTATTGGAAGATGGATGGATTGTGGTCGGCTTACTAAAACGGTCATGCTTTGGGTTTTAGTAAACATCCTAAAACCCTGGAGGATGTTCCAGTGAAATAAGGGAAAGTCTTGAGCAACCAAAACAGGGGTCCTTCTGAGTTATATTTCTCACCTCTTGGCTGAACAAAAATTGTGATACAAAATACATAGGTATGGAAATTAAAATAAGATTTGATTCATTCATGTATGGCACAGCTAAATTGTTTTTGTATGGCGCAGCTGAATCGTTTATATGGCACAGCTGAATCATTTATATGGCTCAGCTGAATCATTTATATGGCTCAGCTGAATCGTTCAAATTATGAGAGACTCTCTTATTTATCTACTCTAAAATGTCTCAGTAATCTTGACCTTTTCCATTTGAGAAAGTGACACTGGCAGACATTTTAAACACGCCGCAGAAATGATAGAGAATGTCCTTTGATGGTAATTACTGGATCGTAAATAGACTGTTTTTACGGGGCTGTTGTGTTGAACCCTGAGCAAACCAAACACATGCCAAGCTTTCCTGGCAAGACTGCTTTATTGGTATTCAATGATAATTAAAAACATTGACATATACATAGGGCGACTGTTTCTCTCCAAGTTAAAGCAAAGACTATTGTGCGTCCCAAATGGCACGCTACTCTTTTAGAAAAAAGGGTTCCAAAATGGTTCTTTGGCTGTCCCCACAGGAGAACCATTTTTGGCTCCAGGTAGAACTGTTTTTGGTTTCAGGTATAACCCTTTTGGGTTCTATGTAGAACCCTCTGTGGAAAAGATTCTTCATGGAACCCAAACGAGTTCTAACTGGAACCAAAAATGGTTCTTCAAAGGGTTCTCCTATGGGGACAGCCAAATGGCCATTTTAGGTACTAGAGAGCACCTTTTTTTCCCAAGACTGTATTCCCTATTTATTGCACTTTGACCAGGGAACATCTGGGACTGGTCAAAAGAAGTGCACAATATAGGGACTCAGGTGCCATTCAGGATGCACACTAGAAGTGTAAATAAAAGGAAATGTATTAAATGTTCAGGCAGGCTGAGTGTGGCGCCATGGAAAGAGTACACAATTTCAAAACATTCCAAATGGATCAAGTGAGGGCGATCTGTCATATTTTGCCTGCGTTCTGACAGGACATATACTGTTACAGTGACCTGACTGAGCAATTGAGACAAATTGGGCGAAATGCTAAAGGTAAACAGGCGAGGGGCTTCCTGAACCTTTTTTGGTTGTTTTTGTTTTGAGAGTCATACTTCACCCCAGTAGGCTTACTTGTATTTTCTGTAAACGAGGGGTTTCAAGTTAGAGCTCATTTGGATAGGCTACTTTTAAAAGGCGGAAGTGTTAGCAGTGAAGCAGTGGCTAGCCAGTATGGTGCCTCGGTGCATTAGGCAGTGGTGATGCAGCTCGCTGGACATGGCCTACTGCGCCACTACAGAAAAAACATTGGGATGACAAATTGCAGATGTAATTGTTGGATATGTTGTTCAGAAATTGTTCCTTTTGAAAAAATTTGGGGGGAGTTTCTCTTCTTCAACCATTTATTATGATTACCAAGGTTGTTACGAGTACATTTCAGAGTAGCTTTTAAGAAAACTATTACAGGTTCATTACGATTTCAGCTGAACAGGATATAATACAGCATTCAGTCAACTGCAGTATCTTCAGACAAGACAACAGTAATAATATGACAAATAATTCAAGAAACATTGTCAGCTTCCTGGCCCAATAACTAACCAGCAAAATGCCTACTCAATAATCATAACCATAACAAAATGATCATAATCATAATCATTACCTGATCTTTCAGTGTTTTTCAGCACAAAATAAATTACAGAATTTCTTACAAATGTATAACTTGCTGAAATTATGTGAGCCACCTCAAAAAATAAACTGCAATCAATTCAATCAATTTTGAGACTATGAGAGTGGTGAACAAGAATGAATTGCATCACAGCGTTGTATAACAAAACAGAGTGTTTTGAATTGGACGTGTCTGATTGGGCCCTCAACAATGATTGGGGTTCGAATGGCGTCACGAAGCCCAGAGCCCAGCTTGTTTAAAACATGCTAATCCAAGCGTGGAAAGCAGGACACTGAAATTGCAGGGCTTCTGAAAGGTGATCTGGCAGCAGAGGCATGGTCCAAGAGCCAGCGTTTACATAAGATAAATACAAATAATGCAGAACATACTAACAGAACCGGTCGCTAAGTAACCACGCATTTATCTTGTAGGAGCGAGACTGGTTCTTGTTATCGTCTGCCATTGATCTGTGCTGTTGCTAGTTTGCTAGCGTCATTTGAAGCCATGACACTCAGGCATTATAACAACTCAACAAAGAGAGTATTCAAAATAACATAACTTGATTTTCTCATCAATTTAGAAAATTTGCTGAAATCTAACAGTCTCTATAAAACTGTGGAAGTTGCATCGTAATGATATCATTCTCTATAAAACTGTGAAAGTTGCATCGTAATGATATCATTCTCTATAAAACTGTGGAAGTTGCATCATAAGGATATCATTCTCTATAAAACTGTGGATGTTGCGTCATAATGATATCATTCTCTATAAAACTGTGGAAGTTGCATCGTAATGATATCATTCTCTATAAAACTGTGGAAGTTGCATCATAAGGATATCATTCTCTATAAAACTGTGGAAGTTGCATCATAATGATATCATTCTCTATAAAACTGTGGAAGTTGCATCATAATGATATCATTCTCTATAAAACTGTGGGAGTTGCGTCGTAATGATATCATTCTCTATAAAACTGTGGAAGTTGCATCATAATGATATCATTCTCTATAAAACTGTGGAAGTTGCATCGTAATGATATCAGTCGCTATAAAACTGTGGAAGTTGCATCATAAGGATATCATTCTCTATAAAACTGTGAAAGTTGCATCATAATGATATCATTCTCTATAAAACTGTGGAAGTTGCATCATAAGGATATCATTCTCTATAAAACTGTGGGAGTTGCGTCATAATGATATCATTCTCTATAAAACTGTGGAAGTTGCATCATAAGGATATCATTCTCTATAAAACTGTGAAAGTTGCATCATAATGATATCATTCTCTATAAAACTGTGAAAGTTGCATCATAAGGATATAATTCTCTATAAAACTGTGAAAGTTGCATCATAATGATATCATTCTCTATAAAACTGTGGAAGTTGCATCATAAGGATATAATTCTCTATAAAACTGTGAAAGTTGCATCATAAGGATATAATTCTCTATAAAACTGTGAAAGTTGCATCATAATGATATCATTCTCTATAAAACTGTGGAAGTTGCATCAGAAGGATATCATTCTCTATAAAACTGTGGGAGTTGCGTCGTAATGATATCATTCTCTATAAAACTGTGGGAGTTGCATCATAATGATATCATTCTCTATTAAACTGTGGGAGTTGCGTCATAATGATATCATTCTCTATTAAACTGTGGGAGTTGCGTCATAATGATATATTAGCTGATCTACGAAGGGCTATATAAAATAAACTTGATTGATATCATTCTCTATAAAACTGTGGAAGTTGTGTCATAATGATATCATTCTCTAAAAGACAGCCACTTGTCATCACTTACACAGCACCCTACACTTTACAAGTATAGACAAAATGTCTATGGGTATATCGTTGTCTATAAGTTCTAAAAGAGGTATAAACGAAAGTGAGAAATTACGCCCATAGATAGTCATAACACATAGTGTGTGACATAGGAAAAGTCCCTGCTGCTATTTTGTAGGCATATTTCATCCACACAGAGAATGTGTCATCGTCTCAGACTCTGGAGATGTGACTTCACTCTCTGTCAATTAGCCAGTGGGACCCGACACCCTCGTCCTGCACGTCTGCAACCGGCTGCACTGCCACTAATCAGCATGTGTCTATGGCTTTATGCAAACCACAGTGTGGATTTCAGCTGTGGCCTGATGAAGTCTTCCATGGCGCCACATGTGGACTGTGTAGGTTGGAACACCTCAGCCAGGACCTGTCAGTTCCTGTTCCAAGCCATCCTCGTCTAAATGGATCCTGATTGGCTGTTTAGACAGGGAAGTGTGCGAAAGTTTGATGTGGGAGAGCTTGAATCAGAATCAGTATCGCTCATTGGAGTGTAACTTCATTTTTGCTGAATGTGCCAAACCACAGATGTACGTTTTGATAAAGAACGATGTTGAAACACATCAGGTTTTTTTTTATATAAAAGAGCAAGATGAATTGAAAAATGTTACAACTGGGTTACATTCTGGGTGTTGCTGTTTTCCCTCGATGGAATACTTCCAATATTTCCGTCATGTTTGCATGGTTCCCCGCTAAGACATCAAATCATAATGTTTCTCTGGTTGAATCTCCATCATATTCAATACATCTAATGGCATGCAAATCTACATATTCTGACGTTCTGACAAGATTCACACACTAACTAAGCTCTGCAAAGTGTTTTTGTTGTGTTAATGTTATTACAGTCAGGTCTGCAGTGTGTTTGATTAGTTTTGATACTCTAGCCCTGTTTATACCTGGTTCTAACACACAGCCTTTGCCCTGATCTTGTCCACAATCTGATTGTGTAGACGATTAAAAGACTCATTGTGATCAGATCTTATACTGTAAGTGTTAACAGACAAGATCGGGTCATGTTCAGGACCAGATCAGGAAAAAAGTATGCATGTTAAGGGCAGGTATAAACAGGTGACTCCACCTCGGTCTATTCTCTGTTTTGTCTACCTCGTGTCCTTCTGACTGACGTACGACAGGGTCATGTTCATTATGCACCAAAGAGGATAAAACAGTCAGAAATGGAGTGAAACGGGGAGGTACTCACTGAAATTGTCCAGTAGGAAATGCACGTTTAAGTTTTTGTAGTTTTCAGTTGCACAACATTTGAAAGCCTTTTACTATGATGTACCCTGTAATGAACACAACTCAGGTATCAGAGAGTGTGACTTAGGGCCTCACCTTGGCTCCAGAATGTTTTATTTTTTTAACTAGGCAAGCTAGTTAAGAGGCAAGCTAGTTAAGAACAAATTCTTCTTTACAATGACGGCCTGCCCTGGCCAAACCCTAAACCGGACGACGCTGGGTCAATTGTGCTCTGCCCTATGGGACTTCCAATAATGGCCGGTTGTGATACAGCCTGGAATTGAACCAGGGTCTGTTGTGAAGCCACTAGTACTGAGATGCAGTGTCTTAGACCGCTGCGCCACTCTAGAGAAACGGTATGAAACGTAACACTCATAAGCTATTTAACAGTAATAGTAATGTGTAGAGATTAGAGACACATTCATCAGCTCTGAGGTGGTAGTATTAGTAATGTGTAGAGGCCAGAGACACATTCATCAGCTCTGAGGTGGTAGTATTAGTAATGTGTAGAGACCAGAGACACATTCATCAGCTCTGAGGTGGTAGTACTAGTAATGTGTAGAGACCAGAGACACATTCATCAGCTCTGAGGTGGTAGTATTAGTAATGTGTAGAGACCAGAGACACATTCATCAGCTCTGAGGTGGTAGTATTAGTAATGTGTAGAGACCAGAGACACATTCATCAGCTCTGAGGTGGTAGTATTAGTAATGTGTAGAGACCAGAGACACATTCATCAGCTCTGAGGTGGTAGTATTAGTAATGTGTAGAGACCAGAGACACATTCATCAGCTCTGAGGTGGTAGTATTAGTAATGTGTAGAGACCAGAGACACATTCATCAGCTCTGAGGTGGTAGTATTAGTAATGTGTAGAGACCAGAGACACATTCATCAGCTCTGAGGTGGTAGTATTAGTAATGTGTAGAGACCAGAGACACATTCATCAGCTCTGAGGTGGTAGTATTAGTAATGTGTAGAGACCAGAGACACATTCATCAGCTCTGAGGTGGTAGTATTAGTAATGTGTAGAGGCCAGAGACACATTCATCAGCTCTGAGGTGGTAGTATTAGTAATGTGTAGAGGCCAGAGACACATTCATCAGCTCGGAGGTGGTAGTATTAGTAATGTGTAGAGACCAGAGACACATTCATCAGCTCTGAGGTGGTAGTATTAGTAATGTGTAGAGACCAGAGACACATTCATCAGCTCTGAGGTGGTAGTATTAGTAGTGTAGAGGCCAGAGACACATTCATCAGCTCTGATGTGGTAGTATTAGTAATGTGTAGAGACCAGAGGCACATTCATCAGCTCTGAGGTGGTAGTATTAGTAATGTGTAGAGACCAGAGACACATTCATCAGCTCTGAGTTTGTAGTATTAGTAATGTGTAGAGACCAGAGATACACTCATCAGCTCTGAGGTGGTAGTATTAGTAGTGTGTAGAGACCAGAGACACATTCATCAGCTCTGTGGTGGTAGTATTAGTAATGTGTAGAGACCAGAGACACATTCATCAGCTCTGAGGTGGCAGTATTAGTAATGTGTAGAGACCAGAGACACATTCATCAGCTCTGAGGTGGTAGTATTAGTAATGTGTAGAGACCAGAGACACATTCATCAGCTCTGAGGTGGTAGTATTAGTAATGTGTAGAGACCAGAGACACATTCATCAGCTCTGAGGTGGTAGTATTAGTAATGTGTAGAGACCAGAGACACATTCATCAGCTCTGAGGTGGTAGTATTAGTAATGTGTAGAGGCCAGAGACACATTCATCAGCTCTGAGGTGGTAGTAATAGTAATGTGTAGAGACCAGAGACACATTCATCAGCTCTGAGGTGGTAGTATTAGTAGTATGTAGAGACCAGAGACACATTCATCAGCTCTGAGGTGGTAGTATTAGTAGTATGTAGAGACCAGAGACACATTCATCAGCTCTGAGGTGGTAGTAATAGTAATGTGTAGAGACCAGAGACACATTCATCAGCTCTGAGGTGGTAGTATTAGTAATGTGTAGAGACCAGAGACACATTCATCAGCTCTGAGGTGGTAGTATTAGTAATGTGTAGAGACCAGAGACACATTCATCAGCTCTGAGGTGGTAGTATTAGTAATATGTAGAGACCAGAGACACATTCACCAGCTCTGAGGTGGTAGTATTAGTAATGTGTAGAGGCCAGAGACACATTCATCAGCTCTGAGGTGGTAGTATTAGTAATATGTAGAGACCAGAGACACATTCATCAGCTCTGAGGTGGTAGTATTAGTAATGTGTAGAGGCCAGAGACACATTCATCAGCTCTGAGGTGGTAGTATTAGTAGTGTAGAGGCCAGAGACACATTCATCAGCTCTGAGGTGGTAGTATTAGTAATGTGTAGAGGCCAGAGACACATTCATCAGCTCTGAGGTGGTAGTATTAGTAATATGTAGAGACCAGAGACACATTCATCAGCTCTGAGGTGGTAGTATTAGTAATGTGTAGAGGCCAGAGACACATTCATCAGCTCTGAGGTGGTAGTATTAGTAATGTGTAGAGACCAGAGACACATTCATCAGCTCTGAGGTGGTAGTATTAGTAATGTGTAGAGACCAGAGACACATTCATCAGCTCTGAGGTGGTAGTATTAGTAATGTGTAGAGACCAGAGACACATTCATCAGCTCTGAGGTGGTAGTATTAGTAATGTGTAGAGACCAGAGACACATTCATCAGCTCTGAGGTGGTAGTATTAGTAATGTGTAGAGACCAGAGACACATTCATCAGCTCTGAGGCGGTAGTATTAGTAATGTGTAGAGGCCAGAGACACATTCATCAGCTCTGAGGTGGTAGTATTAGTAATGTGTGGAGACCAGAGACACATTCATCAGCTCTGAGGTGGTAGTATTAGTAATAGAGGTCGACCGATTATGATTTTTCAACGCCGATACCGATACCGATTATTGGAGGACAAAAAAAGCCGATACCGATTAATCGGCCGATTTATTTAAAAAAACATTGTTTTATATATATATACACTGCTCAAAAAAAAAAGGGAACACTAAAATAACACATCCTAGATCTGAATGAATGAAATATTCTTATTAAATACTTTTTTCTTTACATAGTTGAATGTGCTGACAACAAAATCAAGATTGGATCCCCCGAGCTGACAAGGTTAAAAATCTGTCGTTCTGCCCCTGAATGAGGCAGAACGTTCCTAGGCCGTCATTGAAAATAAGAATGTGTTCTTAACTGACTTGCCTAGTTAAATAAAGATTAAATAAAGGTGAAAAAAACGGCAAATCGGCGCCCAAAAATACCGATTTCCGATTGTTATGAAAACTTGAAATCGGCCCCATTCATCAGCTCTGAGGTGGTAGTAATACGGCCACTTGTTTCTTTTGTAGCTTGTATTAATCTAATGTGCCTCGTATTAGTGCTGGAGCTATGGGATGACCAGAGTGTCGGGCCGGGGGCTTCATCTTTTTCCAGTCGTCTCAAGCTGGTGGATTTAGAGGCTGTGAAAGGCAATGTACTGGCAGCCCCTCCGTGTCCCCACGGTTTGTTACAGAGTCACTCACACTCTGCCCTCACACACAGCCAGGCTCTCACATCTCTGTGTGTGTGTGTGTGTGTGTGTGTGTGTGTGTGCGTGTGTGTGTGTGTGTGTGTGTGTGTGTGTGTGTGTGTGTGTGTGTGTGTGTGTGTGTGTGTGTGTGTGTGTGTGTGTGTGTGTGTGTGTGTGTGTGTGTGTGTGTGTGTGTGTGTGTGTCTCTGGGATTGGCAAATCTGTTCCAATCCCATTCCATGCCAATCAAGGCCAAAATAGTTTCTGTTTTTTCAATACATGTTAAAAGTCATGTAATTCTAAATGTCCAAATACATTGATTGATCATCATTTCAACTGGAATGTAGTGTCTAGTAATCACCAGCAGAAACACTCCACATGGGAAGGACTGTAACACGAGATGGCCTAATTAGCCACTTTGTGTTTCACCTAAATTAGAAAGAAATAATGATTCCAATGCCGACCTATAAAAATATACTGTGTGCTTTACCTCAGGACCAATGGTAGCCAATTAGAAAGTAAATTCACTGATTTCTACTGGTGTAAACACTCCCCCAAATCATTTCAATAAACAAATCAAATCAACATTAGCCTATGGAACAGTAGGAGAATGCACGCTTCATTAAAAGCCAATGTTGTTGGAAGTACATCATGAAATACTTACCTTCGCTAATTACCATGGGAGACCCCCTTGGTTTCACTACTGTAAATATACAAATGAAAGAATATGTGTTCCCTGATTGGAACAAGAGAGACTTCCCGTGATTAGAACGGACTCACAAATCACTTTCGATGCTCTCGTCTGGAACTGGGACTTCCTATTCTGACCCCAAGCAGGACTGAACTTTTTACCCATTAGAATCACACCTCTCAATACAATGTCATTACTGTACTGCATGTTAAATGTTAGAATATAAAGAACTACACAGTTCACAAGTTGACATCTTCCAACCTGAAAGTGATTGCCACCAAATACTATATTATTATGAAGACAACAACTCTTACAATGTTGTAAAAGTTCTTTTAATAAAACAAGAAATGATATGAAACTTGATCAATGCTAAATGCTGCAGAGTCTGCAGAGACGTTTTGCTGAAGAAGCTACGGTCTCTATCATTGTTGTTTTACCAAACTGAGATAAGTGTTTCATGTGCAGACTGTCTCCCCTTGACCTTGTGTCTCTTTCTAATATAGAAAGTAACGTGTTGTCAGCCGCAGCTGGCCGCCACATACGCCTCTGTCTTCTGGTATCTGTCCAAACGGACACAGAAGCAACAATGAAAGATTAAAAAGGGTTACACAAAATAAATACAAGATAAAAAGAGGGTCATCTAGTTTGTACTGAGCACCGTGGCTGCATAATGATTTCACCTGCTATGCCCCAGATATAGACTTTCTCTAAGGGTTGTATTCCACAAAAGATAGATCATAACTATCAAAACAGCCTTACAGTTGTAGCATGTGTCCGAGATCCCTGCAGGAATTGAACCCTCAACCTTGGCCAGGACAAAGCTGTAACCACCTGAGCCACACAGAATTAATAATCATCTTATATTCATTGTAGTGCTAAAGGCTTCCAAGAACAGCTCTTAAGCCCTTGCCTTTTGAAGCCAGGATCCCAGAGGATAAACTAGTTGTTTGGCAAGCCGCAATGGCTAATAGCATCGGAGTCTCTGGTAAATTTGTGGGTGAGTTTGACACCTTTAATCATGTCTATGTGCCCTGTGGACTTGGAACCACATTCCAGAGAGCCAGGCAGTTACCCCTCCAAAGCCCTTCTCCTTTGGTAGCCAAGTCCGGGGGGGTTGTAACAGGGGGATAACAGTAAATAAAAGAGAGTGGGTCTAACTGGGGAACTGACCTTTGGTAGCCCAGGTCAAACAGCTGTGATGAAGGCCCATAATGACCTGGGTCATGTTTATTAGGCAGAGGGACTACCTGGACTTGTCCAATAAGAACTTGACATTGTTTTAGTCTTTAGGCTCTATTCAGTCTGGTTCGCTGAAGCCTTACAGATTCCGCAACAGACATGTAAAGGTCATTTCTGATTGAGGGACATATGCAGCGTTCACAGTGAATGCAGTCTGCTCTAAAGAGGGAACATTGCCTTTAAATTTCAATCACGCTGTAAAGCTGAACTTCCGCAAAGTGGATTGAATAGAGCCCCTATTTAAATTGGTTCTGGTAACACTAAGTGAAGAGGTTGAGGTCTTACCCGTGCTATGCAGTGTCTAATCAATAATCATTTAAAGTTATTGGTTTAACATTTGAAATCCATATCTGTTCCTTTTCTTCCAAATATCTGTTATTTTACATTGCAGTACCTTACAATAGAGTGCTGCTCAGACATTTGATAAATTAAACAGCACAATTTGTTTCTCTAATGATGTCATATATACTATATGTCATTATTGGATGTGACAGTATTCACCAATTTCAACGTCTTACGAAAGGAGTACAGACACTGTGTATTTGGAGTCCTTAAAGTATTCTCTATAATGTGTAAATGTTTCCAACAGTCATACCATTCATAATGTGTTCATTCATAATGTGTTCAGGCCCCAATCTGCAGCATCATTGGTCAGGTTTCATAATGAGGGCATATGATGTCTCACTCACATATAGTTCTCATCATCCGGCTATTAGTCTGAGTAAATAGGCCTTGTCTTCTCCCATGGACAGGAAATGCATGCATTACCCCTCACTTCCCACTCATGAATCAGTTGCTGAAAAAGAACCAGGACAGCTCAAGATAAGTGGCTGGTTTTAATGAATAGAGCGAATAAGGGAAAGTGCAAAGCTATTGTTTGGTTGGGGAATTTATCTCTGAGAGAGGGGACAATGTCCCTTTCATTGTTGTCCCTGTGGTCCCCAGAGGCCCCTAGAGTCAAGTTCATCGCCAGGGAATCAATGGGGGACGCTGAGGGGACGTGGAGGCCAGGGGCCCCAGCAGTCATAGGTCATAGGTCAAACCTGTGGGAGGACGTGAGTGTGTGAGGAGGGGGAGAGGAGGATGTGGATGTGTGAGGAAGGTCGGGGAGATCTGTCCTCCGACAAATGCCTCAAAGCACCGGAACTCCTGCACCTCCCTTGTGAACTCTGACCCCTGCATATAAAATATGATGCCTGTGTCCTCATCTAGCCAGCGCTGGGGACTGGGTCAAGGAATTATAGCGAGAGATTAAGACGGCCACAAGCAGGCCCTGAAAAGCACCAGCGTCATCACCTTCAACGCCTGCCAACACCATGTGGTGGTATTACACTGGAGGGCGATAAAGGAAAGACTCCAACCAATATATAAGACTTCCTGTAAAACACAGTCACAGACCAACAAAGTGTGGGAGTTCATTCAGATTGTTCCAAGTCAGCGTGTAACGTTTCCGGAGCATTCCCGCAATGTTATTGGTTAGTTAACTTTTTTTGCCGCAGTCTGACCCTATTAAAAGTAGAAAATAGAGAGTCAAAATGTAATTTATCTCCATGGAAACGTTTGTATTGTCTGTATCCATGATCTAGTACGCTTCCCAAATGGCCCCTTATGTCCTATATAGTGCACTACTTTTGACCAGAGCCCTATAGAACCTGGTCAAAAGTAGTGTACTATAAAGGGAATAGGGTAACCTTCGGGATGCAACCATAGACAACATTCTCTTATTTGTTTCCACTGCTTGGTGTGGTTGTGGACTGTGACCAGTGTGTTTTCATTACTGAACCCTGTTATTGGACTGTCAGGCGATGGAGCTGCCACAGCTAGGCTACAACTCAACATCAGTGGAACATCCAGAGTAAAGGGTGAATGAGTAAAAATCCTATTTCAACCAGCTGAATGGAGAGCGAGATGGAGGAGTATGGAGGAGTATGGCGCAGTATGGAGCAGTATGGAGGAGTATGGGGCAGTATGGGGCAGTATGGGGCAGTATGGGGCAGTATGGAGCAGTATGGAGGAGTATGGAGGAGTATGGAGGAGTATGGGGCAGTATGGAGCAGTATGGAGGAGTATGGCGCAGTATGGAGGAGTATGGAGGAGTATGGAGCAGTATGGGGCAGTATGGAGCAGTATGGAGGAGTATGGAGCAGTATGGAGGAGTATGGAGGAGTATGGAGGAGTATGGGGCAGTATGGAGCAGTATGGAGGAGTATGGAGCAGTATGGAGGAGTATGGAGCAGTATGGAGGAGTATGGAGCAGTATGGAGGAGTATGGAGCAGTATGGAGGAGTATGGAGCAGTATGGAGGAGTATGGAGGAGTATGGGGCAGTATGGAGCAGTATGGAGGAGTATGGAGGAGTATGGAGGAGTATGGGGCAGTATGGAGCAGTATGGGGCAGTATGGAGCAGTATGGAGGAGTATGGATCAGTATGGAGAAGTATGGAACAGTAGGATCGGTATGGATCAATATGGGTGAGTATGGAGCAAGCACGCACGCACACACACACACACACACACACACACACACACACACACACACACACACACACACACACACACACACACACACACACACACACACACACACACACACACACACACACACACACACACTACATATACCTTGTATGTTCTTGCTCCCAGTTTACTTTACTGTAATTTTTAGTGTCATTCAGCTCCTTTCTATGAAGTGAGGATGTTCAGCATCTGTTCAGACTGACACCTGTTCACAATGACACCTGTTCACAATGACACCTGTTCACAATGACACCTGTTCACAATGACATCTGTTCAACACCCAGTTTACACCTGGTGACATGGTTCCTATCAATCTACAGTAATCCCTGGCAAAGACAGCCATGAAGAATATAAAATTATGACTTAAAAAAGTTGTAAATATTTTTTTTATAACAGAAAGTGATATATGACAAGCTGGGGTTTTCCTGTCAAATAGCAGGGGAACGTAGTGAATAACACCAGCAAAACATGTGTAGCCCTGGGAGTGTCTGCACGACATCTTGAAACCAGGCTGTCACACTGCACACATAGCAGCTACACTCAGTATCTCTCAGCTGATACAGAGTTCCTTTACCTCCTCGTGCCCAGGGCTGGGGAGAAACGGGTATGTTCTATGCATCACATCATTGCTGGGTAACACTTAAAATATGCTGCACGGTGTACATTTTAGGAACTCCTACGGAGTAGGGAGCATCTACAGTATAAGGGGAATGTGAAGAAAAATGAATAGGATTACCAGTCCAGGAAACAGCAAAGGAACGATTCATTCACAACAGCCGTCTGGAACATGCGTATCTCTTCTTAGTGTTAGCATGAGAGAGCAACCCACTACACTATTGTCTGTCTGTGTCTGGTTCACAACAGACCCTGTAGAACACCTGTCACCACGCCCACTACACTAGACTGTCTGGAGGACAAAAACTGGAAAAACACAATAGTGTTTGTGTGTGGGTAGGTGGAGGGAGATTGTGTGTGTGTGTGTGTGTGTGTGTGTGTGTGTGTGTGTGTGTGTGTGTGTGTGTGTGTGTGTGTGTGTGTGTGTGTGTGTGTGTGTGTGTGTGTGTGTGTGTGCGTGTGCATGTACAGTGCATTCGGAAAGTGTTCAGACCCATAGACTTTTTCCACATTTTGTTACATTACAGCCTTATTTTTTGTCCTCATCAATCAACACACAATACCTTCATAATGACAAAGTGAAAACAGATAGAAATGTTAGCAAATTTATAAAAATGTAAAAACTGAAATACCTTATTTACATAAGTATTCAGACCCTTTGCTATGAGACTCGAAAATGAGCTCAGGTAAATCATGGTTCCATTGATCATCCTTTAGATGTTTCTAGAGCTGTGGTTAATTCAATTGATTGGACACACCTTTCTATATAAGGTCCCACAGTTGACAATGCAAATACCAAGCCATGAGGTCGAAGGAATTGTCCATAGAGTTCCGAGACAGGATTGTCTCGAGGCACAGATCTGGGGAAGGGTACTGAAACATTTCTGCAGCATTGTTGGTCTCCAAGAACACAGTGGCCTCCATCACTCTTAAATGGAAGAAGCTTGGAACCCCCAAGACTCTTCCTAGAGCTGGCCACCCAGCCAAACTGACCAATCAAGGAGAAAGGCCATGGTCAGGAAGGTGACCAAGAGCCCGATGGTCACGATGCAGAATTCCTCTGTGGAGATGGGAGAACCTTCCAGAAAGACAATCTCTGCAGCACTCCACAAATCAGGCCTTTATTGTCGTGCGGCCAGACGGAAGCCACTCCTCAGTAAAAGGCACATGACAGCCTGCTTGGAATTTGCCAAAAGGCACCTAAAGGACTCTCAAATCATGAGAAACAAGATTCTCTGGTCTGATGAAACCAAGATTTAACTCATTGACCTGAATGCCAAGTGTCACGTCTGGTGGAAACCTGGCACCATCCCTATGGTGAAGCATGGTGGTGGCAGCATCATGCTGTGGGGATGTTTTTCAGCAGCAGGAACTAAGAGGCTAGTCAGGATCAAGGGAAAGATGAACGGAGCAAAGTACAGAGAGATCCTTGATGAAAACCTGCTCCAGAGGGCTCAGGACCTCAGACTGCACACAGCCAAGACAAAGCACGAGTGGCTTAGGGACAAGTCTCTGAATGTCCTTCAATGGCCCAGCCAGAGCCCAGACTTGAACCTGATCAAACATCTCTGAAGAGACCTAAAAATAGCTGAGTATCGACTCTCCCCATCCAACCTGACAGAGCATGATAGGATCTGCAGAGAAGAATGGGAGAAACTCCCCAAATACAGGTGTGCCAAGCTTGTAGTGTCATACCCAAGAAGACTCAAGGCTGTAATCGCTGCCAAAGGTGCTTCAACAGAGTACTGAATAAAGAGTCTGAATACTTACATAAATGTGATATTTACGTTTATTCTTTTATGCATTTTGTGTTGTCATTATGGGGTATTGTGTATAAATTGATGAGGAAAAAAATAATTGAATGTATTTTAGAATACGGCTGTAACTTAACAAAATGTGGAATATGTCAAGGGGTCTGAATACTTTCCGAATGCACTGTATGTGTCCGTGCGTGTGCATGTATGTGTCCGTGCGTGTGCATGTATGTGTCGGTGCCTGTGCATGTATGTGTCTGTGCGTGTGCATGTATGTGTCCGTGCGTGTGCATGTATGTGTCGGTGCCTGTGCATGTATGTGTCCGTGCGTGTGCATGTATGTGTCCGTGCGTGTGCATGTATGTGTCCGTGCGTGTGCATGTATGTGTCCGTGCGTGTGCATGTATGTGCGTTGTGTATGCATGATTGTGTAATGAGTTGTATGCGTAATACATTTTGAAAGTATTCCATCTATTACCAACGACTAGTCTCAGTGATAACTAACTACAGTGAAAAATATATATATTTATGTTCGATCTAATAAATAAGTTGAATGCTCAGTTATTAAAGAAAACATGGGGATGACCACAAACGACTTCCAAAATAGCTGAATATGTTTTTCCACTGGATTATTTGCAGGCTATATGTCTGGTAAAAGGAGAACGTCCTCCACCCTTCTGGAACATTTTAAAGGAGCAATCTGGGATTGGTACATCACTTTTTTTTTTACTTTTAAATTAAATATGTATAGTTATTTATTTTTTATCTTACCCCATCAGAACCCAAAATACAAGCTTATTTTATTCCCATTTTTTGTAAATGTAAATAAACACTGTATAGCTTAAAAATATGCTTAAAACTATACTTTTGATTTCACCCAAAAAAGGTGTCCTGGTGATCACTTTCTTGTCACTTTAAAAGTGATTTTTGTTGAGGGTTTTGCACTGGAGACTTACTTGAGGGTAAATGTGGATCAGATAAATCTACATCAACTTCTCACCACTGTGTACTGGAGGAGGATGGGTGATGACAGTTTAAGGCTATAATTACATTGAAATACAGAGGGAGGTAGGAGAAAGGGTGTGTGCACCCACCAGGTAGGAACACAGCTAATTATAGAGTAGTCAGGTATTAGTATATTTGTTGACTCACAGAAAGGCAATGTGAATGCAATGGTTGGTTTATGAGGAAATTCGTTGTTGAGTTAATTTGATGTGTGGTGAATGGTGGAGGAGAGTTTAGAGAAGTTTAGACAAGGAAACCAGTATGGGGGATGGAAAGGTGTGTAAATGAAAAATTCAGAGAAAAATTTATGCTGTATTTCTTTACACATAATCCCATTTCAACAATAAAACATCAAACTTAACTGTTGTCTGTTGTCACAGAATAAGCCACAATCAAGGAACATTTTTACTTGTTAGATTTACAATCATAGGATTCCACAATTGGCAGAAAAGTGTATTATTACAATTCTTATTGTTATAATATAACAAAACCATTGCGACACAGTTGTTTATACAATTCCTATATGCAAATGTAGCAGGTTTTCGTAAACCATAATTGCGTGATGAGTAAAGATGAGATGAGAAAAGAAGACTTGCTTTAGTTCCTCAAGCTAATATCTAGGCTTTAGCTCAGCAGGCTAACACAGTTTTGTGGTAGACAGGAGGTTCAGTCTGTCACACAGAGACCTTTACAAGCCAGCATGTCCACCAGCCATCTCAGAGAAACTAGTAGATTGGAGACGCAAGCCAACAACGTGTCAATTCACTGACTTTGGCAAATATTTGACGTGCCAAGGCCTGTGTTTGCTTTCTTACCATCAGTACCATCAGCACAAAGTCAATTTGAAATAAATGTGTTTGTCACACCAGTGACACACATTTTGATTGCCTAGTCTTACACTAAGAGCTTGATGTACCAGAATCAGTCTAGATGCATTGAGAGGTGAAAAAGTCCCCCTTATAGCAGCAGGGGTAAACGTTTCCACTGTCTGATCGGCACATGCTCAGATAATAGGTCTAGCCTCCCAAACCACACGTGAGTAAACTGTGTGACAGTTGTGGAAGAATGCTCAATTTCACACGGATCCCTAAAGGAAATGTAAAACACATGGAATGTGAAAAGTGTACAATTACTGTGTAAGGGCTGTTGTGATGAGGTTAGGAAAGAGGATCTTATTATCCAAGTTGCGGTGTTAAAGGATGGCTCATTTCACCCCCACATACAGTAATGACACATGTTCACAGTGTCCATATTAGGACAGTCACACAGGTCCTAATATGGACACCGTGCAGTTTATTGTGAGATAGGTGATGTTTCAAATATGGAGGACAGACGAGAGGTCAATTATTTTACTGTACATTATGGCAAAGCCATCCTAGGTTTGACTATTTTACCTTTTATACATAAAAAATGTATATATATATATATTATCACACTTTGTTTGTAATGTATCTACTAAAACATTTCAAGAACCATATTCATGACATGTTCTAATGAGATGTACAACAGTTGATCCTACCAAGTTCAGTCTCAAACACAGACCTCTTTGTACTGTTCATGCCTAGCAGGCATATTCACTGCATCTATCATTTACATCTCCTCCAAAAAAGTGAAGTTTACAATCCACGTTATTAATATTGGTCAGAACAACAAATTAGAGTGTAAACATCCTTTGGATTATTTGATGTTTTAAGTAGTTTGCTCTAATGTCTGTGATTGATGGTCAGGTCAAAATGTTGACAGTTTAATTATTCAAACAGGAAAACAAGATGTTCTGGCCCAGAACGTGGAGAATTCCCGACATGTGCTTTAACACGATTCAGGAATCTAAAATGACATATGATGTACAGCGAGGGCTTGGATTACATTTTTTTGCTACCATGAAACTAGCTGAACTTTTTTTGTCCAGCCCCTCTTGTCCAAGTGTCCTCATATGCAAAAGGCAGGTTAACGTTTATTGCCTTGTCCTGGAGGCAGAACTGAGCGATTTCTCCTTAGATAGGTCAGCTGCAAAGTCAAAATTGGTTAGGGTTAGGCATTTAAGGTTAGGGTTAGGCATTATGGTTAGGGATAAAACAGTGGAGGCTCCTGGGGAGAGGACGGCTCATAATAATGGCTGTAACGGAGCAAATGGAATGTCCTCAAACACGTGGAAACCATGTGTTTGATGTTGTTGATACCTTTCCAACCATTCCGCTCCAGCCAATAGCACCTGCCCGTCCTCCTCAGATGAAGTGTCGCCAACCTCCAGATTGGATGACTTTGTGGCTGTGCCAGCTGGGGACCACTTTGCAGAGGTGCCTCCAGAACAAGATTCATTGAAAAGGGAAAGCTGAAACAAGATGCTGTAAAACATCAAGGTGTTTTGTTTCTGCTTTGTTTTCCAGAAAATGTGATTGTTTACAACAAAACATTTAAGCTATTCGGTCTCCCTGGTAACGCTACAGGGTTTCAGTAATTTTCTGAATGTACAGTGACTTCGGAAAGTATTCAGACCCTTTGACTTCTTCCACATTTTGCTACATTGGAGCCTTATTCTAAAGTTGATTAAATAAATAAAACATCCTCAGAAATCTACACACAATACCTCATGATGACAAAGTGAAAACAGGTTTTTAGATATTTTCGCAAAAAATAAATAAATACGTAAATACCTTATTTACATGAGAATTCAGCTCCTTTGCTATGAGACTCGAAATTGAGCTCAGGTGCCTCCTGTTTCCATTGATCATCCTTGAGATGTTTCCACAACTTGATTGAAGTCCACCTGTGCTAAATTCAATTGATTGGACATGACTTGGAAAGGCACACACTTCTCTATATAAGGTCCCACAGTTAACAGTGGATGTCAGAGCAAAAACCAAGCCATGAGGTCTAAGGAATTGTCCGTAGAGCACAGAGACAGGATTGTATCGAGGCACAGATCTGGGGAAGGGTACCAAAAAAATTCTGCAGCATTGAAGGTCCCCAAAAACACAGTGGCCTCCATCATTCTTAAATGGAAGAAGAAGTTTGGAACCACCATGACTCTTCCTAGAGCTGGCAGCCCAGCTAAATTTAACAATCAGGGGAGAAGGGCCTTGGTCAAGGAGGTGACTCTGACAGAGCTCTAGAGTTCCACTGTAGAGATAGGAGAACCTTCCAGAAGGACAACCATCTATGCAGTACTCTACCAATCAGGCCTTTATGGTAGAGTGGCCAGACGGAAGCCACTCGTCAGTAAAAGGCACATGACAGCCCGCTTGGAGTTTGCCAAAAGGCACCTAAAGACTCTCAGACCATGAGAAACAAGATTCTCTGGTCTTAGATGAAACCAAGATTGAACTTTTTGGCCTGAATGCCAAGCGTCACATCTAGAGGAAACCTGGCACCATCCCTACGGTGAAGCATGGTGGTGGCAGCATTATCCTGTGGGGATGTTTCTCAGCGGCAGAGACTGGGAGACTAGTCAGGACAGGCAAAGATGTACAGAGAGATCCTTGACCTCAGACTGGGGCGAAGGTTCACCTTTCAACAGTAAAATGACCCTAAGCACACAGCCAAGACAGCGCAGGAGTGGCTTCGGAACAAGTCTCAGAGCCTGGATTTAAACCCGATGGAACATCTCTGGAGAGACCTAAAATAGCTGTGCAGCAATGCTCCCAATCCAACCTGACAGAGCTTGAGAGGATATGCAAATATGTGAGAAACTCCCCAAATACAGGTGGGCCAAGCTTGTAGTGTCATACCCAAGAATATTCAAGGCTCTAATCGCTGCCAAAGGTGCCTCAACAAAGTACTGAGTAAAGGGTCTGAATACTTATGTAATTGTGATATATCAGTTTTTTATTAGCAAGCAATTCTAAAAAACAGTTTTTGCTTTGTCAATTATGGGGTATTGTGTGTAGGTTGATGAGGGACAAAACTATTTAATCAATTTTAGAATGAGGATGTAACATAACAAAATGTGGAAAAAGTCAAAGGGGTCTGAATATTTTGTGAAGGTACTGTATCACTATCTAGTCACAGCGTTTCATCAGTTTACTGTGTATGACTACTGTACTTCAGGGTTCAGAAGCCCAGCTCTAAATATGTCACACGTTATGCCATTCAATAAGTTCTATGTATTTCACACAGTGTAACTATGTAGAGTAAGACACTGGGAGTCAAAATGTCTCATGTGGTGTTCTGAAGTAGTAAAGTTTCCTCATGGTCAGTAGACATAACTGAATCCTTGATTTGTCTTGTTTAAAAAAAAAACGGTCCATTTTTCTCCCAATGTGGTTTAGTACCTTGTCTGTGGTCGTCCTGTCCCAGCTTGATACCTTCCAAATAAAAAAGAAGGTAAAACACACAATTTATTATACACGTATTTTTACATTTGAAATGTAAATAAGGGAGAATGGACAAGCTTGTCGCCCATAAAACCCCTAAAAATAACAGCTCTGTCAGCGTTGATAGCCTTCCTGTCTGATTACTTGGAGGTCTTGGGGTTTTGAATGGCCAGTTTTCCATTTGAGAGACAGAGAATCCTTTACATTACAGCAAATCCCACAGGCCTCTAGTGGACTAAGTCCTGGGCTCCTGGTGAAATCAGAACAGGCCTGGACCCTACTGTGAGTAGAGTGGACAGCACAGGAAACAATACTAATTCCACCTGAGATCTGGTCTTAACCTACCTTTCAAAACTCAACCACAAACTGTACTGTACAGTAGTACCTGTTTCTCATTAGAATATGCCAAAATAGTGACCTTTAACCTTTGTAGTTTTATGTCACCTAGGTTTATGTACTACTTATATGTCACTTTTGGAGGTCACGTTGGGGAAAATCCCATTTGCAGCTATACTCAATGTTTCCCATTTGTTTGACTGAGCGGTGACTTCTAAAAACATAAATCTACCTGAGCATCTATACCTACTGTATAGTTCTGTTGTCATAAGACTCTCCTCACTCAGCAATGTGTGGTATGTATGTGGCTGTGGCGGACAGGCGGTGGACAACAAAAGCTGTCTGAAGTCCATGTGAATGAATAAACAGTGGTTATCAGTGGTGAGTGCTCTTGCGGTTTGTTTAATGAGTCTCACTGCTGTGTTGTCAGACAGTGGCTGTGACTGGAGCAGACTGCAGGAATGACGGGTCCTGTCTCAGTCATACTGTAGGCCTACTCAGTGTGGGTGTACTGTTGTTGTCGCCTGAAACACTGGTGCATAGGAGGAGTCAGCCAGGTCTCCGGGTTTTCCATGACTGTGTCAATGCAACGCTACAGTAAAAAGATACATGGAAGAGAGATGAAACATTTCACATTCGTCGCAGGATCTCAATAAAAGTCAAAATAGGAGCATGTCAAAATAGTGCCGTTTAACCAGTGTAGTTATATGCTACAGCTGACATTTGACTTATGTCACATAGCATGGTGAGGGTTAGGGACCGGTTAGAATGGAACACCACTACTACTGAGTCTTTCACATGGAAACGTAGCATGGTGAGGGTTAGGGACCGGTTAGAATGGAACACCACTACTACTGAGTCTTTCACATGGAAACGTAGCATGGTGAGGGTTAGGGACCGGTTAGAATGGAACACCACTACTACTGAGTCTTTCACATGGAAACGTTTGGCTTCCCAATCCATGTTGTCTGTAGTGTAAGACTCATTATAGTAACGTATAACTAATACTGTCACATTTTACTGTCAACATTCTGATCATATTTCTAAGGAGATATACTGTGTCCGCAACTAAAATGCTGATCAATACTAGCTGTGAGACGAACCCCAAGGGTGTACTGTGTGTGGTCACCGTTTGTTTGGCAGTTTGAATTATCAACATTGGTCAGCAACTGTAAAAATGCTAAGCATGGACTGACTGACCACTACATTATCAGCTATTTTACTATTTTGCCAAATGAACAGGCGTTGTTGCACGGCTGAAGAAAGACTGTGTAAGACAGGTACAGTGTAACTTTAACCACATCCCGTTGGAGCGTCATCGTCTGAGAGATCTGTTCCTCTTTCCTCAGATCTTTCTTACTTAATCAGGTCATTATCAGTCTAGCCAGGGTTATTACTACATCAGACTCTGTCTGCGTCCCATATGGCATCCTATTCCCTATGTAGTGCACTACTTTTGGCCAGGTCCCATAGGACTCTGGTCAAAAGTAGTGCACTATATAGGGAAAGGGTGCCATTTGGGACGTGACCAAGGTTTCCACACCGGCAGTCTGTGGACGTCTCATAAAAAAACATTGTCAGCATAGCAACACTGCTTTCTGTTCATCAACAGGTGTTCCCCGGCAGCCAATGAGCTTCGAGGAGACAAATGAAGTGAATCGCTGACATATTTCAATGTGGCGAGAAGGGGAGGAGCCATGATAAAATAGCCAATGGGAGCGAAGCAGTTCTTGGCAGATTCTGAGTGGTTACAGTGCAGTGCAGCAAACCTTTCAGTTGGCACATGCTCACAACTGCCCATTCTCTGGCACGTCTCTCTAACTGAGGTCACCAGTCAATCAGTCTTGTGCCATGGGATGCACCTCATAAATACATTATTGATTACTTAACTATGTTAAAGGGCGTGAGTTTCACTATAGCAACAATCTTGTAAAATAACACTATCCTTTGATGTTAGTTTCTGTCTAAAGGTACTCTTTGGTTTACCTGCAACTTATTGATCCTTGACCTTGTGTAAAACCAAACAAAGCAGATTTAACCACCATAACAAAGAATCACTGCATACCTGATGAGCTTACGAAATCATTAACAATTTCTTAAGATATCTGTAAAATGACCATAAAAGTCATTTTAATCTGTAGCACGATTCCATTTGTAACTTTTTTCAGACAATATGCATTATGAGATGGCAGTAATTCAACCAGACATTAGTAAACTACTCACTCACTCACTCACTCACTCACTCACTCACTCACTCACTCACTCACTCACTCACTCACTCACTCACTCACTCACTCACTCACTCACTCACTCACTCACTCACTCACTCACTCACTCACTCTCTCACTCACTCACTCACTCACTCACTCACTCACTCACTCACTCACTCACTCACTCACTCACTCACTCACTCACTCACTCACTCACTCTGTCTCACTCACTCTCTGTCTCTGTCTCTGTCTCTGTCTCTGTCTCTGTCTCTGTCTCGCTCTGTCTCTCTCTCCCATCATCCTGTCTTAGGCTAGCTGCACAATTAACTATCACCACCCACCGGCCCAACCCTACCCTATTACACAGGCTAAATTTACACATAACCATCATGCACTGGTAGATTTAGAAGAATCCCTATACTATCTCTGCTTTCTGCCTGCACCTTCACAAGCTAAATGTATACTGCATAACGTCAGTGCAGAAGTAACGTGGCTTCACTGATTCACCGGTATTCTGTTCCAATGCTTTTGTCATTTGCAAACATTTGTGTTTCTGAATGTGATATCATCTGTGGTATGGTATCTGTAGCCTCATGTACTAAACACTGAGGTGGATAAATACATGGTTCTGTGGTTCTTTTATATTATACAAGGGCAAACATCATCTGTGGTTTTGTTACCAATACAAAGTATATAATCTGTGGTGTTGTTAGCATTACAAATGACATGTTGATAGCTCCGCGGTTACTACTATATTGTGACAATAGACACCATGAGCGATCCCCATCCGTGCAGCTGGCATTACCATAAATATAATTACGTTGTCCGTTGCAATTAACTGATACATAATCACTAACTCGAGAGTCGTAATTGATAAGTGTAATTTATTATGGCTGTTTATCATGTCTGGTTGCTATGTTACCAACTCGTTAAGCTTAAGCCTGTTATATAATATTGATTATGAGACATACTGTATCTTAGATACTATCAACATTTACAGTTCCTTCCGAAACTATTCAGAACCCTTGACTTTTTCCAAATGTTGTTACGTTACAGTCCACAGACTGCCGGTGTGGAAACCTATTCTAAAATGGATTACATTTTTTTTAATCCTCAGCAATCTACACATAAATCCCCATAATGACAAAGCGAAAACAGGTTTATATTAAAAAAAAACGGAAAAACCTTATTTTCATAAGTATTCAGACCCTTTGCTTTGACACTCAAAACTGAGCTCAGGTGCATCCTGTTCCCATTGATCATCCTTGAGATGTTCCTACAACTTGATTGGAGTCCACCTGTGGTAAATTCAATTGATTGGACATGAAAGGTACTCAACTGTCTATAAAAGGTCCCACAGTTGACAGTGCATGTCACAGCAAAAACCAAGCTATGAGGTTGAAGGAATTGTCCGTAGAGTTCCGAGACAGGATTGTGTCATACATAAAAATGTCTGCAGCATTGAAGGTCCACAAGAATACAGTGCCCTCCATTATTCTTAAATGGAAGATGTTTGGAACCACCAAAACTATTCCTATCAGGCCTTTATGGTAGAGTGGCCATGAGAAACAAGATTCTCTGGTCTGATAAAACCAAGATTGAACTATTTGGCCTGAATACCAAGTGTCACGTCTGGAGGAAACCTGGCACCATCCCTATGGTGAAGCATGGTGGTGGCAGCATCATGTTGAGGGGATGTTTTTCAGCTACAGGGACTGGGAGACTAGTCAGCATCGAGGGTAAGATGAACGGAGCAAAGTACAGAGCGATCCTTGATGAAAACCTGCTCCAGAGCTCTCAATACCTCTGACTGGGGTGAAGGTTCACCTTCCAACAGGACTACGACCCCAAGCACACAGCCAAGAACACGCACGAGTAGCTTCGGGACAAGTCTCTAAATGTCCTTCAATGGCCCAGCCAGAGCCCGGACATGAAACTGATCCAACATCTCTGGAGAGACATGAAAATAGCTGTGCAGCAACGCTCCCCATCCAGCCTGACAGAGCTTGAGAGGATCTGCAGAGAAGAATGAGAGAAACTCCCCAAATACAGGTGTGCCAAGCTTGTAGCGTCATACCCAAGAAGACTCAAGACTGTAGTTGCTGCCAAAGGTGCTTCAACAGAGTACTGGGGAAAGGGTCTGAATAATTAAGTAAATGTCATTTTTCCAGAGGGGGATTTTCTCTATAAATTAGCAAACATTTCTAAAAACCTGTTTTTGCTTTGTCATTATGGGGTATTGTGTAGATTGATGAGGGAATAAAAAATTCAATCAATTTTAGAATAAGGCTGTAACGTAACAAAATGTGGAAAAAGTCAAGGGGTCTGAATACCTTCCGAAGACACTGTATGTGTCAAGACAGAGTCATGTCATTGAGGGCAACTTTTGTTGTCAGTGAATGAACAATTGCAACATTTCAAAGACAGGTAGATGCTTGGAATTCTGCTAAATGTATTGCACTGCATGCAGCTACGGTATTTTTGAGTTGACTTATTTGAATACACAAATGAAGGTGGTTGGAATGAGCAACAGGTGTGCTGGTTGTTGTCTGTTTTCTTCACTTCTGCTCGTTGATTTAGATAAGAAAATAGGACATCTGCAAATTTATCTTATTTTCTCAATGTTAACTGACACATATTTGCCTAGTTAACCCTCAAATGAGGAAGTTACATTTATTTCCACTGTTCTTCACCTGTAGTTCATCTTTTCCCACTCTGCCTGCACATTTCCATCGGTCAAAAGGCTGTTAGCACACCTGGCCGCTTGTTGTTATTTTCCATGTAAATGTATGAGTATGTAAAGTATCTAAAGTAATCATTGGGCAGTACTGAATAATAACCTTGTATTCTCCTAGGATCAATGCAGCAATAAAACCAGTGACGTGGGCGTGTCTCCAGCACAGATCATCTCCCAGAAACAGACAACTGCCGGACACATCTGCTTGTTTGGTGGCATATTGGGCTCAGTGCATCACATCATATGGCCCAGGTCTAGTCTGAATGAGGGAGATTCACACTAGCGGAAGGTTGGCACTCTGCTTGTGGACCAGCTCTGGCTTAAGGGTAACCTTACAAATTCCTATAGTTGCTCCCAACAGATCCTTGTCCTCTGTGGCTATTTAGTGACCTCCCAGTGAAGTTGAACCATTAACTAAAACCTTTCACTAAGAACTTTTCCTTCAGCAACAGTCTATTGAACACACAAAGTAAGCATGTTGTACATGCAGCAGCAAACACCTGCTTCTGTCAATACATATATCTCCGAAAGTGTTATGAAGAGAAGTAACCAAGCATTTACTACTACTGAATACCTTTCCGTTTGATTTAATCCCTGCACCGTCCAAGAGTTGCAAGCTGGCCGTCACGCCCTGACCGTAGAGAGCTTTTTATGTCTCTAGTTTGGTTTGGTCAGGGTGTGATTTGGGTGGGCATTCTACGTTCTTTTTTCTATGTTTTGTATCTCTTTGTTTTGGCCGGGTATGGTTCTCAATCAGGGACAGCTGACTATCGTTGTCTCTGATTGGGAACCATACTTAGGTAGCTTTTCCCCACCGATGCTTTGTGGGTAGTATTTTCTGTTTTGTGTTTCTGCACCTGACAGGACTGTGTCGGTTTCGTTCATTCTCTTTGTTATTTTGTTATAGTGTTCAGTTTAAATAAAAAGCATGAACACTTACCACGCTGCGCTTTGGTCCGATTATTCCTCATCCGACGACGACACCCGTTACACTGGCTGGCTGCTTTAGCCATTGAAATGGATGTCCGCTCCCTAAGGTCATCAATCTTTCTTGTTGTACACAGTGAGTAGGACCGTGGGAAATTGAGGCAGATTGCAAGGTGAAAGTCAACACTTAAACATTGGGAGAGTGGGAACCTGAAACCCACCTGACTCCAACGAGGAGTGCTCCTCCTCTGCTCCCCTTCCACCTTCAAACCCCAGTTCTCCCGGAGTCTTGGGTCGACAGGGATGATAAAAACGATGTCACCAGGGTAGATATGTTTTCAGCCTATGATCTGAAACCCATTCCTGAAGACTTGTGGTCAGATTGTGTGTTTTTTTGTCGCTTCCCTGAAAAATCATCAGTGACATGATCGTTGTTGTTCTTGTACATTTCTCCTTCCCCCCGCGTGGCTCTATAGTTTATTCTTCTGCCTGGTCGTTCTACTGGGAATAGGGGAAGCTGGCCTGCATGGGTCTCTACAGTTTCTTCTTCTGCCTGGTCATTCTACTGGGAATAGGGGAAGCTGGCCTGCATGGGTCTCTACAGTTTCTTCTTCTGCCTGGTCATTCTACTGGGAATAGGTGCAATTGGCCTGCATGGGACTCTACAGAATCTCTTTGCTTTTCTCTACATGTATATGACTACCAAGCCATCGTACTGGGTTTAACACAAAAGTGGTAATCTTCGTGCATGTGGTGTGAGAACATTCCAAAATACACACACAGACTGAAGGATTCATTTATATTTTTGCTTAAAAATATCACCTGATTGCAACAATTGTTATGACCACATTCGGTATTCTAAACGTCTACCAGCCTGCTGTATGGCTATCAGTTGTGCAAGGGGACAATCACCTTATAGGCCTAGATATCCAACAGAAATATCTGGAATTTTTGGGGGTGATTTTATAACGAGCATAGAAGTTGGTAGAACAACAATAACAGAAACAGAAGCCTTTTCTTTCAGCCTTGGTATTATCTATTGCTGTCCATGATAGCATAGAGCAGACTGCTGGCCCCCCACACACACACACAGTCCCTCCACCACCACAACACGTGCAGGCCTCTGTCTGACCAAGTAAGGCCAGGGACGGCCTGCACACAGCTGTGACTGTCCAGCCGTGATATCAGCAGGAGCATGGCAGAATGTGTGAGGGGATTGTATGCACGTACACACACACACACACACACACACACACACACACACACACACACACACACACACACACACACACACACACACACACACACACACACACACACACACACACACACACACAGACACACAGACACACACACACAGAGGGGCCTTTATACTGGGCTGGCGTATCGTAGCATATCCTCTCTAGATTCAAAACAAAGGCTAAAGGGATTCACTGCTGTTGCTTCAGATTCTGTCCTGTGTGACTTCTGTTGAACCCTGACATTAGAGTGCCTTATTACAGACATTCAGTGATCACAGGTGGTCTGGCACGGTCACATCTGCTTAAAAACCTGTCACTGACACACTGACATTTGTTTAACTTGTTTAATTTACAAATATTTGAGTTTTTACATTCAGAACTGTCATTGACATACCACGACTTGTTTGACTTCCTGTTGACAAAAATTAGAATTAGAAAATGTACATTCAACTGTCACAGACACATTAACTTGTGTTATTTCATAGTTTTGATGTCTGCACTGTTATTCTACATTGTAGAAAATAGTAAACAAAAAAAAAAAAAAAAACCTTCAATGAGTAGGTGTGTCCAATCCTTTGACTGGTACTGTATGTTACGTCTCCATGAGACGCCATCTTAACCAATTTCATTTGGCTTCAATGCGCTAATGAGTCTTCACGTAGGAATGAATGGTTTCATGTGATCGATGGCTTTGTCCATTCATATATACAGTTATTGGTCAGTACACAGTACCCAATACTTTTTACAATTTATTGACCAATGAAAACTTAAATAAATATAGGTCATATTCCTCTGTTTTTTATCGACTGACCCCAAATTTGAACTCAACTGTAAAATATTAGGAAAATGTATGTTAAAGGAAGATGGTGAATCACCAGTACAGAATGTAGACAGCAACGCCAAACAAAAGAGCCCTTCATTGGTTGCTGTGGACAGGTAGCCTACAACTGCTGCTACTACTACTACTACTGCTGCTACTACAACTGCTACTACTACTGCTACTACTACTGCTACTGCTACTACTGTCACTACTACTGCTACTACTGCTACTACTGCTACTACCCCTATTACTACTACTACTACTACTACTACCAAACAAAAGAGCCCTTAATTGGTCGCTGTGGACAGGTAGCTACTACTACTACTACTACTACCAAACAAAAGAGCCCTTAATTGGTCGCTGTGGACAGGTAGCTACTACTACTACTACTACTACCAAACAAAAGAGCCCTTAATTGGTCGCTGTGGACAGGTAGCTACTACTACTACTAATCCAAATGACCTGGCACAGTTGCTATCCAAGACACCATAGCATGATTGGAAATGAGCAGTAATCATCCCTTTCTGTTCAAATGTCTAGCCTACCTAGTTCATTATTAATGCTATTAATGTGATCTATAATGTTGAATGAATCACTACTAATTGACAACAATATGCTCATTCGTGAATCTAAATGCAGGTGATAAAAGCATATTGCATATTGTTTATGATGTGCTTCCAAGATAAATGATGATTTCTCTCTCATCAGACTCATTTTCCTGTTCATTAAATCTTGTTTATGTAGAAACGGTGAGAAAACACATACAGATAGCTGGCTATTTGAGAGGGGCCTGTCACATGCACACACACACACACACACACACACACACACACACACACACACACACACACACACACACACACACACACACACACACACACACACACACACACACACACACACACACACACACACACACACACACACACACACACACACACACACATATCTCTGGCCCTAGATATGAAAGGTCTTTTGATTCGCTTTGGCCAACATGTTGTTTTTTGATCCCTCTCCTTTCATCCCCTTTCCTAATATTTAGAGGGATTGGCATAGCTGTTTACACTGTGCATTCGCCTCTGCTTTTGAAGTGCAGGACGCACTAGGCTCGCAGCAGGCGCACCAGTAAAACCAACCAGAGACTCAACCCACACGGTTTCTAATATAGATCAATGGGAGTCAAATGGAGGCCAGGCCAAGGGAGGAGGAAAACGTCAGCTGGCCTGAACACTTGTTCTTACTCACACTGAGACCAGGGGCCTGGTGTCTCCCGCTCCCTCCCTCGCCCTCCCTCGCACCCTGAATCAAGTGCAGAGGGCCGACCCCCTGTGTCCCCCCCTGTCTCCCCCCGGTCCCACAGGACACACCTGCTCCTGTTGATGGTGAAAGCAGCAGTGTTTTGTTAAGCCTGAATGCTAACTTTGAAGGCTAGCACAACAGTCCACCACCCCCATCCCAGCCTCCAGCAGCCAGACAAGGCTGTAAATCTGGCCCAGTGAGAGTGGGATTGTGGGAGGTTTAGCGGGATAGGAAGGCCCGACAGCCTGGTTGTCCTTGAGGGAGCGTTTGTAAAGATGTTTACCTTTCTGGGCTGAGCTCACTACTGCATGCCGGATGGACTCTATTCAACACTCTGACTGACAAACGACAAGTGCTTTACAGGCTGATTGGTGCCTTGGGCTTTCGGCTAATGAGGTGCTCTAGAGAGCTGCACTCACAGCAGAGCAGTTTATTAGCCTACTGTACAAAGCAGAGTCCTTTACAGAGCAGTATGACTACACCACAGAACTTCCATCTCCATTTTGATATTCACCCTTTTCTTCATGACATTATAATTGTTGTGGATAATATGTGATATCTAATTTAATCTGTTTAAAAAAGTTTGATCGGGTTAGCTACATGAATAAGTAAAAGTGTGCTATAGATATACAAATTACCTTATGGACTTTTTGAGAGTATGCTGATTGCTATTGGGTAGTCTTTCTGCTTAATAAACTCCTTCAACAGTAGAGAACTGATGAGAACTATTTCATTTACACTAAATAACCCCAAACTACCCCAAATAACCCCAAACTACCCCAAACTACCCCAAATAACCCCAAACTACCCCAAACTACCCCAAATAACCCCAAACTACCCCAAACTACCCCAAATAACCCCAAACTACCCCAAACAACCACAAACTACCCCAAACTACCCCAAACAACCACAAACTACCCCAAACTACCCCCAAACAACCACAAACTACCCCAAACTACCCCCAAACAACCACAAACTACCCCAAACAACCCCAAACTACCCCAAACTACCCCAAATAACCCCAAACTACCCCAAACAACCACAAACTACCCCAAACTACCCCAAACAACCACAAACTACCCCAAACTACCCCCAAACAACCACAAACTACCCCAAACTACCCCCAAACTACCCCAAACTACCCCAAACAACCACAAACTACCCCAAACTACCCCCAAACAACCACAAACTACCCCAAACAACCCCAAACTACACTAAACAACCCTAAAATACCCCAAACTACCCAAAACAACACCCAAATATCCAAATATAACAATTTTAGAGCCATTACAAACTACGACCCATCCACAGGGTGTTAAAATGTAAACATGTCCCTGCTGCCTGTCAGCTGCCATCTGTCACCGAGTGGTCAGCTACTGTATGGCCATTATATACACACTGCACTCCCCACAGAGACCTGTAATGTAGACATTGTCATGCTGTACAAACAGCCTTCCTCTCCCCTCTTTCCACACTCACTACTGTACAGTAGGCCATGGTGTCTGGGGTATGTGTTAAGTGTCGCCTAATAACCTCATACAGTAGCTAATACTGGAACATTTTAAGATCATCTTTCAAAATGTGTTTTAAATATATTTTAATGAGGGGTTTTCAGATGTTATTGACCAGATAGTGAGAGGATGCCAGTGGGGAAAGACAGAGAGAGGTTTTGTCAAAGAGCAGTAGGCCTGATTTAGACCTATGCTGACGGTGTAGTCATGTGCTGGAGTCGGCAGCATTACGGATAGGCCAGCCAGGCCACATCATCTTTCTAATTAAAAACATACATTATAGGGAAGCATCCAGTTGCAACTAACTTGAGGGAGAACTGATGCAAGTATTTTTAACGCCTTTTATTTATCTGTGCAGACTGCATTTTTTCATGCAGGTACGTATAGCTCACTTAATCATAGGATAACTCTAAATTACAATCAAGTTACATTCACCACGTTTCAGTCTCCACATTTCACCTCCCGCCACTGCTAATACAGTGTCCCACTTCATGTCCTCTGCTGCGGCTGGGTGTGTGTGTGTGTGTGCCAGTGTGGCCCTGAGCATGCCTCCATACGGGTGTCTGGGGCAAGACCTGACATCATGTGTGTGTGGTTGTGTGCATGTGTGTGCGTGGGTTTGTGCATACACAGTTGTTTGTGTGTGTGTGTGTTTGTGCATGCACATTTGTGTGTGTGTGTCTGTGCCTCTGTGCATGCCTCCATACCGGTGCCAAGCAGCTCAGTGAGAGGTTATGAGTGTGTGTGGTCCGTTCCGTTGCAGTTTGTAATGATTGGTCAGAGACGAGAGAGAGGATGAGAGTGGTCAAGCCTGTGGCCCATAGCCCTAGGTGTGGGTAAGATCGGTGCCAATGGTACCAATGCCATGGACGGACCGACCAGAGTCTGTGCCATGAGGAATGCAGCCTCGCCAACCACAGGAACGCAGGGTTCCATACTGCCGTCTGAGAACCTGACCCAAACTGACTCAGTAGAGTGCAGCAATGGGAGGGAAATTAAAAACCCAATCAATCATATATTTATTGACCCAAATGGGAATTTTGTAGGCCAGCTTTGGGTGGGCAGACCTCAGCTTCTCAGTCTTTGAAAGATAGAGAGAGAGGGCGAAAAAGAGAGATAGAGAGAGAGCGAGAGAGAGAGGGGGGGGAGACAGAAAGAGAGAGAGAGAAAGACAGAGAGACAGACAGACAGGTGCCGATGGAGAGAGAGACAGAGAAAGAGAGAGAGAGGGGGGGACAGAAAGAGAGAGAGAGAGAAAGACAGACAGACAGACTGGTGCCGATAGAGAGAGATACAGAGAAAGAGAGAGGGAGAGGGGGGGACAGAAAGACAGAGAAAGAGAAAGACAGACAGACACACAAATTGGTTCCCGAGGGTGGGGGGAGGCTGGTGCTTATGGCTAAAACCCAGGGCACTGACAGTGTGCCAGGGTTGGACAGACAGAGTCTTACCAGGCAGCAGCAGCACCAGCCAATACAAGGTCTCCAGTCAACGTCAGAGTGCGCCAGGCCTGTTTGGACTGCAAATTATTACTGGCTGATGGTCTATTATTTTACAAGCAGCCGCTGTTGTTCAGATAGAGGGGTGGTGTGGGGACGCACGTCTCTGCCAAAAGAGGAAAGGGGGAGTCAATTACTTAAACCATCTTTGATAATTACTGGAGCGGCCGCATGTTCTGGACTAAGGCTTTAATGGCACCCTATTCTCTATATAGTGCACTATTTCTGACCTGAGCCCTATATGGTCCGTGGTAAAAAATAACACACTTTGTAGGGGATAGGGTGCCAATTGGGAGGCATCCTAAGTATAGGGCTGTAATAGAACGATTTGTGCTGTTTTCATATTCAATAAAAAAAAGAGGGGAGGGTGGGACGTGTCATTTTCTCCGTAGAATCAACACCTCTGTTTGAATAGAGGAGAGTGAACACGGTTTTTACTTAGTCATGTCCTCCACATTTTTATCAAAAGGTCATTTGGGTTCAGGTAACGTTGGACATTGAGAGTAAGAACAGTGGTGCTACTGTTCATTCCAACACAGCTCAGCAAAAGTGATAGAAATACAGTGCCTATGAGATACAAGTTGTTAGGTTTCCACGGAAACACAGGCCTTGGTATAAAATGGCAGCAATGAAATAATGATCTTGTCGAACAACAGTATTCAGATACACATAGAGATATTCATATGGTTTAGGAAAGAGAATGAGTGATACGTTGATGTGCTCCTGGATAGTGTGTGATAACAGTGCCAAGCTGTTTTTTCTCTCTTCTAGTCAACTAGTTGGAGCAATAAGGCCGGGATTCATCCATAGAGCAGCCAATAGACAGTCCATAGAGCAGCTTTTAAAGGCAGTTTTCCTGATGTTTGTGGAGATCGCATTAACGGTAAACGCTGCAGATTTAGGCTCAATCGGAAATGACCTTTAAATGTCAAGCGTGCTACAATGTGCTGTTTACGCGGATGGGATTGAATACCGGCCAAAGTCCCATACTACTTTTTATTATACTGTTTTGAATTTGTTAAAAACTTGCTGGTTTTTGGCTCTCACTGTTTGTGTGGTTTCCTAGCCCTAAATGCATTCTGTGCTCAAAATGTCCCAGCCACAGTGTATAGAGTCAGTTTAAATGTGGTACAGTATATCATTTCATAACACTAGACTAGAGCCTTAAGTGAGTTTAAGAAGTCAAGTCACTGACTGAGAAATGTGTATTTTGTCACCTCCCATGAAAGAGGCTGGGATTTCACTATTTTTCCAACCCTCTCAGACCAGTTCAATACATTAGGGAAACCTAAGCTACCATTAGTACTTTTACACGTTCTCCTTACAAGTGATGTGGGTTTAATTGAATTGCAACATTATATCGCCAAGCTGGAGTTACACTATGTTATGGTGGAGGCAGTCACTGGCATTTTCAGAGTCCTCAATGAGGGTCATAAAATTGAGTCTGATGGCTAATTTTAGCTGCAATCCAATCCCTGACAATAAGTTACAAGCCTTGCGGGACCCTTTAGTCAACCCATGTCTGGCACTGCCACAGTTGAAAAGTGCCTGTAAAATAATAACTTTTTGGAGAAAATCTGGTGTTTGTAAAGGAGCCACTCACTCCAGATAGTGGGATAACATACATAGAAAGTGAAGTTCAGTGTGTCTGACAAATACAGTGCATTCGGGAAAGTAAAAACCTGTTTTCGCTTTGTCATTATGGGGTATTATGTGTACATTGATGCGATATATTTTGTATTTAATCCATTTTAGAATAAGGCTGTAACGTAACAAAATGTGGAAGAAGTGAAGGGGTCCGAATACTTTCAAATGCACTGTAGGTTGAATCATATAATGAATACTGTATGTAGTGTAGTCCATTCAGACGTGCTTCATCTAATATCATTCATTTTATCACAGCCTAGCTGGGCTGTGTTCATTAGGGCACGCAACGGAAAACAAAAAGGAACTTTCTTCCCCAGCTGTTTCAACCTTTTATCTTTCGTTTAGTGCCTAATGAACACAACCCTGGCTTCTTGGGTGCCCAGCGCCAGTCCAGAGAAAGCCTCTGAGGAAGAATGTGCCAAGGTCTCTCTCACACACTCACACACACACACACACACACACACACACACACACGCACGCGCACGCACACGCACGCACGCACGCACGCACGGACGCACGCACGCACGCAAGCACACGCACGGACGCACGGACACATGCGCGCACGCACACACACACACACACACACACACACACACACACACACACACACACACACACACACACACACACACACACACACACACACACACACACACACACACACACACATTCATTACCTGCCATGGTGTTCTCCTGATTCATGTGATTCTCACTATATTAACAGTGTATGTATTTTATGGAGCTGTTGGCGGGTCGAGCAGCGGCTAATTCAACTCCAAGAGCCCCCACTGCCAGGAGGCAGGCTGGGTAGTTTTGATAATGTTTGATTTTGATACCCTGTTGGCATTGATCGCTCTTCTGAACACTTCTGAATGCTTCATTGGCTAATATAGAAAGTGTTGTCAGTAACAAGCGACAGTAAACACTTCCTGTGGGTGAACACACACTGATTTATTTCTCCTAGTTGTCATTTATGATGCAAAGGGTGACGATTAATGTTGTAGTACTCGAGTCCCGTCTCCAGACCACGTATTGAGTGTCTTGGTCTCCATGTTTCCTCGGTCTTGACTCGGTCTCTGACATCTGAGACCAGTGGAGTACCAAAGTAAATAAACTCATCATTATCAGCCACCGTTCAGTCAACCAATCAAACCGCTTCGCCAGGCCAAATATCCACAATCCTTTTATGACACATTTATTTATCATCGCCTATTGAAACCTGGGCTTCCTACTTTACTGGTAACATATGTTCGACAGAAATACTGGACATTTTGAACTCTATTTATGGTAGCGATCTGACACAATTACAATCATCGTCTTGAATTGGACTCGCATTATTCTGGTGTCGGTCTTCACTCGGACTCGCCCACCTCGTCTCCGTCCCATTCTCGGTCTTGTCCCCCCCTCACGTCGGTCTTGGTCTTGACTTGGTCTTATCCCCCCTCACGTCGGTCTCGGTCTTGACTTGGTCTTATCCCCCCTCACGTCGGTCTCGGTCTTGCCTTGGTCTTATCCCCCCTCACGTCGGTCTCGGTCTTGACTTGGTCTTATCCCCCCTCACGTCGGTCTCGGTCTTGACTTGGTCTTATCCCCCCTCACTTCGGTCTTGGTCTTGACTTGGACTCAATTTTCTCCGGTATTGGTCTAGACTCGGTCTCGCTTTAGGTAGTCTCGAACACAGCACAAGTGATAATAATTAGACCTGGCATGCCATTCAGGATCATGTATAGTGTTGGGCCCATATTAGCAAAGTGCTGATCTAGGATCAGGTCCCCACTGTACATGTATTCTTATTCATTATGATACAAAAGGCACAATGGATCCTAGATTTGTTGGTTTATCTGTTCATGGGCTTGTGTTAGTGATACCTCTGGCACTGTCTGACAGTGGCACGGAGGGTTGGTTCCAAGTGTCCCACAGACAGTACAACACTGCCACCATGTTGGCACTGTGTACTGCGCACTGCATTGGCTCTTTGTACTGCACAGCCCCACAGGCCAACATGTCTGTCCCCTTTATCTCTGTCACATCAGATCATGTCCTACTTATCCAATGGTACCAGACCTGGGTTCAAATATCATTTGAAATCATTTCAATTACTTTAGCAGTGCTTCATTTAGTTTGCCTGTTGCAATATAGAAACGTCCCAGAAGCACAAACCCCTCCCTTATGGCACTGCAGGAAGGCAAACACAAACACCCAAAGTGTTTTTGAACTCAGATCGGAATTCTGCCTGTGATGTGAAATGAATGTAGCTCTTGTAAAACCAGGCTCATCTGTGTCATGTCAGGCATCCCAAAGGGACCCTGTGGGGTCTGATCAAAAGTAATGCACTATATAGGGAATAGGGTGCTGTTTGGGATGCGACCATGGTGGAAAACATAGTGACTCACCACCCCCTGTACCTCAGTACCTGCAAGACGTCTCTTTAAAAATAGTAATTACGCTCTATTGAGTTTCTGATAAGCGGTCTGCTGGTCAGAGCTGTTTGTTCGGAGATAAGATGAAAACTTCCACATGAGAGAGGAAGGTATACAATAGGGTATTGTCTCAAATGGCACTCTGTTCCCTTTATAGTGCACTGGGCCCATATTGCTCTGGTCAATGGTAGTGCACTGTAAAGGGAATAGGATGCCATTTGGGATGTAGCCTAGAAGTGGAAGTAGATGATAGGGGAGTTCTCTCCAGCCGACTTTAATCTCATGAGGTATTTCCACCCACTGCAGGGGGATCTACAGTACATCTTACATTAATGACACACCATCTAAAAGAATGCATGTGAATTTAGCCTCTTTGGTAGATGTCATAATGACGAAGCGAGTGTCTGAAACACGTGAGAACAGAAGAGGTAACCACAGTGACTGAGGCAGTACTATGGTTGAAACCTCAGGGACAAAACGATCTGTATTTTATTTAACCCATCTCACCATACCTACACATCTAATACAGGCTCCGACCCTGCCTTAAAAAAACATAGAGTAACACAAAACCTCTCAGATAAACCCCCAGTGTTTATGGTGTCTGCCCTTGTTGACACAGAGATTCCCTTACCACTTGTGTTAAATGTACCAAGTTGTGTTATTCTACCGAGCCAAAAACTGAAACAATTACTGAAAATGGGGCTGGGGCGGGCTGAGGCGGGCTGAGGCTGAGAGGAGGCCTGTGTTTGAAATAACAAAGACGTGTGACTGTTTAGATCTGATCAACTCCACCAAGTGTTTCCCTTAATGCCTCTGAAAATAAATAGCCGGGTTGAGAGGGTGAATGGGAGCTTGGTCCTGGACTAAACCGCAGGGGCAGCAGTGGTGAGGGCTTGGAGGGCTTGTTTTAGGGGGTTGGACCAGACGAGTAGTGGGACGGGGACACCATCATTGTAGGAACCGTGTGTTAAACGGGTTAGTTAAGTGGTTGGACTGACATACATACAGACAGACACTGATACAAAACACACATACAGTACATATGTACACACACACTCTCACACACACACACACACAGACACACACACACACACACACACTCACACAGACACACACACTCACACAGACACACACACACTCACACCACAGACACACACTCACACAGACACACTCACACAGGCACATACCCACACACACAGACACACGCATACACACACACAGACACACATAGACACACACACACTCATTAAAGTACCACCAGCCTTTTAGAGGCACAATATTATTCTGCCTGTCATCAACGGGAAGATTCATGAGGGCAGGGTAAAAATCCATGACTGTCAATAAACAAACAGTAGGCCTCCACTGAGTTGCATTTACCCGTCACAACACAGGGGTCTGAATGCTTTCCCCACTTTGATCATCTAAACATATTGATTCAGTTCAGTAATGTCACACTATACCTATGGAAAGTGTGAGAGCAGTTTCCTACAGGTCCACATATCTACCCATCTGTCCATAGACCAAGATCATAACATATGGCAATGAAAATAATGAATAAACATCTGTTACAGAAATGAAACATCATCTTAATTAACTCTGGCAGTATTGTTGTTCGATATCATGCGATATTTATGACAGAAAGTATATGTAACATTATGTCAGTGGTGTGTGTATGTGAACACAGTCCATGAATGGGTTCAACTCTAACATGTCAGTGTGTCTTTCTCTACAGCCTGTCCAGTCTTGCCCTGAAGGCTGAGATGACAGGTCAGGTTGTCCTGGTCTCACACCTTAGTACCATTGGAATCACCCTGAGGTGTTTGGTTGAGTTATACACAGCAAAGGGTGACATCATCCAGTGTAATGGGCCTAAAAATAGAAGGCTTTTACGATGTCTGGATGCCCACGTCCACTAAGCCAACACTTCCTGCTGATGTCATACCTGTGTGTCAGAGGCGGGGTTCTGGGGAGAGGTGAGTTGCGGTCACACCTATCAGGGTTCTAGAGGTCTGTGAGACAGTGGGGGCTGTGGGGGGGAAAGGGGGCAGGTTGAGGCCAGTGGTCATGAACCCCCCCATTCAGGAAGTAGAGGTTAAAACGACTTTACTGCAGAATCATTCATGTCTCAAATGGAAGTGCAGTCAAAGGTTTTATATATTGTTGAATTTATAATGAAAAAATGTCATCATTGAATTCATATATTGAACTTTTATTTCATGATTAGAAACTGAATTGAGTGTCTATTGCATTCAGTTTTAAAATTCAATTTCAATTCAATTGAATATTCAAATTCAATATTTCTATATTCTGTTTCAGTATGGTAGATATTGCATTCAATGTCTGTTTATCTAATTTACAAACCATAATTTAAAGTTTATCAAAGTTTAATTTATTAAACTTCTCACATGCATTCAGATTCAGTTTTGAAATTCAGTTTATAAATGTAGATTTAAAACCAGGGATAACATCCTGGTACTTTGCCATCTCGGAAAAGGCTGTTCATTGACTACAGTTCAGCCTTCAACACCATCCTGCCCTCCAAGCTCATCATTAAGCTCAGGGCCCTGGGTCTGAACTCCGCCCTGTGCAACTGGATCCTGGACTTCCTGAGGTGCCACCCCCAGCTAGTGGAAACAACACCTCCCCTTCGCTGATCCTCAACACAGGGGCCCCACAAGGGTAGGTGCTCAGCCCCCTCCTGTACTCCTTGTTCACCCATGACTGCGTGGACATGCACGCCTCCAACTCAATCATCAAGTTTGCAGACGACAGTAGTAGGCCTGATTACCAACAATGATGAGACAGCCTACAGGGAGGAGGTGAGTGCCCTGGCAGAGTGGGGACAGACTGTTAAATAGCCATCACTAGCCAGCTACAACCAGGCTACTCAACCCTGCACATTAGAGGCTGCTGCCCTATATACATAAAGTGTAATATTGGGATGCCAACTCAAAATTGAATACAATTAAACTCTATATATGACATGGTACAGCTGTCTACCTTTTTTAAGTCCATAGCCATTTCTGTGAGGTGTATACTTTTGTTTCAAAGTGGATTTGTTTAAGACTACCAAGAATAACTCTGTGAAAATGATTTAGCCCACTGCAGCAATTAAAAAGCATTGAGTATGATATGGAAAGATGGTTTCCAGGCTCAAGTCTCGATAATGAATATGAATCAACTTTTATAGTTCCATGATCCCTCTCTCACCAGCAGCAGGACACTGGGATAGGCTACATGATCCCTCTCTCACCAGCAGCAGGACACTGGGATAGGCTACATGATCCCTCTCTCACCAGCAGCAGGACACTGGGATAGGCTACATGATCCCTCTCTCACCAGCAGCAGGACACTGGGATAGGCTACGTGATCCCTCTCTCACCAGCAGCAGGACACTGGGATAGGCTACGTGATCCCTCTCTCACCAGCAGCAGGACACTGGGATAGGCTACGTGATCCCTCTCTCACCAGCAGCAGGACACTGGGATAGGCTACGTGATCCCTCTCTCACCAGCAGCAGGACACTGGGATAGGCTACGTGATCCCTCTCTCACCAGCAGCAGGACACTGGGATAGGCTACGTGATCCCTCTCTCACCAGCAGCAGGACACTGGGATAGGCTACGTGATCCCTCTCTCACCAGCAGCAGGACACTGGGATAGGCTACGTGATCCCTCTCTCACCAGCAGCAGGACACTGGGATAGGCTACGTGATCCCTCTCTCACCAGCAGCAGGACACTGGGATAGGCTACATGATCCCTCTCTCACCAGCAGCAGGACACTGGGATAGGCTACATGATCCCTCTCTCACCAGCAGCAGGACACTGGGATAGGCTACATTATCCCTCTCTCACCAGCAGCAGGACACTGGGATAGGCTACATGATCCCTCTCTCACCAGCAGCAGGACACTGGGATAGGCTACGTGATCCCTCTCTCACCAGCAGCAGGACACTGGGATAGGCTACGTGATCCCTCTCTCACCAGCAGCAGGACACTGGGATAGGCTACGTGATCCCTCTCTCACCAGCAGCAGGACACTGGGATAGGCTACGTGATCCCTCTCTCACCAGCAGCAGGACACTGGGATAGGCTACGTGATCCCTCTCTCACCAGCAGCAGGACACTGGGATAGGCTACATTCTTTGCTAAATTTATTTGGAAGAGGAAGCGCCCTCGCATTAAATTCTCTACACTTTAGTGGGAAAATGTGCAGGTTGCCAAAACACCTCAAATGTAAAATTATATTTTTGGACTTCCATCTAACACCTCTGTAGTCATGGTTACATCCTAATACAGCTGTATCTTGGCGCCCCTGGAGAAAAAACGAGTTGCCCCTCACAGACATAATCCATTCCAATATCCCTCTCAAACACTGCGAACTCAAATTTGGTCTTATCATCGCGCAACTTATCTCAGTCTGGCGCCTGGCTGGTGAACATACAAAACCAATCTCAAACACCATCCTCACCTTCGCTTATTTCACAACCGCACTCTCCACCTAGGTAGACCACTAGGTGGAGAGGGGTCTAAAAGGGGTCTAAAAGAGGGATTCTCTATCTCCTATATTACTGAAGGCTACTATCTCTGTGCATTCCAAGATCTCCAGAAGCAATGTAACTTAACAGGCACTTTCTTTTACTTACAGTTCTGCTTTGCGTGCATATGGATTCCCTTGGGCCTATCCAATCCTATCCACAAATGATTTATTCATAGTCGTACACGGGGAATGGTTTATTAATTACATTCTCTGCTGCTTCAAATGACTCAGAAACCAATCCCTTCCCATGCCTCATGGAAGAAAGATCTCGTGTGTAGTACTGTGACCAATTGGACCAGAGTTTGGTCCAACATACAGTACCAGTCAACAGTTTAGACACACCTACTCATTCCAGGTTTTTATTTTATTTTTTACCATTTTACATTTTAGAATAATAGTGAAGACATTAAAATTATGAAATAACACATAAGGAAACATGTAGTAACCAAAAAAGTGTTAAACAAATCAAAATATATTTTATATTTAAGATTCTTCAAAGTAGCCACCCTTTACCTTGATGACAGCTTTGGAACCTTGTGTCATTCTCTCAACCTGTTTCATGAGGTAGTCCCTGGGAATCAAATCAAATGTATTTATAAAGCCCTTCTTACATCAGCTGATATCTCAAAGTGCTGTACAGAAACCCAGCCTAAAACCCCAAACAGCAAGCAATGCAGGTGTAGAAGCACGGTGGCTAGGAAAAACTCCCTAGAAAGGCCAAAACCTAGGAAGAAACCTGGAGAGGAACCAGGCTATGAGGGGTGGCCAGTCCTCTTCTGGCTGTGCCGGGTGGAGATTATAACAGAACATGGCCAAGATGTTCAAACGTTCATAAATGACCAGCATGGTCCAATAATAATAATCACAGTAGTTGTCGAGGGTGCAACAGGTCAGCACCTCAGGAGTAAATGTCAGTTGGCTTTTCATAGCCGATGATTGAGTATCGCTCCTGTTGTCTATAGAGTTGAAAACAGCAGGTTTGGGACAGGTAGCACGTCCGGTGAACAGGTCAGGGTTCCATAGCCGTAGGCAGAACAGTTGAAACTGGAGCAGCAGCACAGCCAGGTGGACTGGGGACAGCAAGGAGTCATTATGCCAGGTAGTCCTGAGGCATGGTCCTAGGGCTCACATCCTTCGAGAGAGAGAAAGAGAGAGTTAGAGAGAGCATACTTAAATTCACACAGGACACCGGATAAGACAGGAGAATACTCCAGATATAACAGGCTGACCCTAGCCCCCCGACACATAAACTACTGCAGCATAAATACTGGAGGCTGAGACAGGAGGGGTCAGGAGACACTGTGGCCCCATCCAATGATACCCCCGGACAGGGCGAAACAGGCAGGATATAACCCCACCCACTTTGCCAAAGCACATTTCAATTAGCAGGTGTGCCATGTAAATGTTTGCCTTCTTAATGCATTTGAGCCAATCAGTTGTGTTGTGACAAGGTAGGGGTGGTATACAGAAAATAGTCCTATTTGGTAAAAGACCAAGTCCATATTATGTCAAGAACAGCTCAAATAAGCAAAGAGAAAGGACAGTACATCATTATTTTTAGACATGAAGGTCAGTCAATCCGGAAAATGTCACAATCTTTGAAAGTTTATTCAAGTGCAGTCTCAAAAACCATCAAGCGCTATGATGAAACTGGCTCTCATGAGGACCGCCACAGGAAAGGAAGACACAGAGTTACCTCTACTGCAGAGGATAAGTTCATTAGAGTTTCGAGCCTCAGAAATTGCAGCCCAAATAAATGCTTCACAGAGTTCAAGTAACAGACACATCTCAACGTCAACTGTTCAGAGGAGACTGAGTGAATCAGGCCTTCATGGTCGAATTGCTGCAAAGAAACCAATACTGAAGGACACCAATAATAAGAAGAGACTTGCTTGGCCCAGTAAACACGAGCAATGGATGTTAGACCAGTGGAAATCTGTCCTTTGATCTGATGAGTCCAAATGTGAGATTTTTGGTTCCAAACGCTGTCTTTGTGAGACGCATAGTAGGTGAATGGATGATCTCCGCATGTGTGGTTCCTACCATGAAGCATGGAGGAGGAGGTGTGATGGTGTGGGGGTGCTTTGCTGGTGACTTTGTCAGTGATTTATTTAAAATCCAAGGCACACTTAACCAGTATGGCAACCACAGCATTCTGCAGTGATACGCCATGCCATCTGGTTGCGCTTAGTGGGACTATCATTTGTTTTTTCAACAGGACAATGACCCAAACACACCTCCAGGCTGTGTAAGGGCTATTTGACCAAGAAGGAGAGTGATGGAGTGCTGCATGAGATGACCTGGCCTCCACAATCACCCGGCCTCAACCCAATTGAGATGGTTTGGGATGAGTTGGACCGCAGAGTGAAGGAAAAGCAGCCAACAAGTGCTCAGCATATGTGGGAACTCCTTCAAGACTGTTGGAAAAGCATTCCCGGTGAAGTTTTTTGAGAGAATGCCAAGAGTGTGCAAAGCAGTCATTAAGGCAATGGGTCGCTACTTTGAATCATATAAAATATAAAATATATTTCGATTTGTTTAACACTTTTTGTTACTGCATGATTCCATATGTGTTATTTCATAGTTTTGATGTCTTCACTATTATTCTACAATGTAGAAAATAGTAAAAATAAAGAAAAACCCTTGAATGAGTAGGTGTGTCCAAACTTTTGACTGGTGCTGTACACATTTCATCAAGAAATCCCAACCACCACATACCCATAGACTTTACTGCACTTTACACAAACTACTGACCATGAAATTAGACAATCCCCAAACTACTGACCATGAAATTAGACAATCCCCAAACTATTGACCATGAAATTAGACAATCCCCAAACTATTGACCATGAAATTAGACAATCCCCAAATTATTGACCATGAAATTAGACAATCCCCAAACTATTGACCATGAAATTAGACAATCCCCAAACTATTGACCATGAAATTAGACAATCCCCAAACTACTGACCATGAAATTAGACAATCCCCAAACTATTGACCATGAAATTAGACAATCCCCAAACTATTGACCATGAAATTAGACAATCCCCAAATTATTGACCATGAAATTAGACAATCCCCAAACTATTGACCATGAAATTAGACAATCCCCAAACTATTGACCATGAAATTAGACAATCCCCAAACTACTGACCATGAAATTAGACAATCCCCAAACTATTGACCATGAAATTAGACAATCCCCAAATTATTGACTATGAAATTAGACAATCCCCAAATTATTGACCATGAAATTAGACAATCCCCAAATTATTGACCATGAAATTTGAAAATCCCCAAACTATTGACCATGAAATTAGACAATCCCCAAACTATTGACCATGAAATTAGACAATCCCCAAACTATTGACTCCGTCCTCAGGGGGCTTCTGGCACATTGTTTCATGTGGTTTGGGAATGTCCAGAGGTTGTACTTTTCTGGAGATTCATCCTGTTCCTGGGTAGAAATATACCATATTTACAATTTATTTTATGGTTAAATGATGACACTACTTTAGACCTATCCATCAAACAGCAGTCTAGCTGGATTAACAGCAGTAAAAAAGATGATAGCCTCACGTTGGCAGTCTCCTCATTCTTTAAGCAGACAGCAGTGGCTGCTATCATGCATGGACATTGGAAACATGTAAATATCTGTAGCACGTATGCATAAGGAGAGTGAAAAAAACATATTTGCACTTTCGTCAGCGTATGATATGACTACTATTTTGAACCACTAATCTAACTTTGGGTTGGGGAAGTCCTGTGGGAGGGGGGTGGCTAGGGAAATGTGTGTCTTGTTTGGTCTTGTCACTTGTTTCTCTCTCTATGTGTGCCTGTTTTGTGTACCTTACCAAAAACTAGACCTTTGATCACAAAAAAAGGAAGTAGAGGATAATGATGTATTTGATAAGTTCATACATATTAGATGAAGTTGGAAACCACCTTTCATTTTTTATTGCAGTTTATTTGGATAGGTACAGATACTGTAGAAGTCAATTGACACATTGAATGAACAATCGTGCAATGTGTTGCACCATAGTGTGTCCAGCTCACACTCATTTTCAACAGCTGCTGTTAGAACGAATGCTATGGTTATAATCATCTTTAGTTCCAGCAACACAGTAGATGAAGGGGCCGTGTCAGCAATAGTGGTAGTGCTGGTAGAAGCCGATGAAGTCATAATGGGTGTCCCAAATGGCACCCTATTCCCCTTAGAGTGCACTACTTTGGACCAGGTTTCATAGGGCTCTGGTTAAAAGTCATGCACTATATGGGTAATATGGTGCCATTTGGGATGCAGACATAGTGTTTACATCATTGTGTTACGATATTTCACCACACAGCATACTGTACTGTATGTAACCTAAGGTGATTCTCCCACACTGTACTGTATGTAACCTAAGGCGATTCTCCCACACTGTACTGTATGTAACCTAAGGTGATTCTCCCACACTGTACTGTATGTAACCTAAGGTGATGCTCTCACACTGTACTGTATGTAACCTAAGGTGATTCTCCCACACTGTACTGTATGTAACCTAAGGTGATGTTCCCATACTGTACTGTACGTAACCTAAGGTGATGCTCCCACACTGTACTGTATGTAACCTAAGGCGATGCTCCCACACTGTACTGTATGTAACCTAAGGCGATGCTCTCACACTGTACTGTATGTAACCTAAGGTGATGCTCCCATACTGTACTGTATGTAACCTAAGGCGATGCTCTCACACTGTACTGTATGTAACCTAAGGTGATGCTCCCATACTGTACTGTATGTAACCTAAGGTGATGCTCCCATACTGTACTGTATGTAACCTAAGGCGATGCTCTAACACTGTACTGTATGTAACCTAAGGTGATGCTCCCATACTGTACTGTATGTAACCTAAGGTGATGCTCCCATACTGTACTGTATGTAACCTAAGTTGATGCTCCCACACTGTACTGTATGTAACCTAAGGTGATGCTCCCACACTGTACTGTATGTAACCTAAGGTGATGCTCCCATACTGTACTGTATGTAACCTAAGGTGATTCTCCCACACTGTACTGTATGTAACCTAAGGTGATTCTCCCACACTGTACTGTATGTAACCTAAGGTGATGCTCCCATACTGTACTGTATGTAACCTAAGGTGATTCTCCCACACTGTACTGTATGTAACCTAAGGTGATGCTCCCACACTGTACTGTATGTAACCTAAGGCGATTCTCCCACACTGTACTGTATGTAACCTAAGGTGATGCTCCCATACTGTACTGTATGTAACCTAAGGCGATTCTCCCACACTGTACTGTATGTAACCTAAGGTGATGCTCCCATACTGTACTGTATGTAACCTAAGGTGATTCTCCCACACTGTACTGTATGTAACCTAAGGTGATGCTCCCACACTGTACTGTATGTAACCTAAGGCGATTCTCCCACACTGTACTGTATGTAACCTAAGGTGATGCTCCCACACTGTACTGTATGTAACCTAAGGCGATTCTCCCACACTGTACTGTATGTAACCTAAGGTGATGCTCCCACACTGTACTGTATGTAACCTAAGGCGATTCTCCCACACTGTACTGTATGTAACCTAAGGTGATGCTCCCATACTGTACTGTATGTAACCTAAGGTGATTCTCCCACACTGTACTGTATGTAACCTAAGGTGATGCTCCCACACTGTACTGTATGTAACCTAAGGCGATTCTCCCACACTGTACTGTATGTAACCTAAGGCGATTCTCCCACACTGTACTGTATGTAACCTAAGGTGATGCTCCCATACTGTACTGTATGTAACCTAAGGTGATGCTCCCACACTGTACTGTATGTAACCTAAGGTGATGCTCCCACACTGTACTGTATGTAACCTAAGGTGATGCTCCCACACTGTACTGTATGTAACCTAAGGCGATGCTCCCACACTGTACTGTATGTAACCTAAGGTGATTCTCCCACACTGTACTGTATGTAACCTAAGGCGATTCTCCCACACTGTACTGTATGTAACCTAAGGTGATGCTCCCATACTGTACTGTATGTAACCTAAGGTGATTCTCCCACACTGTACTGTATGTAACCTAAGGTGATGCTCCCACACTGTACTGTATGTAACCTAAGGTGATTCTCCCATACTGTACTGTATGTAACCTAAGGTGATGCTCCCACACTGTACTGTATGTAACCTAAGGTGATTCTCCCACACTGTACTGTATGTAACCTAAGGTGATGCTCCCATACTGTACTGTATGTAACCTAAGGCGATTCTCTCACACTGTACTGTATGTAACCTAAGGCGATTCTCCCACACTGTACTGTATGTAACCTAAGGTGATGCTCCCATACTGTACTGTATGTAACCTAAGGTGATTCTCCCACACTGTACTCTATGTAACCTAAGGTGATTCTCCCACACTGTACTGTATGTAACCTAAGGTGATGCTCCCATACTGTACTGTATGTAACCTAAGGTGATTCTCCCACACTGTACTGTATGTAACCTAAGGTGATGCTCCCACACTGTACTGTATGTAACCTAAGGTGATTCTCCCACACTGTACTGTATGTAACCTAAGGTGATGCTCCCATACTGTACTGTATGTAACCTAAGGTGATGCTCCCACACTGTACTCTATGTAACCTAAGGTGATTCTCCCACACTGTACTGTATGTAACCTAAGGTGATGCTCCCATACTGTACTGTATGTAACCTAAGGTGATTCTCCCACACTGTACTGTATGTAACCTAAGGTGATGCTCCCACACTGTACTGTATGTAACCTAAGGTGATGCTCCCATACTGTACTGTATGTAACCTAAGGTGATGCTCCCATACTGTACTGTATGTAACCTAAGGTGATTCTCCCACACTGTACTCTATGTAACCTAAGGTGATTCTCCCACACTGTACTGTATGTAACCTAAGGTGATGCTCCCATACTGTACTGTATGTAACCTAAGGTGATTCTCCCACACTGTACTGTATGTAACCTAAGGTGATGCTCCCACACTGTACTGTATGTAACCTAAGGTGATTCTCCCACACTGTACTGTATGTAACCTAAGGTGATGCTCCCATACTGTACTGTATGTAACCTAAGGTGATGCTCCCACACTGTACTCTATGTAACCTAAGGTGATTCTCCCACACTGTACTGTATGTAACCTAAGGCGATTCTCCCACACTGTACTGTATGTAACCTAAGGTGATTCTCCCACACTGTACTGTATGTAACCTAAGGTGATGCTCCCACACTGTACTGTATGTAACCTAAGGTGATGCTCCCATACTGTACTGTATGTAACCTAAGGGGATTCTCCCATACTGTACTGTATGTAACCTAAGGTGATTCTCCCACACTGTACTGTATGTAACCTAAGGTGATTCTCCCACACTGTACTGTATGTAACCTAAGGTGATGCTCCCACACTGTACTGTATGTAACCTAAGGTGATGCTCCCACACTGTACTCTATGTAACCTAAGGTGATTCTCCCACACTGTACTGTATGTAACCTAAGGTGATGCTCCCATACTGTACTGTATGTAACCTAAGGTGATGCTCCCACACTGTACTGTATGTAACCTAAGGTGATTCTCCCACACTGTACTGTATGTAACCTAAGGTGATTCTCCCACACTGTACTGTATGTAACCTAAGGTGATGCTCCCACACTGTACTGTATGTAACCTAAGGTGATGCTCCCACACTGTACTGTATGTAACCTAAGGTGATGCTCCCACACTGTACTGTATGTAACCTAAGGTGATGCTCCCATACTGTACTGTATGTAACCTAAGGTGATGCTCCCACACTGTACTGTATGTAACCTAAGGCGATTCTCCCACACTGTACTGTATGTAACCTAAGGCGATGCTCTCACACTGTACTGTATGTAACCTAAGGTGATGCTCCCATACTGTACTGTATGTAACCTAAGGCGATGCTCTCACACTGTACTGTATGTAACCTAAGGCGATGCTCTCACACTGTACTGTATGTAACCTAAGGTGATTCTCCCACACTGTACTGTATGTAACCTAAGGTGATGCTCCCATACTGTACTGTATGTAACCTAAGGTGATTCTCCCACACTGTACTGTATGTAACCTAAGGTGATGCTCCCACACTGTACTGTATGTAACCTAAGGCGATTCTCCCACACTGTACTGTATGTAACCTAAGGCGATGCTCTCACACTGTACTGTATGTAACCTAAGGTGATGCTCCCATACTGTACTGTATGTAACCTAAGGCGATGCTCTCACACTGTACTGTATGTAACCTAAGGTGATTCTCCCACACTGTACTGTATGTAACCTAAGGTGATGCTCCCACACTGTACTGTATGTAACCTAAGGCGATGCTCTCACACTGTACTGTATGTAACCTAAGGTGATTCTCCCATACTGTACTGTATGTAACCTAAGGTGATGCTCCCACACTGTACTGTATGTAACCTAAGGTGATTCTCCCACACTGTACTGTATGTAACCTAAGGTGATGCTCCCATACTGTACTGTATGTAACCTAAGGTGATGCTCCCACACTGTACTGTATGTAACCTAAGGTGATTCTCCCACACTGTACTGTATGTAACCTAAGGTGATGCTCCCACACTGTACTGTATGTAACCTAAGGCGATTCTCCCACACTGTACTGTATGTAACCTAAGGCGATGCTCTCACACTGTACTGTATGTAACCTAAGGTGATGCTCCCATACTGTACTGTATGTAACCTAAGGCGATGCTCCCACACTGTACTGTATGTAACCTAAGGTGATTCTCCCACACTGTACTGTATGTAACCTAAGGTGATGCTCCCACACTGTACTGTATGTAACCTAAGGCGATGCTCTCACACTGTACTGTATGTAACCTAAGGTGATTCTCCCATACTGTACTGTATGTAACCTAAGGTGATGCTCCCACACTGTACTGTATGTAACCTAAGGTGATTCTCCCACACTGTACTGTATGTAACCTAAGGTGATGCTCCCATACTGTACTGTATGTAACCTAAGGTGATGCTCCCACACTGTACTGTATGTAACCTAAGGTGATTCTCCCACACTGTACTGTATGTAACCTAAGGTGATGCTCCCACACTGTACTGTATGTAACCTAAGGTGATGCTCCCACACTGTACTCTATGTAACCTAAGGGGATTCTCCTGTATTTAATTTTCTTCAACAGATTAAACATAAACACATACCCCCGCCAACTTCCTTGATATTATCAGTTCACCGGCGCATATGACTTGAGCCAGACGGCGAGAATGTGGGAATCTTTCACTCAGGTCTTACAGGTACGGACATGAACATAGGCCTGTTTGTGCAGGCACAGGAACGCATAATCATTCACCAAAAAACACATGAAACAAAACATGGCTTCATCATCCAGACAAGACGTGGCATATCGTATCGCTCAATCAAGGGCATAAAGATGAACCTGACAGTTACATACTTGTCTTCTAGACACTGAGCAGAGGTGACCTAGGTTTAAAGAAATACAACACTTACACACTCAGAGGCCTAGATTCAATCAGATGAAGTGTTAACCGGCGACAGCCGACACCCGCAGTGCTGGTGTTTTATCAGTGTCGGAGGAGGAACTGCATTAAGAGCTGAGCAGCTGCTCCTGTGGTTGTCACGGAGCCACACCCCTCCAACTCACGTTAGAAGTTCAGAACGAGAAAGTGTAGGCTGTATAGCCTCACGCAATAACGACACTCAAATTGAAACTCACTAAACAAAATAATAAGGATTTAAATCAACCTAATGCAGGGTTATCATAATGTGACTCGCTGCATCCAACGGCAGTGTCCATAACAGCCTACCACACGGGGCTGCATGGGGATTTCACAGCTCTAATGAGGTTCCACCTCAGTCATCACTATGCAGAGGTTGGCTAAATCGGACATGATTGAATTGGGCCCAAAATCTTGTATTCTTTTGTTCATCAGTCCCCTGTTAATACAATCCCTCAAAAAGTTTTCAAGATAGAGCACTTTCAGTCCAGAGGAAAAACTGTCATAATGTTATTAGTTGTTTTCTTTCAAATACTTAAAGCGTTAGACTGAGCATGGCTGTAACGCCAGATAAACAGGGTTTGATTGAGCATGGCCGGAGTGCCAAACAAACAGGCTTTTATTTAGCATGGCCGGAGTGCCAGACAAACAGGCTTTTATTGAGCATGGCCGGAGTGCCAGACAAACAGGGTATTATTGAGCATGGCCGGAGTGCCAGACAAACAGGGTTTTATTGAGCATGGCCGGAGTGCCAGACAAACAGGGTATTATTGAGCATGGCCGGAGTGCCAGACAAACAGGGTTTTATTGAGCATGGCCGGAGTGCCAGACAAACAGGGTATTATTGAGCATGGCCGGAGTGCCAGACAAACAGGGTTTTATTGAGCATGGCCGGAGTGCCAGACAAACAGGCTTTTATTGAGCATGGCCGGAGTGCCAGACAAACAGGGTTTAATTGAGCATGGCCGGAGTGCCAGACAAACAGGGTATTATTGAGCATGGCCGGAGTGCCAGACAAACAGGGTTTTATTTAGCATGGCCGGAGTGCCAGACAAACAGGCTTTTATTTAGCATGGCCGGAGTGCCAGACAAACAGGGTTTTATTGAGCATGGCCTGAGTGCCAGACAAGCAGGGTTTGATTGAGCATGGCCGGAGTGCCAGACAAACAGGGTTTTATTTAGCATGGCCGGAGTGCCAGACAAACAGGGTTTGATTGAGCATGGCCGGAGTGCCAGACAAACAGGGTTTGATTGAGCATGGCCGGAGTGCCAGACAAACAGGGTTTTATTGAGCATGGCCGGAGTGCCAGACAAACAGGGTTTTATTGAGCATGGCCGGAGTGCCAGACAAACAGGGTTTTATTTAGCATGGCCGGAGTGCCAGACAAACAGGGTTTTATTGAGCATGGCCGGAGTGCCAGACAAACAGGGTTTGATTGAGCATGGCCGGAGTGCCAGACAAACAGGGTTTGATTGAGCATGGCCGGAGTGCCAGACAAACAGGGTTTAATTGAGCATGGCCGGAGTGCCAGACAAACAGGGTTTTATTGAGCATGGCCGGAGTGCCAGACAAACAGGGTTTTATTGAGCATGGCCGGAGTGCCAGACAAACAGGGTTTTATTTAGCATGGCCGGAGTGCCAGACAAACAGGGTTTGTCTGTACTTTCGGGACTATACCATCGCTTCCAGTGTTATTTTTATTTTATGAATAAAGTATCTTGTAAGATCATATCTGTGTGCTGTCTTTCGTGTTTTTGCTATTTGTGTCATATCTGTCAACTACACAGAAGTACTTTTGATTTTTAAAACACTTTTCATGTTGTAACAGGATCCAGTACATATAGAATATGATACCACACATATGCCTCAAATGCTCATCTATTTGAATGGAACATATATGGGCCCAGAATAGTTGAAGCAGACTATGGCCCCTGGCCCAAGCCATGGATGCTGTCTGCCCAGTGTCTGGAGGACAACTTCCAGGCAAACAGGTCTATGTGTTTCCAAAGCCTGTAGAGTTGAACAGACTTCCTTTAGGTATCAAGTCTAAAGCCTGTAGAGTTGAACAGACTTCCTTTAGGTATCAAGTCTAAAGCCTGTAGACTTGAACAGACTTCCTTTAGGTATCAAGTCTAAAGCCTGTAGAGTTGAACAGACTTCCTTTAGGTATCAAGTCTAAAGCCTGTAGAGTTGAACAGACTTCCTTTAGGTATCAAGTCTAAAGCCTGTAGAGTTGAACAGACTTCCTTTAGGTATCAAGTCTAAAGCCTGTAGAGTTGAACAGACTTCCCTTAGGTATCAAGTCTAAAGCCTGTAGAGTTGAACAGACTTCATTTAGGTATCAAGTCTAAAGCCTGTAGAGTTGAACAGACTTCCTTTAGGTATCAAGTCTAAAGCCTGTAGAGTTGAACAGACTTCCTTTAGGTATCAAGTCTAAAGCCTGTAGAGTTGAACAGACTTCCTTTAGGTATCAAGTCTAAAGCCAGAATCAAAGGTCAGGGTTTGGATTAGGGTTACAATAAGAAATAATACATTAGCCAGTACTTGGGAACAAATGTTTGAGAACAAATGTACAATTAACAACCTGGTTGTGATATGTGAACAAACTTGATAAACCCGCAAGACAGATGGACATGTTTGACATCAGTTTACAAACCAACAGCCGTAAGATTATACAGATGGACATTTTTTACAGGTCAGCACGGCCCTGCAGGTAGTTCAACCTCTCGGTAAAGTCCCATGGATTCACTCCAAGAGACAGAATGTCCAGGTCCTAGTACAAAGAGGTCTGCCAGCCCATGGAGAAAATGCCAAGTCAAACTCAGGGTGGGGTCTGGGCCCAGTTGGGATGAGGATGATCTCAGCGATGGGAAGAGCTCCTACTGTGGAGTAAGATCTATCAGTCTGACGGGAGGTCTACCATAATCCTCTCCTATACACAGATCTTCTGACATGGAGAGGGAGGGATGAGGAAGAATCAAATATTATTTACGTCACAAGACCGTGTTAGCCTGCTGAACTAAAGCCTAGGTATTGGCTCGGAGAGCTAAAGGAAGTCCTCAGGTCTCAAGCAAGGTTAATCACAACATGACTGTGGTTCACTGAATCACCTACATATTGATGAGTAACCTGACTTGAGCGCTAAAGTCTTGCGTTAGCTCCCCGTGCCAACGCCTTGACTTTAGCTCAGAGGGCTAACACTATCTTGTGGCATGCAGGACACCTGAAGTTGAACTCAGTTGGTTCAACGAGGTGGGAGTTGAACTTATTTGTTGTCTGACCGGATCAGTTGGAGAAAGAATGAGTGAATTGTTGATGTCAGTTGATTGTCATTGTTTATCCATGTGTCACATGTATCTCATGTAAACCACTTTAAACAAACCAAGACACATTTGTGATTGTAGAAAGAGCCACTCAACTGTTGGTATCATTCCCCCACTGAACTTTTCAACAACTAAATGGTTTGTCTATGTTGTATGTACAGTATGCTATGGCCCAAGCATGGCAGAGGACACTGTGTTCAATCCCACCTGACAGCAGGGAACTAACACACACACACACACACACACACACAGACTGATCACACTCACTTCGGAGCTTCCAGAGGAGTGATTTGAGGGGAAACGTGGAACCTTGGCCCTGATTACTTGTTTGAGTTCATGGGCTTAAATAAAGACGTTTAATCACACCGTTCATTCAGCGTTCAGAGTTTTCCTGGACCGTACAGGACTCTGCCAACACCCCAGGCAGTCACATCTCCAGATCGGAGAAATAATATTCCCTCAGCAGAGCTGCATGACTCACAAAAACAACTCTCACAAGTTAAACATGATACTGAATTAGTTCACATCTTTTATTCAATGTTTTATACCCTTTATATCTAGAAAGTCTGCATTTCAGAAAAATAGACTAATTCACTGAACAGTGTTATAACATTGTTATAAACTTAAGATATACAAGCATGTCAACTAAAGAGTAAAATGTTGAAACAGTCATAGTTACCAGGCTATAGGTAAGAGTCTACAGAGGTGGTCCCCTAACCTTGAAACAGTCATAGTTACCAGGCTATAAGTAAGAGTCTACAGAGGTGGTCCCCTAACCTTGAAACAGTCATAGTTACCAGGCTATAGGTAAGAGTCTACAGAGGTGGTCCCCTAACCTTGAAACAGTCATAGTTACCAGGTTATAGGTGGTCAGTGTGAATGACGCTGTGGAAACTGACACTATTTTGTCAAACACACTCACAGACAGATGACATCAGAGACACACAACCAGTAGCTGAAAAAGGTCAAATTCCAAGTCAGCTACTTGAGGATGCAGATCTATCTGTAACAAGGTTGTGTTCAGTCCAGTAGCATCAGTGTTGTGTCTTTCTTAACATCAAATCAAATCAAATGTTATTGCTCGCATGCGCCAAATACAACAGGTAGACCTTACAATGAAATGCTTACTTTACAAACCCTTAACCAACAATGCAGTTTTAAGACAATACCTACAAAAATAAAATGTTTAAGTAAGAGATAAGAATAACAAATAATTAAAGAGCAGCAGTAAATAACAATAGCGGGGCTGTATACAGGGGGCACCGGTGTCGAGGTAATTGAGGTAATATGTACATGTAGGTAGAGTTATTAAAGTGACTATACATAGATAATAACAGAATATCAGTGTTGTGTCGTTCTTAACATCAGTGATGTGCAGTAGCGGTACGTGGATAAAATCACCAGGGAAGTCAATCCAGAGAAAAAAGTCATGTTGTGAATATTGCGTTGTTTGTTCTATAACATGTTAGTTCATATGCCTTGTGTAAGGTTCTGTATTTATTTTCTTAGTCAACCTTGTGTTCTGTTTCGTTGTCTTCTTGAACGTAGCCCTGTTTCTTTGTGTTCTTGAACAGCCCTGTCTTCATTTTTGTTCATTGATTTCACCTGTGTTAGTTACTCACCTGGTCTCATCAGCTCCTTATTTAGTTCAGTTCATTCTGTTTGTGTCTTTGTGAGGTATTGTTCGTTTTGACTCTACTCAGCCTTTTCCTAGCTCGTTTGTGAGAACCAGTTATAGCCTTCAGTCCTAGTTTTGATTCACCTGCCTGTTTGCCTACCTGTGTATGACCATTGTCTGCCTGTGACCACGATTCCTGCCTTCTGCGAAATAAACACCTGCTGCGCTCTGTGCGAAATCTACACCTTTTTCTCCCTGAATATTCATTACACCTTTTTCTCCCTGAGTATTCATTACACCTTTTTCTCCCTGAGTATTCATTACACCTTTTTCTACCTGAGTATTCATTACACCTTTTTTCTACCTGAGTATTCATTACACCTTTTTCTACCTGAGTATTCATTACACCTTTTTCTCCCTGAGTATCCATTATACCTTTTCTCCCTGAGTATTCATTACACCTTTTTCTACCTGAGTATTCATTACACCGTTTTCTACCTGAGTATTCATTATACTTTTTCTACCTGAGTATTCATTACACCTTTTTCTCCCTGAGTATTCATTACACCTTTTTCTCCCTGAGTATTCATTACACCTTTTTCTCCCTGAGTATTCATTACACCTTTTTCTACCTGCGTATTCATTACACCTTTTTCTACCTGAGTATTCATTACACCTTTTTCTCCCTGAGTATTCATTATACTTTTTTCTCCCTGAGTATTCATTACACCTTTTTCTCCCTGAGTATTCATTACACCTTTTTCTCCCTGAGTATTCATTACACCCTTTTCTCCCTGAGTATTCATTACACCTTTTTCTCCCTGAGTATTCATTACACCTTGCTACCATGATATATAGGCTTAAGGCCGAGACAATAAGAAGACACAGTGGCAGAATAAATTCAACAACACCTTTGTTTCATCACAAAACCGGAAAGAAACCTCCGTCTGGTGAAATCCACAAAACATATTGCATGTAACAAACAGTTACATAACCTACAGCATGGTCAAGGAAGTTAATATTTCTGACATTTCCAGACTACTAAACAACTATTGATTTAGAACCACAGAGAGTTACCGCAAGTCACAAAGAAAACAGGAGCTGCCTCCACTATTCCAGCACCATTTCAACTTCAACATCTTAACATCATCTATTCACCTCTGCTTGGTCTAATACAATGACGACTAAAAGATAACAATAACAATTTAGTCCAATCAATGTAAGCTAAAAATGATGTGGATGTCCATGGTTCTGATTTGTGTGTGTGTGTGTGTGTGTGTGTGTGTGTGTGTGTGTGTGTGTGTGTGTGTGTGTGTGTGTGTGTGTGTGTGTGTGTGTGTGTGTGTGTGTGTGTGTGTGTGTGTGTGTGTGTGTGCATGTGTGGGTGTGTGTGTGTGTGTGCATTCGTGCAAGTAGAAAAACATGTTGACTCACCCTACTTGTAGAGAAACGCCAATGCCATCCTCCTCTCTTTCATGTTGCCTAAATGGGTTATAACTCTGTCATACAGTACACACTTTTAGTTTTGTTGTCCTAGGCTACCTGGCTAAAATGCTTGTTCGCTGACCTGTTCCTTCATGGGCAACAATGAGCCAGCTAGTTAACATCAGCCTACAAGATCTGGCACAATGGGGGCACAATGTATGAATTTATGGTTGGATCAGAATCGCCATTATAATCATTGTCCAGTATGGAGAATGAAGTAAAAGCACAAGTCTAAATCCCTATCTCCATCCATGGCTAATTTAGGCAAAGGGACCATTTTAGCCAGCAAGCCACCGGAGGACAACGATACAACGAGATGCAACAACTAAAGTTATTCTGTCAGTGACATTTTGCTTTTGATGTGATGTGATTGGTGTGAAGCCACATCCAAACCGGCTTCCGTTTTCAGTTTTTTGGGGGTGTGCAATGACCATTCACAGTTGAGCTCACTCAGTTTAGTTCAACGCTGATTGGCTATTATTTTATCAAGGGAGGCCAAATGCTTACTGGCTTCCCTTGCATTCAATGCTATGGGTGGCGACAATGTCATTGTCACACCCTGGCCTTAGTTATCTTTGTTTTCTGTAATATTTTGGTTAGGTCAGGGTGTGACAGTCATACTCTTTTTGATCAGACAGAGGGGTGCTATTTTGCTTGCTCAGATGCTTTCTCCGGTGAGATACATGCAGACTCTTGCGAATTAAAGGACAATTATCGAACAGAGAGACAAAATATTAATTATTTTATATGTCATTTTTTCTTGGTCATTTTTGGGGGGAAGCCTGGCTTCCCTTGGCATCCATAAATACACACCACTGGTTCAGTAGGGCAGAGTTCAGGTAGTACCTCCCAACTGAACATGACCCAGGGCACCATCACACAAGTCTCAAAACAGCATTCAGAATTCACTAAGGTATCTCTGCCAAGACACAATTCTCAAACCTGCATTCACTAAGGTATCTCTGCCAAGACACAAGTCCCCAACCTGCATTCACTAAGGCATCTCTGCCAAGACACAAGTCCCCAACCTGCATTCACTAAGGCATCTCTGCCAAGACACAAGTCCCCAACCTGCATTCACTAAGGCATCTCTGCCATGAAAAGGGGTCAGTATGCCAGAAAGAGAGTTCTGGTGGTCTCTTTTCATTGTTCTGACACGTTCCCTTACTGTGAACTGTCCACCCACACCATATAAAACCATGCTGAACACACCTGGGAAATAAAATGACATGGAAACCTCTTGTTGTAGAGGGGTCGAAGTAAAACTAGTCACCTCTGCTCACACTAATTGGCTATTAACACTGTTTAACAAACGTTTGTTTCAGTTTTACACTCATCTGCAAATGAACAGACCACAAGTGGAAAATACACAAGCCTGTGTTGGTGCTATGAAAGTGAGTGTTTCTTGCTTGATGACGTCAGCAGCCTGAATAACTTTTATCAGGCAAAGGCCTGTGCAGAACATATTTTATTTAATTTATAAAAGTGTACATTTTGCTAAATCAATCTTGTGTGAAGGGGCCTTATGTAACGTTATTGCTGTAGCAGTATTTCCAATATATACTGTACAGTTTATTCGGAAAGTATTCAGACCCCTTAACTTTTCCCACATTTTGTTACGTTACAGCCTTATACTAAAATGTATTAAATCTTTTTTTCCCCTCATCCATCTACACATAATACACCATAATGACAAAGCAGAAACATGTATTTAGACATTTTTGCAAATGTATTAAAAATAAAAAACTGAAAAATCATATTTACATAAGTATTCAAACCATTTACTCAGGACTTTATTGAAGCACCTCTGGCAGCGATTACAGCCTTGAGTCTTCTTGGGTATGATGCTACAAGCTTGGCCTACCTGTATTTGGGCAGTTTCTCCCATTCTTATCTGCAGATCCACACATGCTTTGTCAGGATGGGGAGTGCCGCTGCACAGCTATTTTCAGGTCCTCTAGAGATGTTTGTTTGGGTTCATGTCCGGGCTCTGGGTGGGCCACTCAATGACATTCAGAGACGTGTCCCGAAGCCAGTCCTGCGTTGTCTTGGTTGTGTTTTATGTATTTTATTTTATTGAACCTGTATTTAACTGTGTGCTTAGGGTCGTTGTACTGTTGGAAGGTGAACCTTCGCCCCAGTCTGATGTCCTGAGCGCTCTGGAGGGCATCAAGGATCTCTCTGTATTTTGCTCCATTCCTCTTTCCCTCAATCCTGAGTAGTCTCCCTGTCCCTGCCGCTGAAAACATCCCCACAGCATGATGCTGCCACCACCATACTTCACCGTAGGGATGGTGCCAAGTTTCCTCCAGACTTAACACTTGGCATTCAGGCCAAAGACTACAACCTTGGTTTCATCAGAGTAGAGAATCTTTTTAATCATGGTCTGAGAGTCCTTTAGGTGCCTTTTGGCAAAATCCAAGCGGGCTGTCATGTGTCTTTTACTGAGGAGTGACTTCCATCTGGCCACTCTACCATGAAGGCCTGATTGGTGGAGTGCTGCAGAGATAGTTGTACTCTGGAGCTCTGTCAGAGTGACCATTGGGGTCTTGGTCACCTCCCTGACCAAGGCCCTTCTCCCTGACCAAGAACCATCTCCTCCGATTGCTCTAGGACAAGTCTTTGTTGTTCCAAACTTCTTCCATTTATGAATGAAGGAGGTCACTGTGTTCTTGGGGACCTTCAAAGCTGCAGACATTTTTTGGTACCCTTCCCCAGATCTGTGCCTCGACACAATCCTGTCTCAGAACTCGACGAACAATCCCTTTGACCTCATGGCTTGGTTTTTGCTCTGACATGCACTGTTAACTGTGGGACCTTATATAGACAGGTGTGTTCCTGCTCCCTAGTGGTGCAGTGGTCTAAGGCACTGCATCTCAGTGCAAGAGGAGTCACTACAGTACCTGGTTCAAATCCAGGCTGCATTACATCTGGCTGTGATTGGGAGTCCCATAAGGCAGTGCACAATTGGCCCAGCGTTGCCAGGGTAGGCTGTCATTGTAAAAAATAATTTATTTTTAACTGACTTGCCTAGTTAAATAAAGTTAAATATAAATAATAATAATTTCCAATCAATTCAAGTTGTAGAAACATCTCAATGATGATCGATGGAAACAGGGTGCACCTGGGCTCAATTTCAAGTCTCATAGCAAAGGGTCTGAATACTTATGTAAATAAGGTATTTCTGTTTCTTTAATACATTTGCAAATATTTCTAAAAACCTGTTTTCGCTTTGTCATTATGGGGTATTGTGTGTAGATTGCTGAGGAAACATGTTTTTTAATGCATTTTAGAATAAGACTGTAACATAACAAAATGTGGAAAAAAGTAAAGTGGTCTGAAAACTTCCCGAATGCACTGTACATGTACTATGTATTTTATTTACCCCTCTTTCAATAGGTGCCCTTCTTTTTGAGGAAGACTTACCACTGTAATTGCTGCCAAAGGTAATTCTACATAGTTTTGACTCGGGGTGTGAATACTTATGTAAATTAGATATTTCTGTATAAATGTACAAATATTTCTGAAAACATGTTTTCACTTTGTCATTATGGGGTATTATTTGCAGATCGGTGAGACTTTTTTTTATTTTGTCAATGTTGAATTCAGACTGTAACACGAGAAAATGTGGGGTATGAATACTTTCTGAAGGCACTAACCATGTAGTCTGTTCCACAGGTCTTTATCCCTGTCATCATAGGGGGGCCCTAGCTGGATACACATGGCTGGGTGTAGTCCTGTGCTGTAGATAATTCCCAATGTGCTGTGTAACAGTGTACTGGTAGACCTGTGAGGAAACTGCTCTCCAGAGGCCCAGCTGCGGGTGGCAGCGTCGGGGCCTGCAAAGTCGAGGCCTGCAGGCTAACATGCCCCATTAGCCTGTGTCTCCGCACCCCGCTGTAACGTCTGCTCCAGTCTAAATACCTGCAACCACTCTGCCTGTGGCCCCCTTGACGCTTTTACTCTTTCACATTTAAAAAATAAAAAATACTCTCAATATCGAGAAAAAACAAACCATGTCCGAGCCAAAATAATGTGTTCAATGTGTTTTCTTTTTCGTAGAAGGGTTTATTTTTAGGAGTGTGTGACGCACTTCAGGGCCTTGCAGGTATTTCTCTCTGTCAACACGACAGTCTCCATCTTGAACTTGGTTCTGGGAAGAGAGGGAGCAGTATAGGTTGCATTGAGAGGGTTCTCAGTTTGAAGATTGAGGAAGCTGGCTGAGAGACAAGCCTCTTATTTTTCATTAGTGCATCTCACTAAGCTGTCGTACTGTACTGGTGGTGGCTACAAATGAAGTGTCCTGTTTCTCTCCCTCTACTAATATTAGACTGTAATGATCCAAGTTGGCTAAAGGTTTTTCCTAATGTAGTTGAAGTGTTTTCTTATTTCACTTCCCATGTATGAGGCGATATATCAAGAACATGCGAGTGTGGATGCTATGGAACAGTAACATACAATAGAAGCTTACATTGGTTTTCTTGGATTTCCACAATATGAGTTTTAGTGATATTAGGACACTGAGAAGGAGTGGTCATAATATTGAGTTTAGACATACCTTCAGATAAGGCTAATCCTCTCTGTTGTGTCAGGACTCATGGGATCCAGCCTGGTTCCTACATTTCCCAGACTGAGGACTGGGGTCAATTCCATTTAAATTCAATCAATTCAGGAAGTAAACTGAGATTCCTATTTCAATTTTCCTCACTCGTCCTCGCCTTCAATTTGAAATGGAATTGAGCCCGACGTGTTCAGGGCTGTTCCAACCAAGGTCAATGCTGTCTTGTACCAGCCCAGATCTACCACTGCCCACTAACTAGAGCATACTGCCTGCTAACTAGAGCATACTGCCTGCTAACTAGAACATACTGCCTGCTAACTAGAACATACTGCCTGCTAACTAGAACATACTGCCTGATAACTAGAACATACTGTCTGCTAACTAGAACATACTGCCTGCTAACTAGAACATACTGCCTGCTAACTAGAACATACTGTCTGCTAACTAGAACATACTGTCTTCTAACTAGAACATACTGCCCACTAACTAGAACATAATGCCTGCTAACTAGAACATAATGCCTGCTAACTAGAACATACTGTCTGCTAACTAGAACATACTGCATGTTAACTAGAATATACTGCCTGCTAACTAGAACATACTGTCTGCTAACTAGAACATACTGCCTGCTAACTAGAACATACTGCCTGCTAACTAGAACATACTGTCTTCTAACTAGAACATACTGCCTGCTAACTAGAACATACTGTCTGCTAACTAGAACATCCTGCCTGCTAACTAGAACATACTGTCTTCTAACTAGAACATATTGCCTGCTAACTAGAATATACTGCCTGCTAACTAGAACATACTGCCTGCTAACTAGAACATACTGCCTGCTAACTAGAACATACTGCCTGCTAACTAGAATATACAGCCTGCTAACTAGAGCATACTGCCTGCTAACTAGAACATACTGTCTGCTAACTAGAACATACTACCTGCTAACTAGAACATACTGTCTGCTAACTAGAACATACTGCCTGCTAACTAGAACATACTGTCTGCTAACTAGAACATACTACCTGCTAACTAGAACATACTGTCTGCTAACTAGAACATACTGCCTGCTAACTAGAGCATACTGCCTGCTAACTAGAACATACTGTCTGCTAACTAGAACATACTACCTGCTAACTAGAACATACTGTCTGCTAACTAGAACATACTGCCTGCTAACTAGAACATATTGCCTGCTAACTAGAACATACTGTCTGCTAACTAGAACATACTGTCTGCTAACTAGAACATACTACCTGCTAACTAGAACATACTGTCTGCTAACTAGAACATACTGCCTGCTAACTAGAACATATTGCCTGCTAACTAGAACATACTGTCTGCTAACTAGAACATACTACCTGCTAACTAGAACATACTGTCTGCTAACTAGAACATACTGCCTGCTAACTAGAACATACTGTCTGCTAACTAGAACATACTGCCTGCTAACTAGAACATACTGTCTGCTAACTAGAACATACTGCCTGCTAACTGGAACATACTGCATGCTAACTAGAATATACTGCCTGCTAACTAGAACATACTGTCTGCTAACTAGAACATACTGCCTGCTAACTAGAACATACTGCCTGCTAACTAGAACATACTGCCTGCTAACTAGAACATACTGCCTGCTAACTAGAACATATTGCCTGCTAACTAGAACATACTGTCTGCTAACTAGAACATACTGCCTGCTAACTAGAACATACTGCCTGCTAACTAGAAAATACTTTCTGCTAACTAAAACATACTGCCTGCTAACTAGAACATATTGCCTGCTAACTAGAACATACTGTCTGCTAACTAGAACATACTGCCTGCTAACTAGAACATACTGCCTGCTAACTAGAACATACTGCCTGCTAACTAGAACATACTGCCTGCTAACTAGAACATACTGCCTGCTAACTAGAACATACTGTCTGCTAACTAGAACATACTGCCTGCTAACTAGAACATACTGCCTGCTAACTAGAACATACTGCCTGCTAACTAGAACATACTGCCTGCTAACTAGAACATACTGCCTGCTAACTAGAACATACTGCCCACTAACTAGAGCATACTGCCCGCTAACTAGAACATACTGCCTGCTAACTAGAACATACTGCCTGCTAACTAGAACATACTGCCTGCTAACTAGAACATACTGCCTGCTAACTAGAACATACTGCCTGCTAACTAGAACATACTGCCTGCTAACTAGAACATACTGTCTGCTAACTAGAACATACTGCCTGCTAACTAGAACATACTGCCTGCTAACTAGAACATACTGCCTGCTAACTAGAACATACTGCCTGCTAACTAGGGCATACTGTTCAAAGTGTTAAGACCCTAAAAGGAAAACACCTCACAAGCGATGATGAATTAAATAAAAATCTGAAAGCAAACAGGCTGTTATGAAACATATTTATCAAACCTAGGGTGCTATAAACGCAGGCCTTGCACAGAGGGAAGGACGTACAGGTGTTCTCTCTTAATTTGACCACTCTGTTGTCGCAAGGAAATGCGAACTTGTAGTGTATTCAGGTTTTAAAAAGGCTTATAACGTTTGTAATTGCCACTTTAAAATGTCAGACTTGATTTAACCTACCGAAAAGTTGATCAACCCCTACAAAAATATCCATTCATTATAACACACATAATAATGAACATTTCCTTCTGCTGAGTGATTCTTTTCCTGCTGTGAGAAACAGGTCAAATTAAGATAGCAAATCTGTAGACGCTGGAGTCACCTCACTACTTCTAATTGAAGATATTACTAACCGATGAGTGCTAATGCCTCTTAATTAGCTGTCTTGCAGGGCTTTTCCATCGGCTTCCAAAATGTCATTTTATTGAAAAATGGGACATCTAGGTTTCTATTTTACCTTCCTAAGGGTGAGTGAGTGTGTAAATGTCAGGTTGAGTTGATGAATGGAGGTCTGAGGTGACTTGTCAAATAAAGATTCTCCATTTCATTCCTTTACACACAGAGCCCTAGGTGTAAGCGGATCGTGTACAATATGATTTGATTTAGTGTTGATATGGGACAATATACCCTTCTGTTTCTATCTTTGGTTGATTTTAGTTTGAGCAATTATACCTGCTTTAGTATCATACAATGGATGTATTACAGTCACAAAGCTCCTAGTGATCGGCCTTTCAATGAAAATGTAAAATCCCATATGTTGATTTCCGTATTAGTTAGATTGTATTAGCTTATTACAGTGTAATGTTTGATTATTTGTATTGAATTTCCAACAAATCACTACACACAAGCAAACAGCAGCACAGTAACACAAATATCTAGGGATAGGCCTTTCTGTATGCTGACTGGTGCAGCCAGGAGTCAGTCTTACCTAAGGCCCTGTCAAACGGATGCCCTGCACCCTGTCTGATTGTTAACACCCCACAGTGAGACCTGTTGCCTTGGGCTATTAGTCATCCTGACAGCCTGGGCTTGTAGGCCTGCCACTCTCCCCGGCCATGACACGTTTCCACCCCTTCCCGCACCTCTATGTTCTGCCGTAGCCCTTATGTATCCCTAACACAACATGGCAAGAGAGGCATGGGGCCGCTCAACTAAAACAAGCACATATCAATTACTGATGAAAGAAGCCATTTAGGGTCTTTACATTTTTTCTCTTTTTTACACACCTTACTGTAGGATGACAGTGTGGAGTGTGGTGAGACCATGGTTAAAATCACAGAGGCTGTGTAAGAATGAGCTGGAGGCGTTATTTGTTCCATGCTCAGAAGCTCTGCAGAAACCTGTACTGCGCAAACACAGTCGCGAGTGGCCTATCGCTTCTGTCAGCTTGACTCATCACAGCTTGTAACAGTGGAAAGGTACATGTAAAAACAGATCACGCCTCACTACAGCTAGAGTAAGTGTTGGGTATTATACGCCAAGTTCGCACTGTTAGTCTATTCTGAACTGTAAAATATAGTAAATGTACTGTTAAGTCAATGTGATCACACCCATTACCCCATCCCCCTCACTTTAGAGGAAACAGCCACTACCACCATCACCACCGCCGCTTGATAAAGTCAACCCGATGGAAACATGGATCCCTCTTCTCTCTTGCTCTACAGGTATGATATCTACTGTAAAGTGTGTGGTTTCTTGTACCTTAATTGTCCATACTCTACTATGAGGATAGCTCAGTGGAAGGATAACTGAAGATGACAAGATACTCAGTAACTATTGGTAGGACAATGAACGTTTGCTTCAACAATACAGATTGTTTGTTAAAACCACAGTGTTTTGTAGCGAAGCCTTCATCAGAGTATGAGGTGAGATGACAGGAACCGTTTCTGGCTGCTAGAGAGATGGCTTGATACTCTTCCAGGCCTTGAAACCTTGCAGTTGTTTTGGAGTTTTGGAATAATGTGACGGTTATATTTCATCCATCATCCCGTACAGTGCTTCTTGTCTGAGACATGTACAGTAGCATATTAGCTGGTTTAATGTAAAGTGTCATTTGAGCATGTGGATTCGTCATTTAGCAGTTTTGACCCAAAAAAATAAAAATATATTCCGCCATTAAAATTCAATCAGATTGATTTACAATGTTATCGATGCACTTAATTTACAAATCCTAATTCTTAAACCAGCAGCAGGGACTTTTATTTTTTTGTTCTATCTGCGTCACGCTTTAAAGCCGACTTCGGGAAAAGACCATTGCATAAAAGGGCAATATGTGTGACCTTGGCATGTGATATGTTGTTTAATCCTCAACGTAACACACACCGGGGGCATACACAACAGCATTACTGTAATAGGTCCATACAGGTCCCACTCCTCTGCTCAATGTTGACTTTCACTTTGGTTTTCACTGGGAGACAATCCATATTTTTGTTAGACACCACTTTGTGACTACTGTCTGTTCTGCAATTCAACGCTAAGTCAGCAGCAATAAATATAACCATTGATTTAATATTAGACAAGAGCAGGGATTCAACACACTGGTAAAACCATTAGGGGCTTCTCTCCTCTCCTCTCCTCTCCACTCCTCTCCTCTCCTCTCCACTCCTCTCCTCTCTTTTATCAACCACAGAAAGGGGGGATTTTCTACAATGCCATGCTATGAGATGGAGGTGATTAGTGGATCGTATATGGCGGTCGAGGATAATATATGTTGTTAATTTACAGCTCTGAGGTTTCTTTAGCTCGTCCTGTGACCGCAGGGCGGTGCTTGGCCAGGCCACATTAAAAAACTCTGAGGTGTAATCAGCAATCAGAAAGAGGAAACCAGATGTCATGCCTTTCATAAATGGCTTCCCCAGAGAAGGTTGATTTACTGTCCTAGCGAGGTAGAGTTCAACCTCTTACAGAGAGGGCTAGGAGTTAGTGGAGGAGAGAAAGAGAAGGGTCTTAGAGTGAGCAGTGACACACAAATATTATTCAGACCTTGTCAACCTCTAGAGTAAGCACTAGTGATCTCGGTCCCTTCTATTCAACGTTCATCCATGGCTTTTTCCTCTAACTTTAATTCTGTAGATTTGTTAAGGACTCTGCCTTGACATACATTTAGAACTCTCCTCACGCCTTGTGCTGAAATCGCACAGAATTATTATGGCCCAAATCCATCAGGAACCAACAGCTGATGTGGCCAGGTTACCACTTGGAATTACGGTCCAGAAGTGAACCAGGTTTGGTTGCCATAACTAAGCCAGATCTTTGCCATGAAAAAGCCTGACTTTGTCCGGCAAGGTAGATGCGGCCCACTTATGGACCTTATAATTCCTAGTGGTAACTGGTCCACATGCACATTTAGACCCAGGTCTAACCTTTGACAACAATGCATAATTTATGCAAAAGTCCAAGTCAGGATTTGGCACAAGGAAGTGAATGAGGCTCTGCTTTCTGGAGACTACACCATCCTTTGAGCCAGTTAGTGGTTAAGGGGCATACAGTATCCACTGTGTAGAAACTGCTGGATAGTGTTTTAAACCATTCGTTTAAATGTCATTGTTACAGTATATGACATTTAGAGCCAGAGCCCATATAACTGTTTCGTTAATGGCAACTTGTTCTGATCCTCTCAGATTCGTTCACAGAGCAGGTGGCTATAAAGTGGTTGACTAAAGGGAGTTTCTCGTCCTTAAAACAAGTTCATTTTGTTTTATCACCATTCTGGCCTCCCCTTAGTTAAATATGGTAGTAGCCTACATTTCCAATAGGACCCTGAAATCATACCCTGAAATAAGTCAGATTTCAGCATGGAGCTACGCCAAGTGACTTTAAGAGCCCTTGTTACTGTTTTTATGCTCTTTCCACTTTTCTCTGTCTGTCTCTTTGCTCTCATTCAAAGGTAAATATAAGTGTTCCTGCTCTGTTCATTCAATGAAGGAAAGCCATTACCATCCTTCTCTGTCACTACCTCAGTCCATATGTTGGCAGGAACACTGGTTTTTATAGAAAGGCTTCTTTTGATTTTGTGACGAGTGGGCTCGTGACCCGCGCAGGCCTTTTCCTCACAGAGTTAATTGTGCCTAAAGCCAGGTAAAGGATTCTGGGATATCTCTGCCAAGACAGTAGAGATGACATGGAGCGAACGGCCTAAAGTGTAATGGACCGTGACACAGCGATTTAGAGTATCTATTTTATTGCCGTTTAAAGAAAATAAAAATGGCTGCTTGCAATGCTGGAAACACAACAAATGAGATGCTAGGCAAGCTTTGCGGACGTCTTGAACGTTTAGGAATTTGATTCTTGGCTTTTATTTGTAGCATTAAGTCCCGTTGCAATTCATTTTTATAATGACGTCTTTAACCTCTGTCGATTCTGAAGTAAGAAGCTCATGTATGACTTTTTAATCTATTTTTAATCCATCAAGCTGAAAACACATGATCTCATGAAGAGTTATGTGATGATTTATAGATGAAAATACGTACAGTATTGACGTAAATGGGTATTCCAAGACTATTGATTTTTCCAACATGGTATCATTGCTAAGCATAACATTGTGAAGATTTTGCGAAAATATTTGCAAGACGGTTGTTGACGCCTAAGTCAATACCTTGCATTTCCTTTTCAAAAGCGTCAGTATAATTCAATGTTCTTTTCTTTCTTGTCACGATCCCCTGATACTCAACACCTTTAAGTCTTAGGATCCTCATTGGTTTAATGATGTCTCCATCATAAATCGTACAAGTCATTACCTAATCACATAACTGAGAGATAACGTATCCACAACTCACTCATACAGTACTGTATGTGTAGTAGGTTCTTTAAGAGTTTGATGATTCAAAAGTTCAAAAGTAGCTCCTGTCTGTTGGTGAGGTGATCTTGACCTCAACTCTTTGGTCTCTACCATTAAACGGCAATCAGCGGGGTATCTGTAAATCCAGAAGCGTTTTTGCGGGTAAATGATTGCTCTGTGGATGTCCTTCTGCTCTATGCATCCCAGGCTAAAGCTCTCCCTCAGGGACCCTCACCAAAGTGGAAAAGAGGCCCATAGCTCATATTTATGGAAATTACCTGGAAGCGTTCCTTCTTTCCCCTGGTGCACTGTCTCTCAGCGTGTGCCATGCAAACTGGAGGGAGGGATGGAGGGAGGGAGTGATGTCTCTAGCAGCTGCCAGTGCAGCCAGGGCCAACCTGCGAATCCAATCAAAGGGCCACTGTGGGGTCTCCAAAACAAAAGAGCAGGGGGCCCTGCCACCGCAGTCGTATACAGGCTCTGTTGGGACTTTTGTTGAGGAAATATGCCCTAATTGAGGGACAGGTTGATGAGTTTTGTCTCTGCTAGCAGCTAGCTAGGCCCTTGGGAATTGGGTGGATGTGAACAAGTGCATGTGTCAAACTGGTGTTTTGAGGCATTGTGGGGTTCAGGCTGGGTTCAACCTTGAGGCTACACTCCATGAACCCTTGGCACCACAGTTGCCGAGGAGTCAATGTTAGTCATGTCCATGTTGAAGAGTCATTGTTAGCCATGTCCATGTTGAAGAGTCGTTGTTAGCCATGTCCATGTTGAAGAGTCGTTGTTAGCCATGTCCATGTTGAAGAGTCGTTGTTAGCCATGTCCATGTTGAAGAGTCGTTGTTAGCCATGTCCATGTTGAAGAGTCATTGTTAGCCATGTCCATGTTGAAGAGTCGTTGTTAGCCATGTCCATGTTGAAGAGTCGTTGTTAGCCATGTCCATGTTGAAGAGTCGTTGTTAGTCATGTCCATGTTGAAGAGTTGTTGTTAGCCATGTGCATGTTGAAGAGTCGTTGTTAGCCATGTCCATGTTGAAGAGTCGTTGTTAGCCATGTCCATGTATAAGAGTCGTTGTTAGCCATGTCCATGTTGAAGAGTCGTTGTTAGCCATGTCCATGTTGAAGAGTCGTTGTTAGCCATGTCCATGTTGAAGAGTCGTTGTTAGCCATGTCCATGTTGAAGAGTCGTTGTTTGCCATGTCCATGTTGAAGAGTCGTTGTTAGCCATGTCCATGTTGAAGAGTCGTTGTTTGCCATGTCCATGTTGAAGAGTCATTTTTAGCCATGTCCATATTGAAGAGTCAATGTTAGCCATGTCCATGTTGAAGAGTCGTTGTTAGTCATGTCCATGTTGAAGAGTCAATGTTAGTCATGTCCATGTTGAAGAGTCGTTGTTAGGCATGTCCATGTTGAAGAGTCGTTGTTAGGCATGTCCATGTTGAAGAGTCAATGTTAGCCATGTCCATGTTGAAGAGTCGTTGTTAGCCATGTCCATGTTGAAGAGTCGTTGTTAGGCATGTCCATGTTGAAGAGTCAATGTTAGCCATGTCCATGTTGAAGAGTCGTTGTTAGCCATGTCCATGTTGAAGAGTCGTTGTTAGTCATGTCCATGTTGAAGAGTCAATGTTAGCCATGTCCATGTTGAAGAGTCGTTGTTAGCCATGTCCATGTTGAAGAGTCAATGTTAGCCATGTCCATGTTGAAGAGTCGTTGTTAGCCATGTCCATGTTGAAGAGTCGTTGTTAGCCATGTCCATGTTGAAGAGTCGTTGTTAGTCATGTCCATGTTGAAGAGTCGTTGTTAGCCATGTCCATGTTGAAGAGTCGTTGTTAGCCATGTCCATGTTGAAGAGTCAATGTTAGCCATGTCCATGTTGAAGAGTCGTTGTTAGCCATGTCCATGTTGAAGAGTCGTTGTTAGCCATGTCCATGTTGAAGAGTCGTTGTTAGCCATGTCCATGTTGAAGAGTCGTTGTTAGTCATGTCCATGTTGAAGAGTCGTTGTTAGTCATGTCCATGTTGAAGAGTTTTTGTTAGCCATGTCCATGTTGAAGAGTCGCTGTTAGCCATGTCCATGTATAAGAGTCGTTGTTAGCCATGTCCATGTTGAAGAGTCGTTGTTAGCCATGTCCATGTATAAGAGTCGTTGTTAGCCATGTCCATGTTGAAGAGTCTTTGTTAGCCATGTCCATGTTGAAGAGTCGTTGTTAGTCATGTCCATGTTGAAGAGTTTTTGTTAGCCATGTCCATGTTGAAGAGTCGCTGTTAGCCATGTCCATGTATAAGAGTCGTTGTTAGTCATGTCCATGTTGAAGAGTCGTTGTTAGCCATGTCCATGTTGAAGAGTCGTTGTTAGTCATGTCCATGTATAAGAGTCGTTGTTAGCCATGTCCATGTTGAAGAGTCTTTGTTAGCCATGTCCATGTTGAAGAGTCGTTGTTAGTCATGTCCATGTTGAAGAGTCGTTGTTAGCCATGTCCATGTATAAGAGTCGTTGTTAGCCATGTCCATGTTGAAGAGTCTTTGTTAGCCATGTCCATGTTGAAGAGTCGTTGTTAGCCATGTCCATGTTGAAGAGTCGTTGTTAGCCATGTCCATGTTGAAGAGTCGTTGTTAGCCATGTCCATGTTGAAGAGTCGTTGTTTGCCATGTCCATGTTGAAGAGTCGTTGTTTGCCATGTCCATGTTGAAGAGTCGTTGTTTGCCATGTCCATGTTGAAGAGTCGTTGTTTGCCATGTCCATGTTGAAGAGTCGTTGTTAGCCATGTCCATGTTGAAGAGTCGTTGTTAGCCATGTCCATGTTGAAGAGTCGTTGTTAGCCATGTCCATGTATTAGAGTCGTTGTTTGCCATGTCCATGTATAAGAGTCGTTGTTAGCCATGTCCATGTTGAAGAGTCGTTGTTAGCCATGTCCATGTTGAAGAGTCGTTGTTAGCCATGTCCATGTTGAAGAGTCACCGTTTGCCATGTCCATGTTGAAGAGTCGTTGTTAGCCATGTCCATGTTGAAGAGTCACTGTTTGCCATGTCCATGTTGAAGAGTCGTTGTTAGTCATGTCCATGTTGAAGAGTCATTGTTAGGCATGTCCATGTTGAAGAGTCGTTGTTAGCCATGTCCATGTTGAAGAGTCGTTGTTAGCCATGTCCATGTTGAAGAGTCACTGTTTGCCATGTCCATGTTGAAGAGTTGTTGTTAGTCATGTCCATGTTGAAGAGTCATTGTTATCCATGTCCATGTTGAAGAGTCGTTGTTAGCCATGTCCATGTTGAAGAGTCATTGTTAGCCATGTCCATGTTGAAGAGTCAATGTTAGCCATGTCCATGTTGAAGAGTCGTTGTTAGTCATGTCCATGTTGAAGAGTCAATGTTAGTCATGTCCATGTTGAAGAGTCGTTGTTAGCATGTCCAGTTGAAGAGTCGTGTTAGCCATGTCCATGTTGAAGAGTCGTTGTTAGCCATGTCCATGTTGAAGAGTCGTTGTTAGGCATGTCCATGTTGAAGAGTCGTTGTTAGCCATGTCCATGTTGAAGAGTCGTTGTTAGTCATGTCCATGTTGAAGAGTCATTGTTAGCCATGTCCATGTTGAAGAGTCGTTGTTAGCCATGTCCAAGTTGAAGAGTCGTTGTTAGCCATGTCCATGTTGAAGAGTCGTTGTTAGTCATGTCCATGTTGAAGAGTCGTTGTTAGTCATGTCCATGTTGAAGAGTCGTTGTTAGCCATGTCCATGTTGAAGAGTCGTTGTTAGTCATGTCCATGTTGAAGAGTCGTTGTTAGCCATGTCCAAGTTGAAGAGTCGTTGTTAGCCATGTCCATGTTGAAGAGTCGTTGTTAGCCATGTCCATGTTGAAGAGTCGTTGTTAGCCATGTCCATGTTGAAGAGTCGTTGTTAGCCATGTCCATGTTGAAGAGTCGTTGTTAGTCATGTCCATGTTGAAGAGTCGTTGTTAGCCATGTCCATGTTGAAGAGTCGTTGTTAGCCATGTCCATGTTGAAGAGTCGTTGTTAGTCATGTCCATGTTGAAGAGTCGTTGTTAGCCATGTCCATGTTGAAGAGTCGTTGTTAGCCATGTCCATGTTGAAGAGTCGTTGTTAGTCATGTCCATGTTGAAGAGTCGTTGTTAGCCATGTCCATGTTGAAGAGTCGTTGTTAGCCATGTCCATGTTGAAGAGTCGTTGTTAGCCATGTCCATGTTGATGAGTCTTTGTTAGCCATGTCCATGTTAACGTGCTTCAGAACGAGGGTCAAGGGGTCATTATGTCAGCAGTGTGTTCAGATAGTCCTGGGGGACGTTATTATCTTACCTTTGGACTGTCAGACTGATCAGGAGTTTGGTCATGTGGTCGTTTTGTCATGGAGGTTGTATTACCACCACCAAGGTAGCGTAAGATCGTTGAAATGTTAGAATGGCTAAATACAGACCTTTCTGCTCCGTAATACAGCATTATAATGTCAGGAGCTTAGTGGTTGTTTAGCTGTAGAGAATCCTAATCCTGAGAGTCATTGCGCCTGACAGTCCACAGGTATTAATGACACATTCATAGTGACCCAGTCACAGCTGGCAATCAGCCAGGGCCTCTGACCTATGAACTAGGCCAATATGGCTGCCATCTTTCTCAATTATCAGCAATCGGTCTGAGTTATTTGTTCAGGACAAAATTGCTCATCTGTGAAAAAACAAACGTAAAAATCCGGCCATAAAATGTAAATGCTTCCATCCGTCTCTATCGAAGTGCGCTCTGAACACGACGTGAATGATACAGACCTCTTTCTCTCTCTCTCTCTCTCTCTCTCTCTCTCTCTCTCTCTCTCTCTCTCTCTCTCTCTCTCTCTCTCTCTCTCTCTCTCCCCCTTCACTCACAGGATCACATTTACAGCCAAACTTCCAAGTTAAAGGATTGCATTTGGTGTTCATGCCCAATATGTAAACACCTTTTCTGATGAGTAAAGCTTCACTCTACCCCAGGAGTATAATACGACGAAAACTGGCCTGAAGTGCATTTGACATACCGGGGTACTCAGAGGCTCTCATATCAGTTCACCCTTTTGATTGCTTGTTTGGGTTTGAGAGAGAACCACACACTCCTGCCAAGAGTAGTGTGGTTATGAACTTTGTTGGCCTAGACTTCAGTCTGTGCTTTACACCAACTGTGCATTTTATTGAGGGGGTTCACTCATTCAGGGATATCATGTAAGACCACAAGAAATGATTAGGAAATCATTGCAGGTCAATACACGTGTGCAGAGATGATTTCAGTAATTAAACATATCTACTCAAGGTTAAAAGCATTCATCAACTATTTATAAATGATTTGCAATGAAGTTGCAATATTAAGTGTAATATTATGTTGATACTATTAGGTATAAACTATTACTATTAAGACATGTATTTCATTGGTAAGCGTGCTTATTCAAGAAAGGTATTATAAAGTGTAACCAAATCAGGTACTTGAACGATATACAATGAATGCAATTCATATACTAATTTATAAAGTATTTATCAGCATGATTAAGCATTTATAATGGCTTACTCAAGACAGTGATTACAAAGTGTAACCAATTTATGTACTCAAATGATGTGCAATATATGTGATCATAACGTGACGCTATCAGGTGTACGGTGTCCATATTAGGATAGCCTCAATCTTAGCAGAACTGAAGTTGTCCTAATATGGATGCCATACAGATGACAAACGGAAAAAAACTGTGTTTTTCCCAGAGGGAAATATATACAGTTGAAGTCGGAAGTTTACATACACCTTAGCCAAATACATTTTAACTCAGTTATTCACAATTCCTGACATTTAATCCTAGTAAAAATTATCTGTCTTAGGTCAGTTAGGATCACCACTTTATTTTAAGAATGTGAAATGTCAGAATAATAGTAGAGAGAATGATTTATTTCAGCTTTTATTTCTTTCATCACATTCCCAGTGGGTCAGAAGTTTACATACATTCAATTAGAATTTGATAGCACACTCAATTAGTATTTGGTAACATTGCCTTTAAATTGTTTAACTTGGGTCAAAAGTTTTGGGTAGCCTTCCACAAGCTTCCCACAATACGTTGGGTGAATGTTGGCCCATTCCTCCTGGCAGAGCTGGTGTAACTGAGTCAGGTTTGAAGGCCTCCTTGTTCATACACGCTTTTTCAGTTCTGCCCACAAATTTTCTATAGGACTGAGGTCAGGGCTTTGTGACGGCCACTCCAATACCTTGACTTTGTTGTCCTTAAGCCATTTTGCCTCAACTATTGAAGTATGGTTGGGGTCGTTGTCCATTTGGAAGACCCATTTGCGACCAAGCTTTAACTTCCTGACTGATGTCTTGAGATGTTGCCTCAATATATCCACTTAATTTTCCTACCTCATGATGCCATCTATTTTGTGAAGTGCACCAGTCCCTCCTGCAGCAAAGCACCCCCACAACATGATGCCGCCACCGACGTGCTTTACGGTTGGGATGGTGTTCTTCGGCTTGCAAGCATCCCACATTTTCCTCCAAACATAACGATGGTCATTATGGCCAAACAGTTTCATCAGACCAGAGGACATTTCTCCAAAAAGTACGATCTTTGTCCCCATGTGCAGTTGCAAACCGTAGTCTGGCTTTTTTATGGCGGTTTTGGAGCAGTGGCTTCTTCCTTGCTGAGCGGCCTTTCAGGTCATGTTGATATTGGACTAGTTTTACTGTGGATATAGATACTTTTGTACCTGTTTCCTCCAGCATCTTCACAAGGTCCTTGCTGTTGTTCTGGGATTGATTTGCACTTTTCGCACAAGTACGTTAATCTCTAGGAGACAGAACGTGTCTCCTTCCTGAGGGGTATGACGGCTGCGTGGTCCCATGGTGTTTATACTTGCTTACTATTGTTTGTACAGATGAACGTGGTACCTTCAGGCTTTTGGAAATTGCCCCCAAGGATGAGCCAGACTTGTAGAGGTCTACAATTTTTTTTCTGAGGTCTTGGCTGATTGCTTTTGATTTTCCCATGACGTCAAGCAAAGAAGCACTGAGTTTGAAGGTAGGCCTTGAAATACATCCACAGGTACACTGTCAATTGACACAAATGATGTCAATTAGCCTATCAGAAGCTTCTAAAGTCATAACATAATTTTCTGGAATTGTCCAAGCTGTTTAAAGGCACAGTCAACTTAGTGTATATAAACTTCTGACCCACTGGAACTGTGATACAGTGAATTATAAGTGAAATAATCTGTCTGTAAACAATTGTTGGAAAAATTACCTAAGTAGATGTCCTAACTGACTTTCCAAAACTATAGTTTGTTAACAAGAAATTTGTGGAGTGGTTGAAAAACAAGTTTTAATGACTCCAAACTAAGTGTATGTAAACTTCCGACTTCAACTGTACGTAGTAATCTGTTAAAGTGTGACCTGTTTTGTTGTACCACAGCCAAGAGTACATTAACATAGCATCAGGAAGCAAACCAGACTAAATCCTGTACACAGTCATTAAACATATGAAAAAAAACAAGCAAAGCATATCAGGTGTCCCTTTGTGAGGTAAATTCCTAAACCACACAATACTTAAATAGGTGTGTTTCCTCTGAGAGATGCAGAGCAACAGGATTAGAAGGATTAGCGAAGAACAGAACAAAAATACATGTCTGCCCGGAAATATTTTGGTGACATATTAAGGTATAGTGACATATTAAGGTATAGTGACATATTAAGGTATAGTGACATATTAAGGTATGGTTCCGTAGGATGTATTACGGGTTTACAAGTTAAACTGCTAAATTACAAACAAACAATCAATCAATGTGTTTTATAACTCTTTATTACATATATATTAATTACTAACTATCAATAAATGACTTGTACTTATAAATCCTAAATAATTGATTTACAAATCTAATCTCATTTAGAACCACTGGCCAGTGAGGTGTCAAGTTAAAATACACGTCACTATAAAATCTAAAGAAAGCATGAACACGGTGTGGCAAAGTCTTAAAATGACCTCCCATCTAGCAAACCTGTGACCTCTTTACAACACTGCTTCAGATAAAACTCTAGTAACGTTAGCATGAGGTTGACGGTGTAGCAGGCTACCAGGCAGCATGCGATGACGTTGCTCTATCTGAGCAGTGGGCTAGCCTCCGTAGACAAGGGCGCTCTATGAGAGAGAAGGGGCTGTTTTTCTGCGTGGCTGAATTGAATTAATGAAGCGAGGAAGGCCCAGTCTGCTCCGGCCCGGTGCTGCACGACCACGGCAGGCAGGTCACCCTCCGACTCTGGAAAAGTCATACTGGGTAGACGAAGAGAGAAGACAAGGAGCCAAGAAGAATATTTACATTAAGACAGTGAATCACTGTTTTGTGTTGGTCTTGCCTGTAGTAATCTCTCCAAGACGCTTAAATCAAAAACGCACGTAATGAAATACGTATGGAAGCTGTGACGGTTTAACTATCGGCAGTGAGTGAGCCAAGTGCCAGGATGTCAACTGCTGTTGATTAGTTGTAATTATTCGCTTCTGCTACGGTGTGACAGTGGCAGACTCTATATCATATCTGTAAGCTCCAAAGCACCTTCTTATTTGATTAAGTCGAGTACTGTGTTTCCGAAAGCACAATCTACCTTTGCCATGCAAGGTCATCCACCTTTCTGCTAAAGCCTGACACATAGATCTGTACTGTCTCTATATGATGGAATGAACTAAATATGTGGCAACTCTTTCTCGCGATATGTAAAACAAAATTCACGGTAGCATTCCATAATGCAACGATGGCCTGGGACTTATTTTTGATAGCCTTGAGTGTGACAGAGAGCATATTAATAAACCGTCTCACCTTCTTCAGGCTCTCTCATGAGGCGCCAATGGAAATGTGGGACGGGTGCCATGGACTGACCGCCTTGTCATGCCATAGCTGCCCTAGCCCCTTTCCCCGCCGGCTCGCAGACAGGAAGGGAAAAAGCAGAGCCTACTCCGAGGCGAACAAACAAACTGTGTTTCAGCCTGGGTAACATGAGCGCTAGGGGGAAAGGGCACTTTGAATGACAGACAGTTCATTGCTGCGCCCATCGGTTGGTTAATCACTACCTGAGTGCACTTTCGTCTTTCCTTCTTTATGTCTCTCTCTTTATTCCTTCTTCCTCCTTTCTCTCTATACTCCTTCCTCCTCTCTCTATCTCTCTCTACTCCTTCCTCATCTCTCTATCTCTCTCTACTCCTTCCTCCTCTCTCTATCTCTCTCTACTCCTTCCTCCTCTCTCTCTCTCTCTCTACTCCTTCCTCCTCTCTCTATCTCTCTCTACTCCATCCTCCTCTCTCTATCTCTCTCTACTCCTTCCTCCTCTCTCTATCTCTCTCTACTCCTTCCTCCTCTCTCTATCTCTCTCTACTCCTTCTCACTCTCTCTATCTCTCTCTCTCTCTACTCCTTCCTCCTCTCTATATCTCTCTCTTTACTCCTTCCTCCTCTCTATATATCTCTCTCTACTCCTTCCCCCTCTCTCTATCTCTCTCTACTCCTTCCTCCTCTCTCTATCTCTCTCTACTCCTTCCTCCTCTCTCTATCTCTCTCTACTCCTTCCTCCTCTCTCTATCTCTCTCTACTCCTTCCCACTCTCTCTATCTCTCTCTCTCTCTCTACTCCTTCCTCCTCTCTATATCTCTCTCTTTACTCCGTCCCCCTATCTCTATCTCTCTCTACTCCTTCCTCCTCTCTATATATCTCTCTCTTTACTCCTTCCTCCTCTCTATATCACTCTCTTTACTCCTTCCTCCTCTCTATATATCTCTCTTTACTCCTTCCCCCTATCTCTATCTCTCTCTACTCCTTCCTCCTCTCTATATCTCTCTCTCTTTACTCCTTCCTCCTCTCTATATCTATCCCTATACTCCTTCCTCCTCTCTATATCTCTCTCTCTACTCCTTGCTCCTCTCTATATCTCTCTCTCGTTACTCCTTCCTCCTCTCTCTATCTCTCTCTTTACTCCTTCCTCCTCTCTCTCGTTACTCCTTCCTCCTCTCTTCTCTCTCTCGTTACTCCTTCCTCCTCTCTCTATCTCTCTCTTTACTCCTTCCTCCTCTCTATATCTATCCCTTTACTCCGTCCTCCTCTCTTATCTCTCTCGTTACTCCTTCCTCCTCTCTCTATCTCTCTCTTTACTCCTTCCTCCTCTCTATATCTCTCTCGTTACTCCTTCCTCCTCTCTCTATCTCTCTCTTTACTCCTTCCTCCTCTCTATCTCTCTCTCTTTACTCCTTCCTCCTCTCTATATCTATCCCTCTACTCCTTCCTCCTCTCTATATCACTCTCTCTACTCCTTCCTCCTCTCTATTTCTCTCTCTCTCTTTACTCCTTCCTCCTCTCTTCTCTCTCTCGTTACTCCTTCCTCCTCTCTCTATCTCTCTCTTTACTCCTTCCTCCTCTCTATATCTATCCCTTTACTCCTTCCTCCTCTCTTCTCTCTCTCGTTAATCCTTCCTCCTCTCTCTATCTCTCTCTTTACTCCTTCCTCCTCTCTATCTCTCTCTACTCCTTCCTCCTCTCTATATCTCTCTCTTTACTCCTTCCTCCTCTCTATATCACTCTCTTTACTCCTTCCTCCTCTCTATATATCTCTCTCTCTACTCCTTCCTCCTCTCTATATCACTCGCTTTACTCCTTCCTCCTCTCTCTATCTCTCTCTTTACTCCTTCCTCCTCTCTATCTCTCTCTACTCCTTCCTCCTCTCTATATCTCTCTCTTTACTCCTTCCTCCTCTCCATATCACTCTCTTTACTCTTTCCTCCTCTCTATATCTATCCCTTTACTCCTTCCTCCTCTCTATATCTATCCCTTTACTCCTTCCTCCTCTCTATATCTATCCCTTTACTCCTTCCTCCTCTCTATATCACTCTCTTTACTCCTTCCTCCTCTCTATATCTCTCTCTCTCTACTCCTTCCTCCTCTCTATATCACTCGCTTTACTCCTTCCTCCTCTCTCTATCTCTCTCTTTACTCCTTCCTCCTCTCTCTATCTCTCTCTACTCCTTCCTCCTCTCTATATCTATCCCTTTACTCCTTCCTCCTCTCTATATCTCTCTCTCTACTCCTTGCTCCTCTCTATATCTCTCTCTCGTTACTCCTTCCTCCTCTCTCTATCTCTCTCTTTACTCCTTCCTCCTCTCTCTCGTTACTCCTTCCTACTCTCTTCTCTCTCTCGTTACTCCTTCCTCCTCTCTCTATCTCTCTCTTTACTCCTTCCTCCTCTCTATATCTATCCCTTTACTCCGTCCTCCTCTCTTCTCTCTCTCGTTACTCCTTCCTCCTCTCTCTATCTCTCTCTTTACTCCTTCCTCCTCTCTATATCTCTCTCGTTACTCCTTCCTCCTCTCTCTATCTCTCTCTTTACTCCTTCCTCCTCTCTATATCTATCCCTCTACTCCTTCCTCCTCTCTATATCACTCTCTCTACTCCTTCCTCCTCTCTATTTCTCTCTCTCTCTTTACTCCTTCCTCCTCTCTTCTCTCTCTCGTTACTCCTTCCTCCTCTCTCTATCTCTCTCTTTACTCCTTCCTCCTCTCTATATCTATCCCTTTACTCCTTCCTCCTCTCTTCTCTCTCTCGTTACTCCTTCCTCCTCTCTCTATCTCTCTCTTTACTCCTTCCTCCTCTCTATCTCTCTCTACTCCTTCCTCCTCTCTATATCTCTCTCTTTACTCCTTCCTCCTCTCTATATCTATCCCTTTACTCCTTCCTCCTCTCTATATCACTCTCTTTACTCCTTCCTCCTCTCTATATCTCTCTCTCTCTACTCCTTCCTCCTCTCTATATCACTCGCTTTACTCCTTCCTCCTCTCTCTATCTCTCTCTTTACTCCTTCCTCCTCTCTATCTCTCTCTACTCCTTCCTCCTCTCTATATCTCTCTCTTTACTCCTTCCTCCTCTCTATATCACTCTCTTTACTCCTTCCTCCTCTCTATATCTCTCTCTCTCTACTCCTTCCTCCTCTCTATATCACTCGCTTTACTCCTTCCTCCTCTCTCTATCTCTCTCTTTACTCCTTCCTCCTCTCTATCTCTCTCTACTCCTTCCTCCTCTCTATATCTCTCTATTTACTCCTTCCTCCTCTCTATCTCTCTCTACTCCTTCCTCCTCTCTATATCTCTCTCTTTACTCCTTCCTCCTCTCCATATCACTCTCTTTACTCCTTCCTCCTCTCTATATCTATCCCTTTACTCCTTCCTCCTCTCTATATCTATCCCTTTACTCCTTCCTCCTCTCTATATCTATCCCTTTACTCCTTCCTCCTCTCTATATCTATCCCTTTACTCCTTCCTCCTCTCTATATCTATCCCTTTACTCCTTCCTCCTCTCTATATCTATCCCTTTACTCCTTCCTCCTCTCTATATCACTCTCGTTACTCCTTCCTCCTCTCTATATCTCTCTCTCTCTACTCCTTCCTCCTCTCTATATCACTCGCTTTACTCCTTCCTCCTCTCTCTATCTCTCTCTTTACTCCTTCCTCCTCTCTATATCTCTCTCTTTACTCCTTCCTCCTCTCTATATCACTCTCTTTACTCCTTCCTCCTCTCTATATCTCTCTCTCTCTACTCCTTCCTCCTCTCTATATCTATCCCTTTACTCCTTCCTCCTCTCTATATCTCTCTCTACTCCTTCCTCCTCTCTATCTCTCTCTACTCCTTCCTCCTCTCTATATCTCTCTCTTTACTCCTTCCTCCTCTCTATATCTCTCTCTTTACTCCTTCCTCTTCTCTTCTCTCTCTCTCTTTACTCCTTCCTCCTCTATATCTCTCTCTACTCCTTCCCACTCTCTCTCTCTTTACTCCTTCCTCCTCTCTCTCTACTCCTTTCTCCTCTCTTCTCTCTCTCTCTCTTTACTCCTTCCTCCTCTCTCTTTACTCCTTCCTCCTCTCTTCTCTCTCTCTCTCTCTTTACTCCTTCCTCCTCTCTTCTCTTCTCTCTCTCTACTCCTTCCTCCTCTATATCTCTCTCTACTCCTTCCCACTCTCTCTCTCTCTTTACTCCTTCCTCCTCTCTCTTTACTCCTTCCTCTATATCTCTCTCTACTCCTTCCCACTCTCTCTCTCTCTTTACTCCTTCCTCCTCTCTCTTTACTCCTTCCTCCTCTATATCTCTCTCTACTCCTTCCCACTCTCTCTCTCTCTTTACTCCTTCCTCCTCTCTCTTTACTCCTTCCTCCTCTATATCTCTCTCTACTCCTTCCCACTCTCTCTCTCTCTTTACTCCTTCCTCCTCTCTCTTTACTCCTTCCTCCTCTATATCTCTCACTCTCTACTCCTTCCTCCTCTCTCTCTCTTTACTCCTTCCTTCTCTCTATATCTCTCTCTACTCCTTCCCACTCTCTCTCTCTCTTTACTCCTTCCTCCTCTCTCTCCTTCCTTCTCTCTATATCTCTCTCTACTCCTTCCTCCTTTCTCTCTCTACTCCTTCCTCCTCTCTCTTTACTCCTCCCTCCTCTCTTCTCTCTCTCTCTTTACTCCTTCCTCCTCTCTTCTCTCTCTCTCTTTACTCCTTCCTCCTCTCTCTCTCTTTACTCCTTCCTTCTCTCTATATCTCTCTCTACTCCTTCCTCCTTTCTCTCTCTACTCCTTCCTCCTCTCTCTTTACTCCTCCCTCCTCTCTTCTCTCTCTCTCTTTACTCCTTCCTCCTCTCTTCTCTCTCTCTCTTTACTCCTTCCTCCTCTCTCTCTCTTTACTCCTTCCTTCTCTCTATATCTCTCTCTACCCCTTCCCACTCTCTCTCTCTCTTTACTCCTTCCTCCTCTCTCTCCTTCCTTCTCTCTATATCTCTCTCTACTCCTTCCTCCTTTCTCTCTCTACTCCTTCCTCCTCTCTCTTTACTCCTCCCTCCTCTCTTCTCTCTCTCTCTTTACTCCTCCCTCCTCTCTTCTCTCTCTCTCTTTACTCCTTCCTCCTCTCTTCTCTCTCTCTCTTTACTCCTTCCTCCTCTCTCTCTCTTTACTCCTTCCTTCTCTCTATATCTCTCTCTATTCCTTCCTCCTTTCTCTCTCTACTCCTTCCTCCTCTCTATATCTATCCCTTTACTCCTTCCTCCTCTCTATATCTCTCTCTTTACTCCTTCCTCCTCTCTATATCACTCTCTTTACTCCTTCCTCCTCTCTATATCTCTCTCTCTACTCCTTCCTCCTCTCTATATCTCTCTCTACTCCTTCCTCCTCTCTATCTCTCTCTACTCCTTCCTCCTCTCTATATCTCTCTCTTTACTCCTTCCTCCTCTCTATATCTCTCTCTTTACTCCTTCCTCTTCTCTTCTCTCTCTCTCTTTACTCCTTCCTCCTCTATATCTCTCTCTACTCCTTCCCACTCTCTCTCTCTTTACTCCTTCCTCCTCTCTCTCTACTCCTTTCTCCTCTCTTCTCTCTCTCTCTCTTTACTCCTTCCTCCTCTCTCTTTACTCCTTCCTCCTCTCTTCTCTCTCTCTCTCTCTCTTTACTCCTTCCTCCTCTCTTCTCTTCTCTCTCTCTCTACTCCTTCCTCCTATATATCTCTCTCTACTCCTTCCCACTCTCTCTCTCTCTTTACTCCTTCCTCCTCTCTCTTTACTCCTTCCTCTATATCTCTCTCTACTCCTTCCCACTCTCTCTCTCTCTTTACTCCTTCCTCCTCTCTCTTTACTCCTTCCTCCTCTATATCTCTCTCTACTCCTTCCCACTCTCTCTCTCTCTTTACTCCTTCCTCCTCGCTCTTTACTCCTTCCTCCTCTATATCTCTCTCTACTCCTTCCCACTCTCTCTCTCTCTTTACTCCTTCCTCCTCTCTCTTTACTCCTTCCTCCTCTATATCTCTCACTCTCTACTCCTTCCTCCTCTCTCTCTCTTTACTCCTTCCTTCTCTCTATATCTCTCTCTACTCCTTCCCACTCTCTCTCTCTCTTTACTCCTTCCTCCTCTCTCTCCTTCCTTCTCTCTCTCTCTCTCTCTTTACTCCTTCCTCCTCTCTTCTCTTCTCTCTCTCTCTACTCCTTCCTCCTCTATATCTCTCTCTACTCCTTCCCACTCTCTCTCTCTCTTTACTCCTTCCTCCTCTCTCTTTACTCCTTCCTCTATATCTCTCTCTACTCCTTCCCACTCTCTCTCTCTCTTTACTCCTTCCTCCTCTCTCTTTACTCCTCCCTCCTCTATATCTCTCTCTACTCCTTCCCACTCTCTCTCTCTCTTTACTCCTTCCTCCTCGCTCTTTACTCCTTCCTCCTCTATATCTCTCTCTACTCCTTCCCACTCTCTCTCTCTCTTTACTCCTTCCTCCTCTCTCTTTACTCCTTCCTCCTCTATATCTCTCACTCTCTACTCCTTCCTCCTCTCTCTCTCTTTACTCCTTCCTTCTCTCTATATCTCTCTCTACTCCTTCCCACTCTCTCTCTCTCTTTACTCCTTCCTCCTCTCTCTCCTTCCTTCTCTCTATATCTCTCTCTACTCCTTCCTCCTTTCTCTCTCTACTCCTTCCTCCTCTCTCTTTACTCCTCCCTCCTCTCTTCTCTCTCTCTCTCTTTACTCCTTCCTCCTCTCTTCTCTCTCTCTCTTTACTCCTTCCTCCTCTCTCTCTCTTTACTCCTTCCTTCTCTCTATATCTCTCTCTACTCCTTCCTCCTTTCTCTCTCTACTCCTTCCTCCTCCTTTCTATCCCTCTATCTTTTCTCTCTGTCTATGCTTTACTATATTCTCAGAGTATACTGTATAATATATGTGCATATATACAGTAAAAAGGAAATGAATCATTTTGCCTAACAGTTGTTTGAAGGAAGTCAGACAGTAGTTGACGAGAAACGATCAACCCAAGGAAGGAGATTGGATTCCCTTGGTGTTTTGATAATAATTAAAATAAGCAGCTCAAAATCGTCTGATATTTTTGGCACATTTTCTTTTGGGGTGTGGTTGCAGGCGCCTACCAAATGATCAACGACTGTAGGTCCTGTCCCAGTCCCACCTAGCCGTCCTCCAGATCTCACCCCCAGAGTCAGGGGATCAGCGATCAGGGCTCAGGACCTTACTACCCACACTACTACTGGCCCTTGGTAATGGGGGGAACTATGACTATGGGACAAATGGCTTTAATCTGAACAAACAAGGGACACAGATCCAAATTATGTGTATGGTGTGTCTCCCAAATTATTTTTAATTCAAAAGTGAAACCTTGTCATGTTTGAGAGTGTATTGTATTTACTGTGAAGAAACACCTCGTGCTGTATATTATACCAACACATTACAGAAAGCAAGATAAATCAACATCTTGCAACATTAAAACCAGAGGATATGAATTTTAACAAACATGAATGTCGGACAGACTTCATAATAACTTTAACAAATAAGCCATTATAAATGCTTTATTAGCGATCATACGTGTTATGAATGCTCATGCATTGTATTTATACATGTTTATAAACGTTTACAAATAATGCTACTTATATAATAGTTTATTAAAGGATAATGATATTTTGGTATTTGTTTCATTACTCCGTTGTTGACATAGTCCCAAGATGCTTTGCATGTCAGCAATGTTATTACAAAATGTAAGCAAATTATAACTTAGAACATAACAACAAGGAGATAAGAATACCATGGTGATCAGTCATTTGTGAGAATTATTTCACAACATAAACACAGCGTAATTAAACATACATTTCAGATTCTATTTTCTTATCGAGAGTATTTATTTTCTCTCAATTTGAGCATGTTTTCTTACATTTTGGTTCTTTACAATAGGCTGTGTAGACTATTCATTATGTTCGTTAAGCCTCTGACAATTCATTGAACCCTACTACACTTATCTTAATGAGCAATGAATACTGGGAACTCTTAGAGTGGGATTCAATGTTTCAACGTCCAAGAAGAAAGAGCAGAATTGACATTCTTATAACAATCCCTGAAGAGTAAATCACTTTTTTCTGGTCAAACAGTGTTTGTCAGTTTTCTTTCCCAATTTTGTCACCAATGGTTAAGTATTTTCCTACTAATATGGAACCCATAGTTATTAAGAAGGAATTTAGCTGCTGTGAAGTTATGAATGGATTGGTACAGATCCCTGTCTGATCAGTATGATTTCATTGACTTGACACAACCTAGGGGTACGTACAGTATTATCAGATATCTTTGACAATAATATCCCATAGATAGATAGAGAGTTAATTGATGATCAGTGACCTCTTCTGTTATAATACAATACCACATAATCCTATCTGATCCCTAAGGAGTTGAGCTCCCTCTAGTGGAAATAGAACAGGTAGTGTGCTTGAGATAGACCAGGTAGTGTGCTTGAGATAGAGCATGTAGTGTGCTTGAGAATAACACTTAGTCCCAGTTTACACTCTTAGAAAAAAGGGTTCCAAAAGGGTTCTTTGGCTGTTCTCATAGGATAACCCTTTCTGGTTCCAGGTAGAACCGGTTTTGGTTTCAGGTAGAAGCCTTTTGGGTTCCATGTAGAACCCTCTGTGAAAAGAGTTCTACATGAACCTAAAATGGTTCTATCTGGAACCCAAAGGGTTCTACCTGGAACCAAAATGGGTGCTTCAAATGGTTATCCTATGGGGACAGCCAAATAACCCTTTTATGTTGTAGATAGCACCTTTTTTTCTAAGTTTAGAACAGTGGCATTGCATAGCCATCAACCACATACATAACATATATCTTGTGAATTTGTCTAATTAGTTATTTCAGTGTATTAATTACCTGTATTAAACTTAGTAAGTTATTAGGAATACATAGTTTTTTTCAATCATATACAACAATGACCCAACGACCTGAATATGCACAATATTGTTTAATACATAATCCACAATCAAATGATTTGATTCCACAGTATTATTTGTGTGTACATTTTGAGACAGATGGGAGTCCACATAATAATTCTAATTTCCTGTTGCTGAAGGATTATTTTCCTGCTGTAGCAAACTGGCTAAAATGAAGATCCTACATCTGTAGGTTCATATTGAACATAGGAGACATGATGGTTTACTATATTTCAGGCTGAATATCCTGTAAGGAAAAGAGCCAAAGAAAGACATTTGACCCCTGAAGTTATCATTAGTACTGGAAACTGTAGAATAACCCATGATCAAATCAAATCAAATGTTATTTTGGCACATGTGCCGATTAAAACAGGTGTAGACCTTTACCATGAAATGCTTACTTACAAGCCCCTAACCAACCATCCCTATCTAAACAAATGCCCTTGTTTAGTTTTAGGAGGGGTGGAGTTATTATACAGAGGTTTCAGAAAGTATTCAGACAATTTCACTTTTTCCACATTTTGCTACGTTACAGCCTTAGTCTAAAATGGATTAAATAAAAAATGTTCTTCAGAAATCTAGACACAACAGGTTTTTAGAAAAATTTGCAAATGTATTAAACATTTTTTTTAAACAAATCTTATTTATATAAGACCTTATTTATATAAATATTCAGACACTTTGCTATGAGACTCGAAATTGAGGTCAGGTGCATCCTGTTTCCATTGATCATCCTTGAGATGTTTCTACAACTTGATTGGAGTCCACCTGTGGTAAATTCAATTGATTCGACATGATTTGGAAAGGCACACACCTGTCTATATAAGGTCCCACAGTTGACAGTGCATGTTAGAGCAAAAACCAAGTCATGAGGTCGAAGGAATTGTCAATAGAGCTCCGAGACAGGATTGTGTCGATGCACAGATCTGGGGAAGGGTACCAAAAAATGTCTGCAGCATTGAAGGTTCCCAAGAACACAGTGGCCTCAATTCTCAATTTCTGAAGACCTGTTTTCACTTTGTCATTATGGATATTGTGTGTAGATTGATGAGGATAAAAATTGTTATAATCAATTTTTGAATAGGGCTGTAACGTAGCAAAATGTGGAATAAGGGAAAGGGTCTGAATAGTTTCCGAATGCACTGTATGTATCCCTTCATCACACATGATTGTATGAAGACAAAGTGAAGGGACTGCCTGTTCAGTCACATGATTGTATGAAGACACAGTGAAGGGACTGCCTGTTCAGTCACATGATTGTGTGAAGACAAAGTGAAGGGACTGCCTGTTCAGTCACATGATTGTATGAAGACACAGTGAAGGGACTGCCTGTTCAGTCACATGATTGTGTGAAGACAAAGTGAAGGGACTGCCTGTTCAGTCACATGATTGTATGAAGACAAAGTGAAGGGACTGCCTGTTCAGTCACATGATTGTATGAAGACACAGTGAAGGGACTGCCTGTTCAGTCACATGATTGTATGAAGACAAAGTGAAGGGACTGCCTGTTCAGTAACATGATTGTATGAAGACACAGTGAAGGGACTGCCTGTTCAGTCACATGATTGTATGAAGACACAGTGAAGGGACTGCCTGTTCAGTCACATGATTGTATGAAGACAAAGTGAAGGGACTGCATGTTCAGTCACATGATTGTATGAAGACACAGTGAAGGGATTGCCTGTTCAGTCACATGATTGTATGAAGACACAGTGAAGGGACTGCCTGTTCAGTCACATGATTGTATGAAGACACAGTGAAGGGACTGCCTGTTCAGTCACATGACTGTATGAAGACAAAGTGAAGGGACTGCCTGTTCAGTCACATGACTGTATGAAGACAAAGTGAAGGGACTGCCTGTTCAGTCACATGATTGTATGAAGACACAGTGAAGGGACTGCCTGTTCAGTCACATGATTGTATGAAGACAAAGTGAAGGGACTGCCTGTTCAGTCACATGATTGTATGAAGACACAGTGAAGGGACTGCCTGTTCAGTCACATGATTGTATGAAGACAAAGTGAAGGGACTGCCTGTTCAGTCACATGATTGTATGAAGACACAGTGAAGGGACTGCCTGTTCAGTCACATGATTGTATGAAGACAAAGTGAAGGGACTGCCTGTTCAGTCACATGATTGTATGAAGACAAAGTGAAGGGACTGCCTGTTCAGTCACATGATTGTATGAAGATAATCAACAGACTCCTCATAATCCTAACCCAAACCCTTCTTGACTTACATTCCAGAAAACGTGTCTAATCTTCTGAACGAAATTGTCTTTGCCCCACAGAAAGAAGAACTTTGAAATTGCAGTCGCAGTGTGTGTGTGTGTGTGTGTGTGTGTGTGTGTGTGTGTGTGTGTGTGTGTGTGTGTGTGTGTGTGTGTGTGTGTGTGTGTGTGTGTGTGCGTGCGTGCGTGCGTGCGTGCGTGCGTGCGTGCGTGCGTGCGTGCGTGCGTGCGTGCGTGCGTGTGTGTCTTTATGTGTATGAGTGTATGTTACATGTTTAAGAAAAACAGTGAAAGGAAGCATAACACCATCCCACAGCCTATTAGGTTAATATCCATTTAATTGGAGCACCTGGGGATTAATTGATTAGTCAATCAATCTTCGCAATGCTGACAAATGGATGGCTGTATGAATGGAACCGAATGGAAGCAGAATCTACATCCCAAGTAACACCATATTCCCTGTATAGTGCACTACTTTTGACCAGAGTTCTATTGGCCCTGGTCAGAAGTAGTGCACTACATAGGGAATAAGTTGCCATTTGGGATGCAGACCAAGGCAGGGCGTATGTAAATGGGAATGAATTAGTCTGGTTATGTTTCAGCTTCTCTTGTTTGGAGTGAAAACATTCCCTGAAGCCTGGGCCAGGTCAGGAGCCTCTCCATCCACCACTGTGGTCAGATCCCATCGCTGTCAGACAGAATCATTTCACCTCATTACCTCTGACCATGTATAAATAGAAAGTCATTCCACCTTCCAGTCCTGCTTTTAACACTTAAATGCCTACAATTAATAACCTCTTGTGACTATAGGCCCTGTGTCCAATACACCACAGGAATAGTGAAGTAGCCTGGTTCTCCCCAAACTGCACCCAGCCCCTGAACACACACACACACACTAACACACAGAGGCGCACACACAAGTGCGTGTGCACACACTCAAACACACGTGTACACACTCAAACACACGTGTACACACACACCCTGAAAAGCAACCACCCCCTACCATAAACAGACACACACACATACCCCGCTCCACCACCTCTGCTCATGTTCATTAGACAGCCATATATCATGTGTTGTGTTTTCCCTCCAGCACGATTTATTGGCTGGCTGATACACTTTAGTATGTGTGCACTGAGCGGGTGTGAACCACGTCATGACAATCCCAGCATCATGCTTACGGCTTTCTCCCCAAAACACAAACACCACATGCATGTTATCCACGCCTTCTCATCCAAACTCTCCCATAAAAGAGCGTTCCATATCAAGGTATGGTTTTGTCCGAGACTGCAGCAGCATGTCATGGCGTGGAAAAATATCCACAAAATCCTCAATGATATGGCTCCCAGAGGCCACCGTAGGCAGACGTTATTCGTGGCAAGTATCTAGCTGATGGACTGTTCCATGGCTGATATAATGACTCTACTGGTACAAAGATATACTGTTACTGTTTCCAAACAACCCTGTACCCTCCCTTTACCATACGTCAACCTCCTCTCCCTTGTACCAGAGCTTAGCATTGTGGGTCGAATGAGTACGTGGTACCAATGAGGTAAGTGCTGCCTATAAGTCTACACAATGGATCTATTGGAGGGTTGTGAAGGGTTGTAGAGGAGGTTATGGTTTTTCGTCCCCCTCACTCAGGGTCCACTGGGTTTAAAAAAGAGCGGGTGACGGGTGAGTTGTCCATCACCCGGCACCTTCTCATCCTCTCCCTGACTTCAAAACCTCAGACTAACCTGTCAGAACAACATTTTTAATAAACATATTGTCACCTTCCAGACTAGTTCTGAATCTAATACATGCCGTAAAATAATATTTACACGTTTTAGACATTATATCCGTAAATATGAATGTGTGTCCCTAGAAATCTCCTGTCCCTCGGGACAACGCTCAGGCCCCTTCATATTCTAGAAAGGCTGTAGCTCTTTATAACAGCCCTGGGATTAACTCACCCACTTCCTCCCCATGGTAAATAACTCAGTGAAGTACTAGTGCTCCAAAAGGTGAAACTCACAATGGATTTCTCAGATATTCAGCATGAAACCACAGCTTTCCTCACCTAGAGCACCCCCTATAATCACTGTGTCAGAGCCAGCGCTCTAAACACCTCAGACAAGTTATTTTTGGACGGGTACACCACTCCAGTGGCGACCGGGGGGGGGGGGTCACCCGACATGCTTAAACCGGCCAATGTAAAATAAGGATATTTCACTGGACTGAAATCACAAAAACCTAATTTACAGTCAGTTGTGACAAGTAATAATTGCAGGTTTGTTCACCGGGCTGTGACCCATATGTCATGTTCTATGCCGTCAACCCAGTGACAAGAGAGGAAGCAAGCCCAATGCTAACAGGTATCTGCCCAAAGGAAGCTAGCTCAATGGTAGCATTCATGTTGATTTGGCCCAATGTTAATTATATGCCCAGAGGAAGCTACCCCAATGGTAACATGCATGTTGATCTAGCCCAATGCTAACAGGTATCTGTCCAGAAGAATCTAGCTCAATGCTTATGTAACAGTATAACTTTAGTCCGTCCCCTCACGAACCAGGGACCCTCTGCACACATCAACAACAGTTACCCACGAAGCGTCGTTACCCATCGCTCCACAAAGGCCGCGGCCCTTGCAGAGCAAGGGGAACCACTACTTCAAGGTTTCAGAGTAAGTGACGTCACCGACTGAAAGGCTGCTAGCGCGCACCATCGCTACCTAGCTAGCCATTTCACATCGGTTACACTTACAGGTACGTTGATCTGGCCAAATGCAAACAGGCATGTTAACCTGCCAATAGGAAGCTAGCCCAACGCTAACAGTTATATTGATCTACCCCGAGGAAGCTAGCCCAATGCTAACAAATATATTGCTCTGCCCAGAGGAAGCCAGCCCAATGCTAACAGTTATATTGATCTACCCTGAGGAAGCTAGCCCAATGTTAACAGTTATATTGATCTACCCAGAGGAAGCTAGCCCAATGCTAACAGTTATATTGATCTACCCTGAGGAAGCTAGCCCAATGTTAACAGTTATATTGATCTACCCAGAGGAAGCTAGCCCAATGCTAACAGTTATATTGATCTACCCTGAGGAAGCTAGCCCAATGTTAACAGTTATATTGATCTACCCAGAGGAAGCTAGCCCAATGCTAACATTTATATTGATCTACCCAGAGGAAGCTAGCCCAATGCTAACAGTTATATTGATCCACCCTGAGGAAGCTAGCCCAGTGCTAACAGTTATATTGATCTGCCCAGAGTAAGCTAGCCCAATGCTAACAGGTACGTTGATCTAGCCTATAACAGGCATGCAGAGGCAAGTTAGGGTCAGTGGGGAGAGGAACAGCCACTTCCCCTGTCTGTCCGATAAGGACCAGGTTGGGGGCTAAGGGTAGGGAGATAGGGGTGATGCGTTTCAGCACAGTAGCAATATCTATCAGTGATAATCTACACAGTGTGTTTAGATTACATTGCAACAAATATAACATGTATTTTCAACACATTTATGATGTGTAAAAGCTCTGTAGTGGAGACAGTATAGTTTAAATTCAAATATTCACAAAACCTCTTCTTATCTGTCTAGACTGTGGAATAGCACTGAGTGTTGAGGATAGATTTGCTGATACCTCAGCTTTCAAAATGTTTTCTTTTTTGGTCTTTATATGTACAGACCACAGAGGTTTATTCAGTATATGTTATCATGTAGCTACTGTATATTCTAGGTGTAAATAATCCAATAATCTCGGTTTAATAACACTTGTTAATTTTTCAATGTCAAGAAAGAAAATGTCCTCTCTCCCTCCATTTGTGTGTCCTCCTGGATAATGACATTACCATGTCTTACTGCGGTATTCAGCCTGAACAGAATGTTGGTTTGAACCTGGCTTTACGGGCAGCAATGATTGAGAGAGGAGCTAAAATGGTGGAATATTTCACACTGTGTTGACACACTCCTACGACTGGAGTCGTAACCCCGGTGAAGTTTCTCATGGTAGGGTATCCATATTAGGACAGCCTCAGAGTCACAAGGAGTTTGAGTTAGAGTCTTTAGAACTTGTCAACTCCTTGTGAATGTTCAGGTTTCCTAATATGGACACCATACTACAGCATATTTAAAACCCATGAATAACCTGGAGCACATGTTTCTGATTGAGGTGCGTAGTGGACTTGAAGACAAAATGTACATTAATGACACTTGCCCTTACTTGTACAGTATTCCGTAGGAATACCATGAAGGTGTGTGTGCTTTTATGTGACAGTTGTTGACTTTTTTGACAGATTGTATAACAATCCAATGCCTCTTGCAGCTCATTGATCCTAACAGTATCGTACACAGCTATACAGTCGATTGTATGCCATAACATGGATTACAGCAACACAACACAGTCATATACTAATTACAAATATTTGCTGTTCACAACAAAAAAGATGGCAATAAGTTTTATATCGAGGAGTTACTTCCCTCTGTCTTTACAAGGACTTTATATACTCTACCTCAGTTCACCTACCACCAGAACCTCATAGTACCCCACTCTGTCGTAACAAGGGTTTTATATACTCTACCTCAGTTCACCTACCTCCAGAACCTCATATACCCCACTCTGTCTTAACAAGGGTTTTATATACTCTACCTCAGTTCACCTACCTCCAGAACCTCATATTACCCCACTCTGTCGTAACAAGGGTTTTATATACTCTACCTCAGTTCACCTACCTCCAGAACCTCATAGTACCCCACTCTGTCTTAACAAGGGTTTTATATACTCTACCTCAGTTCACCTACCACCAGAACCTCATAGTACCCCACTCTGTCTTAACAAGGGTTTTATATACTCTACCTCAGTTCACCTACCACCAGAACCTCATAGTACCCCACTTTGTCTTGTGTACATCTCACCTCCTCCATCTATGGTGATGTTCTCCATGCAGACCAATTTGTTCTGACAGACCTAGCAGCACACAGGGAAACCGACCGACAGGCCGGGAAAGCCATGTTCAACTGGAGGCATGTGCTGAATTTGTTAGCATGTAATTACCATTGCTTACGACATGCGGTGATCTGACCTATGAAATCACTTTGGCTGGTGTTAATTTTAGCCTAACTGCTCTCCCTCAGACCTATTGCTCATTGAGTCCTTGTTGGGTGTAATTTGGTCACCGAGTGCGGCCTGACTGCCTCTCGCAATCAGAGGCTGAGAATAAAAACATAAAGGGAAAGGGAAGGGAAAGGGGGAAATTCAACTGAAATGTGTCTTCCGCATTTAACCCAACCCCTCTGAATCAGAGTTACAACTGCAGCCACCGCTGATTCAACTGTCCAAACAGACTCCGCGTGAAGTCAAGCATGATATGATATTGTTATACTACAGTTATATGGACCTTTTATGGTTAGGCGAGGGCAGGTGCTATGGAAGAAGCATGAGATTATACTGAACAAAAATATAAATGCAACGTGCAACAATTTATACCATTTTACTGATTTACAATTAATGTAAGTAAATCAGTCAATGTAAAATAATTAATACAGACACCTTCAAAAAAAGTAGGGGTGTGGATCAGAAAACCAAAGTCAGTATCTGGTGTGACTACTTTTTGCCTCATGCATCACGACACATCTCCTTTGCATAGAGTTGATCAGGCTGTTGATTGTGGCCTGTGGAATGTTGTCCCACTCTTCAATGGCTGTGCGAATTTGTTGGATATTGAGGGAACTGGAACACGCTGTCATACACGTCGATCCAGAGCATCCCAAACATACTCAATGGGTGACATGTCTGGTAAGTATGCAGGCCATGGAAGAATTGGGACAGTTTCAGCTTCCAGGAATTGTGTACAGATCCATGTGACATGGGGCTATGCATTATCATGCTGAAACATGAGGTGATGGCGGTGGATGAATGGCAGGACAATGGGCCTCAGGATCTTGTCACGGTATCTCCTTGCATTGAAATTGCCATTGATAAAATGCAATTGTGTTCATTGTCCATAGCTTATGTCTGTCCATACCATAACCCCACCGCCACCATGGGGCCCTCTGTTCACAATGTCGACATCAGCAAACCTCTCACTCTCACGCAGCCATACACACTGTCTGCCATCTGCCCGGTACAGTTGAAACCGGGATTCATCCGTGAAAAGCACACTTCTCCAGTGTGCCAGTGACCATCGAAGGTGAGCATTTGCCCCCTGAAGTCGGTTACGACATCGAACTACAGTCAGGTCAAAACCCTGACTGTAGGGTCAGAACAAACCCTAACTGTTACATTCTCAATTACAAACACAAACAGAAGAGCATATTAAACTGAGACAGCACCAACTGCACTGCTCTCATTACATACAAATGCTTTAGTTTCTATTTCTATTTTATAAAGTCACACTGTAGTTTGAATGATTGTCTTAAGACCTTTAGGGGATTCTAGCCAAGCTGACCATGTCTCTCTCTGACACTAAACTTCAGAGCCAATGAATGACTTTCCACCTGGCCACCCTGGTCAACAGCCCTGCACCCTTCACTGCAACTTGCCCAAGCCTCCCCCATTTCTCCTTCACCCAAATCCAGAGAGCTGTGGTTCTGAAAGAGCTGCAAAATCTGGACCCCTACAAATCAGCAGGTCTAGACAATCTGGACCCTCTCTTCCTAAAATTATCTGCCAAAAATTGTTGCACCCCCTATTACTAGCTTGTTCAACCTCTCTTTTGTATCGTCTGAGATCCCCAAAGATTGGAATGCTGCCACGGTCATCCCCCTCTTCAAAGGGGGAGACACTCTAGACCCAACTGCTACAGACCTATATCTATCCTACCCTGCCTTTCTAAGGTCATCGAAAGCCAAGTTAACAAACAGATCACCGACCATTTCGAATCCCACCGTACGTTCTCCGCTATCTGGTTTCCGAGCTGGTCATGGGTGCACCTCAGCCACGCTCAAGGTCCTAAACGATATCATAACCGCCATCGATAAAAGACAATACTGTGCAGCTGTCTTCATCGACAAGGCCAAGGCTTTCGACTCTGTCAATCACCGTATTCTTATCGGCAGACTCAACAGCCTTGGCATCTCAAATGACTGCCTAGCCTGGTTCACCAACTACTTCTCTGACAGAGTTCAGTGTGTGAAATCGGAGGGCCTGTTGTCCGGACCTCTGGCAGTCTCTATGGGGGTGCCACAGGGTTCAATTCTTGGGCCGACTCTTTTCTCTGTATACATCAATGATGTCGCTCTTGCTGCTGGTGATTCTCTGATCCACCTCTAAGCAGATGACACCATTCTTTATACTTCTGGCCCTTCCTTTGACACTGTGTTAACTAACTTCCAGACAAGCTTCAATGCCATACAACTCTCCTTCCGTGGCCTCCAACTGCTCTTAAATGCAAGCAAAACTAAATGCATGCTCTTCAACCGATCGCCGCCCAAACCTACCCACCCGTCCTGCGTCACTACTCTGGACGGTTCTGAATTTGAATATGTGGACAACTACAAATACCTAGGTGTCTGGTTAGACTGTAAACTCTCCTTCCAGACTCACATTAAGCATCTCCAATCCAAAATTAAATCTAGAATCGGCTTTCTATTTCACAACAAAGCATCCTTCACTCATGCTGCCAAACATACCATCGTAAAACTGACTATTCTACCAATCCTTGACTTCGGCGATGTCATTTACAAAATGGCCTCCAACACTCTACTCAGCAAATTGGATGCAGTCTATCACAGTGCCATCCGTTTTGTCACCAAAGCCCCATATACTACCCACCACTTCGACCTATATGCTCTCATTGGCTGGCCCTCACTTCATATCCGTCGCCAAACCCACTAGCTCCAGGTCATCTTTAAGTCGTTGCTAGGTAAAGCCCAGCCTCATTTCAGCTCACTGGTCACCATAGCAGCACCCACCCGCAGCACGCGCTCCGGCAGGTATATTTCACTTGTCACCCCAAAAGCCAATTCCTACTTTGGCCACCTTTCCTTCCAGTTCTCTGCTGCCAATGACTGGAACGAACTACAAAAATCACTGAAGCTGGAGACTCATATCTCCCTTACTAGCTTTAAGCACCAGCTGTCAGAGCAGCTCACAGATCACTGCACCTGTACATAGCCCATCTGTAAATAGCCCATCCAACTACCTCATCACCATATTGTTTGTTTATTCTATGTGTAACTCTGTGTTGTTGTTTGTATCGCACTGCTTTGCTTTATCTTGGCAAGGTCACAGTTGTAAATTAGAACTTGTTCTCAACTAGCCTACCTGGTTAAATAAAGGTTAAATAAATTTAAAAAAATTAAATGACCAAGTCTTCTCTCATAATGGCCTGTTCACAACAGCAGTCTCACTGTATCCAGTACTAATCATAGAGTACTCTTCACTCCCTATACCTCAGACATGCTCGGGGCTATTAGGGGAGATATTAGCTTAATGTCTCCACTCACTGGGATGTGGGTGATTTAGATGCGTTTTAAGGAAGCACGTAACCGTTACAGTATTCAGCATTCGCCCTGTAAAAATAAAAGGATATGGTTTCTGTACTAGTGACAGTCTCTCACATTATAAGCGCAGTAAATGTGTCATCGGGCTGAGGCCTGTGGCCTTGAGTGATAGCTTACCTGGCCTGATGGAAATGAACTGTGATGTAGCGCAGTGTCCACACAACCTTAGAGTTTATATATTTAGCCTTCTGATTATAGTTTGCATAATCAGGGGCTCTTTTCTTCTTCTACTCTCACTCCCTACCGCAGCACGCGTTCCTGTTGACGTTGTGGTTTCCATAATTGGACTCTGGCTCCAGGTGGTTCTGGTTTCCATAGAGACATGTGGCCCTTATCTGCTACTGGTTTTTACGAACTAAAACAATGAGCTCTTTCACTTTCTCCTCTCTCTCGCTCTCCTTGCTTTTACACAACCCTCCCCCTCTGTAGTGAAGAGGTTGTACGCATATATACGTTTTACTCCTAGTGATGTGATTTATATTTAAATAAAATAGTACCCTTGTAACATATTTGACGGTATTGTGTCAATATTGTAACTCTTCAAGCTGTTGTAGTATATTTGTTTGAATTGTTTAATATCTCAAAAAGAAGGGGAATGTGGTTGCTAATTGTTTCTCCAGATGAATTACTTACTTCAGAACAACCTGTGCATTTGTACTGCAAATGGGTTACTGTACATTTTACAGTAACTTACTTGCCACTAGCTGCCTGTCAGTACCTCTAATATCAGATGAATCTCTTCACTTTTTCAGACATAGTCTTTCTCACATGTTGATTTTACTGAATGACTGCAGGCCATTGCTTGGCCAGGTCCTACTGTAACACTCCTGAGTACAAGACGCCTCAGACTCATTTCCTTAATAAAAAATAACTTTGGAAAATCAAATAGCTTTTTTTCTCTACAATAATTTCACTCTGTCATTTCCTGCCAGTTGAAGGGGAGAGGTTTCCTGAGAGAGTCTAATCACTGTGAGAGGTGTGTGCATGCGGGTGTGCATGCGTGTGTGTGTGCATGCGTGTGTGTGCATGCGTGTGTGTATGTGCGTATGCTTGTACACACTCCCTGATGGATGGGGCATGACTCTTATTCCCTGTACTCACCCTACTCCTACAACACATTTGTCTTTGGTCTAACTCCTAGGTCAGTGCATTTGTTCAACACTCAGAACATCATTATTAACATAACAGGAGAGACAGTAGACTATTCCCCTGCAAGTCATAAAGTCATTCCAGTAAAAAGCTCCACTTCTACTAGAGCAGTTGATGTCTAACACTTTTCTCCAGGCTGAAACAGAGGTATCAAATCTGAGCTTTGAGTGTTGAAAGTTTTAGTCCGGAAGAAGACTCCAGCAGATGTATTGCCGTCTTCTCTCTCCGTGTACTGGAAGACAGCCAGCTAGCTCTGGTTCATGCTATGTGCATGTGAGTATCATTCATCTTTTGAAGAGGACTGATACAAGTCCTGCTGACACTGAGACTGTCCTAATATGGACACTGTAAAGGAGATGTAACTACAGATGTAACTACAGTATAAGGTACATTGTGTGTATTGGACATATTGTATGGATTTCAGGCTAGAACTACAGTATAACTACAGTATAAGGTACATTGTGTGTATTGGACATATTGTATGGATTTCAGGCTAGAACCCTAGACATAACTGATAAACCGGAAGTTACTTTCCTACTGTAAGCTTGCAGGGAATTCCTGGCCTCTTTAAAAGCATCCTGCTGTTTCAGAAAAAAAATCTACCATTGACCTTGGCTCAGATCTTCTCCCCCAGCTCCCATTCCCTACCTAAACCTCTACCTTTAAGTCATTCCCTACCTAAACCTCTACCTTTAAGTCATTCTCTACCTAACCCTCTACCTTTAAGTCATTCCCTACCTAAACCTCTACCTTTAAGTCATTCTCTACCTAACCCTCTACCTTTAAGTCATTCCCTACCTAAACCTCTACCTTTAAGTCATTCCCTACCTAAACCTCTACCTTTAAGTCATTCTCTACCTAAACCTCTACCTTTAAGTCATTCCCTACCTAAACCTCTACCTTTAAGTCATTCTCTACCTAACCCTCTACCTTTAAGTCATTCCCTACCTAAACCTCTACCTTATACCACATTTTCTTACTGTAATATTACAGCTCAGTTTTGGAGAATAGCCAATAACAGTTTGGATAATGTCTGAGGTGTCTGGAAGTATCGGATGACAATATTCAGTTGACAAACAAGGACATGTTGAAAGGCACCTGAAATAGAAAAGGCAGACAAATGGAATCTTAAATGTCAGTCATTTATGTTGCATTTGAATAGACCAGTTGCCAAACTACAGGTTGATTGATTCTCTCAATTTGTTATTCTAGACATGGATCCACTTTTCTTAACCTTGAACTTGGGGGATAATCTATCTTCTCTTGCCCTCCCTCTCTCCCCTCCTCTCTCTCTGATTGTACTTTTCCCCCTTTCAGTTACCAAACATCCCAACCTGTCCCGGCATGTCTACTTGCCTGTAGTCACAGTATTTCGAGGGCCCTTAGTTACACATGACCAAGCGAACAGTTCAGCAGCCCGAGGAGGTCTAGAGAAAGCAGTGCTACTTTGTCAAGACCTTGGCGATATCAAACGGAATCAGTTCACAGGGTGAACATCTTATTCAATTTACAAACAGTCTGTGCTTCTAAGGCCCCCCAGGGAAGCTCATCAACAGGGTCAATAGGTCACAAACTTGTCATACCTGTCTGGGTTTTGCCACATTGTCCGGAGACCACTGTAGCTTAGTTAGAGGGTACAGGCAGGTGGAGGAGCTCACTCTTTCTTCATGTTATGCATTTTCTGTCTGCAGCCTGTTTGAGTACTGCAGTGGTTATTGTAGAGTTTGTCACTTGAATTATGTTAAAACTAACTTGTTTATGTGTTGTGCTTTGTGATGTGCCACACAATGTCTAACGTCCCTTCAAAACACTGTTTTTAAATACTGACAAACTTCGGTTAGTCAGCTATTGATCTAAAACAGGTGTGCCTGTCAGGGTCAGTGTCATATTTACATCAGTGGCATTCTGGGAAGTAGAATGTCAGTTGCACTGATTTTCTCACCTCTCCACTTCCTTGTCAGCTTGAAGTAGTGAGTGAGGAGAGGTGCTCTCTAACAGTCCAACAGTAAACAGGAGACCTAGAATGCAGGGAGGAGGAGGTTACAGGGTGTATTTGAACGATTGGCATTTAACGGAGGCAAAGACCTCTTTAGGTTAGTCATTATGTTCTCTAACCTAGGGATCCACAGAGACTGGAGGGCGGTGGACTCCATGCTTACCAGGGTATTGTATATTTGCGCAGCGAGCGGTTTGCAGAAAGACATCCTTGTGAAGGCCACCGGCAACACTCTCGCAGGGCACTCAGGGTGCTGACACGTCGTGTCTGTCATCTCCAACATGGCTGTCAACGCCAAATGGCACTTTCTGGACCTGCTGACCAACTGGTCTGGTCCAGTCCCAACATCTTTGTACGGCTTTGTCTCGTAGTCTACTGAGCTCCCATACACCCCACTGCTATTATCCATTATCCGCACACAGAAGTCTTTCTACACAGCGACATTGACACAAACTCTGAGATTGATTTCATTTTGTGAGCACTGTTTAATGCATACTACTATCTAGGGAGATTAATCAAATATATGCAAAGGGTTTGTACACAGACTCTTGCAAAGGAAGTTTTTGTGTGGGTTCATCCCCATTATGGAATATTTGGCAATGCAACGTTCCCTGTAAAAAGGTACAGTCATTACAGTATATTAGCCAGAGAACAGGTATTATGTTAGCCAGAGAACAGGTATTATGTTAGCCAGAAAATAAGTATTATGTTAGCCAGAAAATAAGTATTATGTTAGCCAAAAAATAAGTATTATGTTAGCCAGATAACATGTATTATGTTAGCCAGATAACAGGTATTATGTTAGCCAGATTAAATGTATTATGTTAGCCAGATAACAGGTATTATATTAGCCAGATAACAGCTATTATGTTAGCCAGATAACAGGTATTATGTTAGCCAGATTACAGGTATTGTGTTAGCCAGATAACAGGTATTATGTTAGCCAGATTACAGGTATTATGTTAGCCAGATTACAGGTATATGTTAGCCAGATAACATGTATTATTTTAGCCAGATAACAGGTATTATGTTAGCCAGACAACATGTATTATGTTAGCCAGATAACAGGTATTATGTTAGCCAGATAACAGGTATTATATTAGCCAGATAACAGGTATTATGTTAGCCAGATAACAGGTATTATGTTAGCCAGATAACAGGTAGTATGTTAGTCAGATAACAGTCATTATTTAGTCAGGTAACAGGTTTTATGTTAGCCAGATAACAGACATTTCACTATGCCATTATGTTAGCCAGAGCTTTTCTTTAGAAAAAAGATGTGAAAATGTTTTATGAATTGTATTAAAAAAAATATATATCATTCAACATACATTCTACTTTTGAAAATGCTATGCAAGTGCTATGTTCAAACATATTACTAATCTAGATAGTTATTATATTTCAAACATGTTATAATTTCCACTGAGACGCAATACTGCTCTGACAAAGGAGCCTGCTCGGAAACATGTTTGCATTTAACATTATGGAAATTAATTAGCCGTGCTGAACCGTTTTTTCACTATTTCAATATCCTAGACATTTCACACAGAGAGGTGTGTGTGTGCATAGGCTGTCATAGACTTTCATAAGTCAACGAACACTGCTATGATATACATGAGTCTGACTGACTGACTGACTGTGTGTAGTAGGTTGGCCTGGTTTAGAGAGAGGAGCTCCTAGGGCCCTGTAAGGTGCTCATAGTGAGAGTGAGTTATATGGGCAGCAGCAGCCTAGTGATGGGAGCTCGGGGAGACCTGGTGTTGATACTAAACGGGTTAATGTCAGCTCTGAGGGCAGAAGGGGACTGAAGGGGATCTCCGTCTGGGACTCCCATCACTGTGGCCTGTTCTGTCAGTGTGTTGAGCTGTTATTCCCATTCATTAATCATGGGTCTAATTTGTTTTACTTGAACTCACTGACACAGAGTGACTGTTATTCCAGTGGCAGTGCAGGGGGAATCTTTCAGGAAAACAGTTGTTCGATTGCAATGCATGGAGCTACCAGGTCTGCCAACTCTGCTCAACCCTGTGTGTGTGTGTGTGTGTGTGTGTGTGTGTGTGTGTGTGTGTGTGTGTGTGTGTGTGTGTGTGTGTGTGTGTGTGTGTGTGTGTGTGTGTGTGTGTGTGTGTGTGTGTGTGTGTGTGTGTGTGTGTGTTTGTCAGTCAATCAGGTGGAACATCTGCAGAGAGATTGACAAAAGGTGTTACATTTTTCAACTTCACTGTCAAATGGATGTTTTCCTCCAATGACAGCTCTAAGTTGATGGGCTGCCATTTCAACAGTAGCGAGGACAAACAACAAGAACTAAACTCTCCGCACGTTTAGTTGTAATGTACTGTATCTCTATGAAGATTGTGCTTAAACATCATGACAAATACATAATATAAAAATGGTTAGACAGTAATGGAGAGTTAATAACACAACAATAAAGGCAATATGATGAATACAGTAGATGCAGTACACTCATTAATAATACTGTATATTTGTTCTGTTCATAAGTAACTTTATCAATGGTAGAATACATGTAGAGTAAAAGGCCTTGCTCTCTCTCCTCCAATATGAACAACTGAATGCGAGGTTACAAAGGTGTACTACTGTAGTTACAATGCAGGGTGAATTACCACTATCAATCATTCTCATTATTAATGGAACAGTTTAGCCTCTTTGGGCCAATAATAAAATAATGTGCGCATTTATCCAACGGCCCAGCTACTTTATTAGTATGAATCTGTACTGTGAAGGTGTGTGTGTGTGTGTGTGTGTCTGTGTGTGTGTCTGTGTGTGTGTCTGTCTGTCTGTCTGTCTGTCTGTCTGTCTGTCTGTCTGTCTGTCTGTCTGTCTGTCTGTCTGTCTGTCTGTCTGTCTGTCTGTCTGTCTGTCTGTTTGTCTGTCTGTCTGTCTGTCTGTCTGTCTGTCTGTCTGTCTGTCTGTCTGTCTGTCTGTCTGTCTGTCTGTCTGTCTGTCTGTCTGTCTGTCTGTCTGTCTGTGTCTGTCTGTCTGTCTGTCTGTGTGTGTGTGTGTGTGTGTGTGTGTGTGTGTGTGTTGTGTGAGTGTGTGTGTGTGTGTATAGAGTATAGAGTATAAGCTTAACCTGTAATCTCCAAATTTACACCAATAGAACTGAAATGACAGGAAATATATTTAACTTATTTTGCCGTTTTCACAGTCAACCAAGTTTTACGTACAAGAAATCGATTTTATGCTCAACATAAAAATATATGTTTTAGCTCCTTCACTGTTTTATGAACCATGTACAGGACTTCAAGTTTGTGCTGAAAACAACAGATTTTATTAAGGTCACATATAACCATGGCACGGATGATAAAAGTATATACTGTGCTTTAAAAATTCTCTCCCTGAAGAATATACATGCACCCACATACTCATGTGATGATAGTACACATACGCACGCATAAACACACACACACACACACGAACACACACACACACATGAACAAACACACACACAAAGAGAGGAGGACTGAAGATTCCTCAACTATGGGCCACTGGAGACTCTTTCTGTACCGTAATGGAAGCAACAGATTAGTCAATCCAGCAGAATGTTGACAGAGGAGTTGAGGGAGAAAGGTCAGTGGGGGTAGAGAATCTGTCATGATATACCCTGAGGACTGCTCTGAGATCTTACAGGACACTCCTGATTTACATGTTTGTAGATAACACCAGTAGAGATTAGGGAGGACACAAAATCACTTTTTAACCAAACTTAATCAGGGTTTATTCTAGAAATACGTTTCACATTGCAATAGATGTTTAAATAAAGTACTTGCTTTTCACAAAGCAATGCTCTCATTTCTTTTGATATGATTGTTTTTTCATTTGTTAAAACAGAATTTACTATTACTTAATCCGACTGCTCTAAATTGATAATCACTTAACCGTTTGGTAAACCTATAGATTTTAAACTGGTTTGTCAGCTACAGATTTTGAGAACTACATAATGAAAATGTAATTTTGTAAAGTAGAAACATATAAAGTACAATATATACTAGAATGTACTATTATGTTGATGACTATTATGATTTTACTTCACAGTAACTTAAAAAAAACTGGTAGCACTAAGACCTCTCTCAGTGAGCTGTATAAAAGCCATAAGCAAACAAGAAAATGCTCATCCAGATGTGGCGCTCCTAGTGGCCGGGGACTTTAATGCAGGCAAACTTAAATCCGTTTTACCTCATTTCTACCAGCATGTCACATGTGCAACCAGAGGAAAAAAACTCTAGACCACCTTTACTCCACACACAGAGACGATTACAAAGCTTTCCCTCGCCCTCCATATGGCAAATCTGACCTTAATTATATCCTCCTGATTCCTGTTTACAAGAAGAAACTAAAGCAGGAAGTACCTGTGACTCGCTCAATACGCGGATGATACGCTACAGGACAGTTTTGCTAGCACAGACTGGAATATGTTCGAGGATTCATCCAATGGCATTGAGTAGTATACCACCTCAGTCACCGGCTTCATTAATAAGTGCATTGACGACGTCGTCCCCACATTGACCGTACATACACTAACGTTCAAATGTTTGGGGTCACTTAGAAATGTCCTTGTTTTTGAAAGAAAAGCACATTTTTTGTCCATTAAAAGAATATCAAATTTATCAGAAATACAGTATAGACATTGTTAATGTTATGAATGACTATTGTAGCTGGAAATGGCAGATTTTTCATGGAATATCTACATAGGCGTACAGAGTCCCAATATCAGCAACCATCACTCCTGTGTTCCATTGGCACGTTGTGTTAGCTAATCCACGTTTATCATTTTAAAAGGCGAATTGATCATTAGAAAACCCCTTTGCAATTATGTTAGCACAGCTGAAAACTGTTGTTCTGATTAAAGAAGCAAAAAAAAACGGCCTTCTTTAAACTAGTTGAGTATCTAGAGCATCAGCAATTGTGGGTTTGATTACAGGCTCAAAATGTCCAGAAACAAAGTCATTTCTTCTGAAACTCATCAGTCTATTCTTGTTCTGAGAAATGAAGGTTATTCCATGTGAGAAATTGCCAAGAAACTGAAGATCTCGTACAACTCTGTGTACTACTCCCGTCACAGAACAGCACAAACTGGCTCTAACCAGAATAGAAAGGGGAGTGGGAGGACCCGGTGCACAACTGAGCAAGAGAACAAGTACATTAGAGTGTCTAGTTTGAGAAACAGACGCCTCACAAGTCCTCAACTGGCAGCTTTGTTAAATAGTACCCGCAAAACACCAGTCTCAACGTCAACAGTGAAGAGATGGGATGCTGGCCTTCTAGGCAGAGTTGCAAAAAAACGCTGCCTAGAAGGCCAGCGTCGCCTCTGCACTGTTGACGTTGAGACTGGTGTTTTGCGGGTACTATTTAATGAAGCTGCCAGTTGTGGACTTGTGGGGCTTCTGTTTCTATGACATATCATATGACACTTAGATTGCACACAGGTGGAAATTATTTAACTATTTATTTGACTTCTGAAGGTAATTGGTTGCACCAGATCTTATTTAGGGGCTATCAAAGGTAACAACACCTTTGAATTGTATTACATTTAAATGTATAAAGTAAAGCATAATGTGTCTGCTTTCGTGTGTGTGTGTATGTGTGTGTGTGTGTGTGTGTGTGTGTGTGTGTGTGTGTGTGTGTGTGTGTGTGTGTGTGTGTGTGTGTGTGTGTGTCTGTGTCTGTGTCTGTGTCTGTGTGTGTGTGTGTGTGTGTGTGTGTGTGTGTGTGTGTGTGTGTGTGTGTGTGTGTGTGTGTGTGTGTGTGTGTGTGTGTGTGTGTGTGTGTGTGTCTCTGTGTGTGTGTGATTAAATGTTGACTCCCCGTTCCTGCTTCTCATCTCCGGTGTTGGTCCTTACAGTATTTATAACTGTTCATTCTAACCAGCAACATGTATTTATAACTGTTCATTCTAACCAGCAACATGTATTTATAACTGTTCATTCTAACCAGCAACATGTATTTATAACTGTTCATTCTAATAACCAGCAACATGTATTTATAACTGTTCATTCTAATAACCAGCAACATTTATTTATAACTGTTCATTCTAACCAGCAACATGTATTTATAACTGTTCATTCTAACCAGCAACATGTATTTATAACTGTTCATTCTAACCAGCAACATGTATTTATAACTGTTCATTCTAACCAGCAACATGTATTTATAACTGTTCATTCTAACCAGCAACATGTATTTATAACTGTTCATTCTAACCAGCAACATGTATTTATAACTGTTCATTCTAACCAGCAACATGTATTTATAACTGTTCATTCTAACCAGCAACATGTATTTATAACTGTTCATTCTAACCAGCAACATGTATTTATAACTGTTCATTCTAATAACCAGCAACATGTATTTATAACTGTTCATTCTAACCAGCAACATGTATTTATAACTGTTCATTCTAACCAGCAACATGTATTTATAACTGTTCATTCTAACCAGCAACATGTATTTATAACTGTTCATTCTAACCAGCAACATGTATTTATAACTGTTTATTCTAACCAGCAACATGTATTTATAACTGTTCATTCTAATAACCAGCAACATGTATTTATAACTGTTCATTCTAATAACCAGCAACATGTATTTATAACTGTTCATTCTAATAACTAGCAACATGTATTTATAACTGTTCATTATAACCAGCAACATGTATTTATAACTGTTCATTCTAACCAGCAACATGTATTTATAACTGTTCATTCTAATAACCAGCAACATGTATTTATAACTGTTCATTCTAACCAGCAACATGTATTTATAACTGTTCATTCTAACCAGCAACATGTATTTATAACTGTTTATTCTAACCAGCAACATGTATTTATAACTGTTCATTCTAACCAGCAACATGTATTTATAACTGTTCATTCTAACCAGCAACATGTATTTATAACTGTTCATTCTAATAACCAGCAACATGTATTTATAACTGTTCATTCTAATAACCAGCAACATGTATTTATAACTGTTTATTCTAACCAGCAACATGTATGTATAACTGTTCATTCTAACCAGCAACATGTATTTATAACTGTTCATTCTAACCAGCAACATGTATTTATAACTGTTTATTCTAACCAGCAACATGTATTTATAACTGTTGATTCTAATAACCAGCAACATGTATTTATAACTGTTCATTCTAACCAGCAACATGTATTTATAACTGTTCATTCTAATAACCAGCAACATGTATTTATAACTGTTCATTCTAATAACCAGCAACATGTATTTATAACTGTTCATTCTAATAACCAGCAACATGTATTTATAACTGTTCATTCTAACCAGCAACATGTATTTATAACTGTTTATTCTAACCAGCAACATGTATTTATAACTGTTCATTCTAACCAGCAACATGTATTTATAACTGTTCATTCTAACCAGCAACATGTATTTATAACTGTTCATTCTAATAACCAGCAACATGTATTTATAACTGTTCATTCTAATAACTAGCAACATGTATTTATAACTGTTCATTCTAACCAGCAACATGTATTTATAACTGTTCATTCTAACCAGCAACATGTATTTATAACTGTTCATTCTAACCAGCAACATGTATTTATAACTGTTCATTCTAACCAGCAACATGTATTTATAACTGTTCATTCTAATAACCAGCAACATGTATTTATAACTGTTCATTCTAACCAGCAACATGTATTTATAACTGTTCATTCTAACCAGCAACATGTATTTATAACTGTTCATTATAACCAGCAACATGTATTTATAACTGTTCATTCTAACCAGCAACATGTATTTATAACTGTTCATTCTAATAACCAGCAACATGTATTTATAACTGTTCATTCTAACCAGCAACATGTATTTATAACTGTTCATTCTAACCAGGACATACTTTATTTGAAAAAGCTAGTCTAATTGCTGGTGTGTGGCCATGTTCCCGAATCCCTAATCCCAGAGCATGGCAGCAGCAGCCACCCTACATCACTCTCTCCCACAGAGACACACACACACACTAAGGTGCAGGATCTGACTCTCTCTCTCTCTCTCTGCTGCAGTGCTTTGACATGTTTATTTGGACAGATGCAGTAAATCCCGACCTTCAGGGGAGGCGTCCTTGGCCACCCTGGGGAGGCATGAGGCCTGCCTTGCTCCAATGATAATTTGTGGTTTCGTCGGACGTTTGCCGGCCTACAAAGACGCCTCAGAAAGGGCAAAGGGCCGGCCCGGGCTGGAACCAGCGAGTTTCATTACAAATAAGCCAAGGACCTTCGTTCTTCTTTAAAGAAGGAAATATTTTCACTTTATTTTCCCGAATTTGCTTTGGCACTCACTTAACTATTTTTATGTGAGACTGTGTGTAAACCCAATTGGAGAGAGAGGAAGAATACGTTAGAGTAGGCTGACGGAAACATTCTTAACTTACACACTTGAGATACACAAATAAATTCATCAGAATGGAATGAAGGATAAAGTATGGTAAGAGGCCGAGAGTCATGAGCACTTCTCTTGTTTCTTAATTAAGGGATACGGCAGAAATGACGCACACACACACACACACACAAAGTAGTAACTTTAAGTACCACTTTTTAAACCAATGCTTGGACCACCCATCATACACTGCATGTCACAGAGTTGATCCCACTAGCAAACAGAAACAGTTGTTTACGCTAAGCTAACCATGACCACCTGAGCTTAATACCAACTGCTACTATCTGGGATCATAGAAAAGATACCCAGCTATGACGCTGCATTAGTAGTACGTTCACATATACAGCTTTTGCTATGTTGTTACTAAACAGATATGACTGGACATAGACTATGGGGCCATTTGAAAAATACGTTTTGAGGTGTGGTGATTAGATTAGAGAAAGTGATGTTAATTAGACGATGAGAGATACTGGGATTTGACGGTCTGGAAGAAGAAAAGCTGTGTTGAAACTTTGCTCATGGAGTCATTGGTAAACTGATCTCCTGATGTACATTTGTATGATAGTGGTGTATGTCGTTAAGGCTTTTACATGGATACAAACGGTAGTCCTCATAGTTCTGAGTAATATTCATTGAGTTATTAATTGGTGAGTGGTCTAATGGTAAATGATATTCACGCTACACATAGCATATATGTCACAACACAGAGGCGGATGCAAGATGCAAGCAACGATGGTTTAATGAAATAGTTTACAGCATCAACAGGACAGACAGAATATACTCAGACAGAATCCAACCCAGGGCCTAGGGCACATCCTCTGATGATAGCGTGCTGAGAAATCCAAGGGAGTGAGTCCGGCTGGGTAGGAAGGAGCGCAGCAGATAATCCCCACAAGGGCTGCGAGAGAAAGAGCACTGACACACAACACAACCTCAGGGAAGAAACAACGATCTGACAACAAGAAACACAGGTTACAGAACATATAAAGGGGAAGATAATTAATTCCAGCTGGCGCAGACAATCAGGCCAAGATTGGAAACCACGCCCACACAAACACAGGAGAGAGAGAGAGAGAGAGATAGAGAGAGAGGCAGTGGATTCATGAACCGTGACACTACCCCCCCCCCTAGGAACGCCTCTTGGCGTTCCCAGACAAATTTACCTGTCGATTGAAATCATCGATAAGGGAGTGATCCAGAATGTCCCTAGCGGGTACCCAACTTCTCTCCTCCGGACCGTAACCCTCCCAGTCTACCAGGTACTGGAATCCGCGTCCCCTCCTTCTCGAGTTCAAAATCCGATTGACAGAAAAGGTGGTCTCCCCATCAACAAGTCGTGGCGGCGGGGGAACCGGGACCGGCGGGTTAATGCGTGCCTGAAACACCGGTTTTATCTTGGACACATGGAAGGTAGGATGAATTCTCCTATACGCCGGAGGAAGCTTGAGCCGGACCGCCACCGGACTAATGATCCTAGTGACCTTGAACGGCCCGATAAATTTGGGGGCAAGCTTGTTAGAAACGGATCGGAGTGGAATGTTCTTCGTGGAAAGCCACACTCTTTGTCCAACGACGTATACCGGAGGCTTCGACCGGTGGCGATCGGCCTTAGCCTTGGTGCGCGCCCCCACCCGGAGGAGAGTCTCACGGGCTCTGCTCCATACGTGACGGCACCTCTGGATGAAAGCGTGAGCGGAGGGAACAGTGACCTCGGACTCAGTACTGGGAAAGATAGGTGGCTGGTAACCTAAACTACACTCAAACGGAGAGAGACCCGTGGCTGCCACTGGCAACGAATTGTGAGCGTACTCAACCATAGAGAGTTGTTGACTCCAGGAAGAGGGGTTCTTAGAAACCAAACATCGCAACACTCTCTCCAAATCTTGGTTGGCCCTCTCCGTTTGACCGTTGCTCTGGGGATGAAACCCTGAAGAAAGACTTACACTTGCTCCCAGTAACCTACAAAACTCCTGCCAAAACTTGGACACAAATTGGGGCCCCCGGTCAGAAACTACGTCCATCGGCAGGCCATGTAAGCGAAAGACATGATCCACGACCGTTACCGCTGTTTCCTTGGCAGATGGTAATTTAGGCAAGGGAATAAAATGAGCCGCCTTCGAGAACCGGTCCACCACGGTCAAAACAACCGTCTTGCCCTGGGAGGGCGGGAGACCGGTAACAAAATCTAGCGCGATGTGGGACCAGGGTCTCGAAGGGACCGACAGCGGTTGGAGTAACCCATCTGGGGGTCGATTAGAACTCTTCCCAGTGGCACAAACCGAGCAAGCCAAGACAAAACTGTGAATGTCACGAGCCATCAGCGGCCACCAAAAGCGTTGCTTCACTAAAAAGCTAGTACGGCTGACTCCTGGATGACACGCTACGTTGGAGCAATGCCCCCACCGAATAACATCGGACCGACACCCCTCCGGCACAAACAACCGATTAGGCGGACAACCGGGCGGAGGCTCTACTCCTTCTAAGGCCGTTTTGACCCTCGATTCCACCTCCCATGTGAGAGTGGAGACCACTAGGGTCCCGGGTAGGATGCACTCGGGAGTGGATGGACGTTCGGAATGGTCAAAAATACGAGAAAGGGAATCGGGTTTGACATTCTTGGAACCCGGCCGATACGAGAGAGAGAAGTCAAAACGTCCGAAAAAGAGTGCCCACCGCGCCTGCCTGGAATTGAGTCGCTTGGCGGTTCTGATATATTCCAAATTTTTGTGATCGGTCCAAACTATAAAAGGTACCCCCGAACCCTCTAACCAATGGCGCCACTCCTCCAGTGCTAACTTCACTGCCAACAACTCTCTGTTGCCAATGTCGTAGTTGCGTTCCGCAGGTGATAACCGATGGGAAAGGAACGCGCAAGGGTGCATCTTGTCGTCAGAAGAGGAACGTTGGGAAAGTACCGCACCTACCCCCACCTCTGAAGCGTCTACCTCCACCACGAACTGACGCGAGGGATCGGGAGCTATGAGGATGGGAGCCGAAACAAAGCGGCTCTTGAGTTTGGTGAATGCAGCCTCGGCTGCATCGGACCACCTGAACGTCACTCTGGGGGAGGTTAAGGCGGTAAGAGAAGCGACTATCTGGCTAAAGTTGCGAACGAAACGCCGGTAGAAATTGGCGAATCCCAGAAACCTCTGTAGGGCCTTACGGGAATCTGGGCTTGGCCAATCCACCACAGCCTTAACCTTGTCAGGATCCATGCGAATACCTTCAGTCGAGACGATGTAACCTAGGAATGGAACGGATTGTGCATGGAAAATACATTTTTCCGCCTTGACAAAAAGTCCATTCTCCAACAACCTCTGAAGCACTCGTCTGACGTGCTGAACGTGTTCCTGGAGAGAAGAAGAAAAAATCAGTATGTCATCCAGGTAAACATATATGAACTGATCAATCATATCTCTCAGCACGTCATTGACGAGTGCCTGGAAAACCGCTGGGGAGTTGGATAACCCAAAAGGCATGACCAAATACTCGAAGTGCCCTCTGGGGGTGTTAAACGCGGTCTTCCATTCGTCCCCCCTCCTTATGCGAACCAAATGATAAGCATTACGTAAATCCAACTTAGTGAACACGGATGCTCCCTGTAACCTTTCAAAGGCTGAGGACATCAACGGTAAGGGATAGGTATTCTTCACTGTGATGTTATTCAACCCACGGTAATCAATGCAAGGACGCAGAGATCCGTCCTTCTTCCCCACAAAGAAGAACCCCGCCCCCGCTGGAGAAGAGGAAGGACGAATGAATCCAGATGCCAGAGAATCAGAGATGTATCTCTCCATAGCCTCTCTCTCAGGAACAGAGAGTGAATATAACTTGCCTTTAGGCGGAGACTCACCTGGCAATAACTCTATTGCACAGTCATAGGGACGATGCGGAGGAAGAGAAGCAGCACGGGACTTGCTGAACACCTCCTTCAGGTCGAGGTATTCAACGGGCACGTTAGACAAATCCACTGCCTCCTCTAGAAACACAGAATCAGACACAGATGAACAAGCAGACACTAAACAGGACTCAAGACACTTGTTACTCCACATAGATATAGAGTTATGACCCCAGTCAACTCTGGGGTTGTGTTGGGTGAGCCAAGGGTGGCCGAGAACTAATGGTGCAAGGGGTGAGTCCATGAGTAGAAATGATAGTGTCTCAGTGTGATTGCCAGAAGTGATGAGTGTGATAGGTTCAGTGGTGTGAGAAATGTTGGGGAGTTCTTGACCATTGAGAGCGTTGACGGATATCTTGTGCGTGAGTGAGGTGATAGGAATCTGGAGCTTGTGAGCGAGCTTGAAGTCCATGAAATTACCCTCTGCTCCTGAGTCCAGTAAAGCTTGGGTGTCGTGCGTGTGGGTGGCCCATCTTAGTCTTACCGGGAGGAGAGTAGATGATGAGGTCTTCTCTGTGATGACACCACCCGATAGTAGCCTCATACTTACTACCGGGCCTGATCTTTTACCGGACAGGAGTGGATAAAGTGGCCCGCTCTACCACAGTAGAGACAAAGTCCTTGGGATCTCCGCCTCTCCCTCTCCTCCCGGGAGAGGCGAGCTCTCCCCACCTGCATGGGTTCGTGAGCGGAGGCTGAGCTGGCCGTGTTCCCGCTGCTGGCATGCCAACCCTCCGTGTCGTTATACGGTCTGTTAGGGTATGCTCGGCGGCCAATACGACTCAGACGAGCGTCGACCCTCAATGCTAGTTCCACTAGTCCATTTAAACTCCTGGGAAGGTCCAGAACATAAATCTCCTTCTGGATCCGGTCCTCCAGCCCATGCAGGAACATGTCCCACTGCGCCTCCTCGTTCCACTGACATTCTACGGCCAGAGTGCGGAATTGAATGGAGTATTCCGATACTGAACGGTCTCCTTGGCGAAGGTCAGCGAGTAGTCTGGCCGCCTCCCTACCCGCCACGGCCCGATCGAAGACCCTTCTCATCTCCTCGGAGAGTGTCTGGAAGGAGGTGCAGCATGGGTCCTGGTTCGCCCACACCGCCGATCCCCAAAGGGCCGCTTTGCCTGATAGCAGTGTGAGTACGAATGCTACCTTAGACTGTTCACGGTTGAAGGTCCGTGGCTGCAACGAGAAATGCATGGAACATCTCGTCAGAAAAGCTCTGCAATAGTCAGGATCACCTGAATAACCCTCTGGTGTCGGTAGCCGTGGCTCTAGCTGGGAATCCGGCTCTGGCGGGGCGTGTTGAACTGCCGGTGTAGGTGGCGCAGCGAGACCCCCCAGCTGTTGTAATTGTTGGGTCAGCTGGGATACCTGCGTCGCAATAGCTTGTACTGCCCGACCTGTGCTAGAGATGTTCTCCTCTTGTTGGTCCATTCTCGTGATACTGCGGGAAATGAATTCGGTCAGACTCGTTGAACTCGCTGCATCCATGATGTGGTCAGATCGTTCTGTCACAACACAGAGGCGGATGCAAGATGCAAGCAACGATGGTTTAATGAAATAGTTTACAGCATCAACAGGACAGACAGAATATACTCAGACAGAATCCAACCCAGGGCCTAGGGCACATCCTCTGATGATAGCGTGCTGAGAAATCCAAGGGAGTGAGTCCGGCTGGGTAGGAAGGAGCGCAGCAGATAATCCCCACAAGGGCTGCGAGAGAAAGAGCACTGACACACGACACAACCTCAGGGAAGAAACAACGATCTGACAACAAGAAACACAGGTTACAGAACATATAAAGGGGAAGATAATTAATTCCAGCTGGCGCAGACAATCAGGCCAAGATTGGAAACCACGCCCACACAAACACAGGAGAGAGAGAGAGAGAGAGATAGAGAGAGAGGCAGTGGATTCATGAACCGTGACAATATATGCTTGGCCTCGAACTGCGCAACTCTGAGCTAAGGTTAACTCAATCATGTAATGCTAGGACATGGATTGCAAGACATTAGCTCTTTGTCTTTCAGCCTCTTAAATAGTGGCATAACGGTAAACATTGACATGTGCAACTTCTGGTATTCAGAGTGGTGATGCAAGGCTCGCTCCTTTGACGAGAACCATCAGATGTTATGTTATGTTATGTTATGTTTACCGTTATGTTATGTTATGTTATGTTATGTTTACCGTTATAGCATCCACATGATCATGGAGTCAGATTGAATTATGGCCACATTCCTCCTACACTAATTCTCTAATTGTCTGTAATCCTCAGTGGTCGTCCTCTTCAGCATTAACATTTGTGTAATTGTCTGACTAAAAAATAAAAACTAGCAGGGTTAGGTTTTCAGAAGACTGAGGAGGGTTTTCCTCCAACTTCTTACCTGGGCTTTGTTCCTTTCATATTTATTTTGATCCTGACAAACTTCACAGTCGTTGCTGATGACCAGCATCCCAATAACATGGTGAGGGAAACAATTACTACTAGGTCTCAGAGTGACATCCCCTATTGAATGGTACTAGTGCACAGCTCAAACTATCTAGCCATTTCACATCGACTACATAAACAACATGAGAAAAGGAAGGGGTGGGGATTTGGGGAAACACCCTGAATTAGCTGAATTAGCCTCATATCATGTTGTTAAAAAAAACGGTCAACCTTTTTTTCTTACTTCCCTCTAAATAATAAAGCGAGGCCAGTTCAGACAGAAAACCTGTGTTCATCTGTCGTCAGGAATTGTCATAAACTGATTTTGCACCAATTAGATTCATCTCTCTACATTTACATAGCGGTCTATTTAAGTTGACCATTTCCCCACATACTGTATATCCTCTGATGGCTGGCGTGCGCAAGCTATGCATTAGGTCTTCCGGCTAATGTGCTGTTGCCCTAGCATGCGTTTCGTGCTATGCTAGTCTACTTTTGTTAGCCCACCACTACCTCAGCCTCCACCTGTTTGGCTCTACATTTGTTTCAGTCAGGGGAATATATATAGGATATTGAGATCACTGTCTGTCGTTATGTTATTATCTAATGGTAGATTCTTGCTCTGGCAGTGAGATAGGGGAGACCTGGGGCAATAAAGGGCCAATTGTAACACAGTGGGTGTTTTTCAATACTACCGTGCTACACGCTCCCATGCTGCGAGTCCGTTGATCGAGGGCATTATCTTGAGTACGTTCTTATTAGGTCGAGAGTGTGGAGAACGCATATATTTTGCATTTGAGATACACTGCACTTCTGTGCTACTGCATTACCTTTGACCTTTTAGACTAAATTGCGTCATAAACATGTTGGCTGCTCATCTATGCTGGACTGTCCTGGATTACGACTGTTGCATCCCCGGTTAAGATCAAGTTGATTGACAAAGTCATGAAAAATTAGAAGAATTGAATAAACTGCTTCCAGCTATGATACAAAATGTGCCTCTGATGTCAAAATAATCCCAGTCGGTAGTATCAGGTTTAACCACATTGGCTATTGTAATAAAGTTGCCTTGATTGACCAAGGCATCTTCTCAGCCAATGTTACAACACACTATTTACTAAGCAGTTGTGGCTGAAACAGCAATTTACAAGAAACATGTTTGATAACGTGCACCAGTGCCATTTCTCACTTTAGTCCAATTTGAAATAAATATGTATTTGTCTCATACTTTGTAGACAACAGGTGGAGACTAGCAGTGAAATGCTAATTTACAGGCCCTTCCCAACGATGCAGAGAGAGAGAAAATATAGAAATAATAGAAAACTAATAACACGTAATAATAATAATAATAATAAATACTCAATGAGTAAGTATAACTTGGCTATACTGTAATCACAGGGTACCAGTACTGAGTTGATGTGCAGGGGTACGTGGTCATTGAAGTAGATACACTACATGACCAAAAGTATGTGGACACGAACTTGCTCATATGGAGTTGGCACCCCCTTTGCTGCTATGACAGCCTCCACTGTTCTGGGAAGGCTTTAAGAACTCCCACCACTGGAACTAAGGGGCATAGCCTGAACCATGTTAAACAGCCCCAGACCATTATTCCTCCTCCAGCTACCTTTACAGTTGGCACTATGCATTGGGGGCAGGTAGCGTTCTCCTGGCATCTGCCAAACCCAGATTCATCTGTCGGAGTGTCAGATGGTGAAGCGTGATTCATCACTCCAGAAACCCGTTTCCACTGCAGTCCAATGGCGGCGAGCGTTACACCACTCTAGCCGACGCTTGGCATTTTCATGAGGCTCCCGACGAGCAGTTGTTGTGCTGACGTTGCTTCCAGAGGAAGTTTGGACCTCGGTAGTGAGTGTTGCACCCCGAAGACAGACGATTTTACGTGCTACGTGCTGCAACACTCGGCGGTCCCGTTACGTGAGCTTGTGTGGCCTACCACTTCACGGCTGAGCAGTTGTTGCTCCTAGACGTTTCCACTTCTCAATAACAGCACTTAGAGTTGGCCAGGTGGCATCCTACGATGGTGCCACATTGAAAGTCACTGAGCTCTTCAATAAGGCCATTCTACTGCCAATGTTTGTCTATGGCGATTGCATGGCTGTCTGCTCGATTTAATACACCAGTCAGCAATGGGTGTGGCTGAAATAACCGAATCCACTCATTTGAAAGGGGTGTCCCAAATACCTTTGTATATATAGTGTATGTACATTCACTACCGTTCAAAAGTTTGGGGACACTTAGAAATGCCCTTGTTTTTGAAAGAAAAGCACATTCTTTGTCCATTAAAATAACATCAAATTGATCAGAAATACAGTGTAGACATTGTTAATGTTGTAAATGACTATTTAAGCTGGAATTTTTTTAATGGAATATCAGCAACCATCTCTCCTGTGTTCCAAATGGCACGTTGTGTTAGCTAATCCAAGTTTATCATTTTAAAAGGCCTTCTAGATCATTAGAAAACCCTTTGTCAATTATGTTAGCACAGCTGACAACTGTTGTTCTGATTAAAGAAGCAATAAAACTGGCCTTCTTTAGACTAGTTGAGTATCTGGAGGATCAGCATTTGTGGGTTCGATTACAGGCTCATTGTCACTTCGTGAATCAAAATAAATGTTCTACCACAGAGACCATATTATTTTGGGAAGCCTATTTGATTCTGAGTTTGGACATTTACAGTTTGTATGTGAGTATTTTTTCTAAGATGTATAATTTATGATTTTCCGAGCTCCCACTCACACCAATATTGACACTAACCAATTACTCAGTAAATAATTGTATAGGCTATATATTATGTGTATGAAAACATTTCCCAAGTCTAACTAACTAGCTAGATCATGCTAGCTAGTTACTGTTAGCGATTGTTATCGAGCACCTGAAATTGCCATTTTCCTTGCTGAAGAATAATTTCTGAAAAAACTGAACATCAAAAACCACAGGTATTGTATTTGTCATGGTTTTCTACTTGTCTTTTTGCTGGGAGTTTAGTTGCTGATCGTCATTAACAGCTAATATTCTCATGCAATTAAAACGACTGGCTATGTCACGACTTCCGCCGGTGTCGGTCCCTCTCCTTGTTCGGGCGGCGTTCGGCGGTCGACGTCACCAGCCTTCTAGCCATCGCCGATCCACTTTTCATTTTCCATTTGTTTTGTCTTTGTTTTACACACCTGGTTTCAATTCCCCAATTACATGTTCATTATTTAACCCTCTGTTTTCCCCATGGTTTTTGTGCGTGTTTGTTTTATGTATTTCAGTCCTTTTGTGTGGGCTTGGTATTACTACATGTATTTGGTAATTTTGAGTAAAGTTACTTTTATTACTCATCTCTGCTGTCCTGCGCCTGACTCCTCTGCACCAGCTACACCCAGACCTTTTACAGGCTAGCTAATGTTACCTTGATATTTTAATAACCAAGGCTTGAAACAACGATTTAAAACACTAGTTTGACTACATACACCACTGATATTTAATTACAGAATGTTTGGTTGTCCTTGACTTGACAAAAACAGGAGATATACTGTAAGGGGGACGTTGTAGATCATTTTCATGAGGAAATCAGCTGTTTTAGGAGATTCTGCTCCCATCCAAAATCACAACTTGATGTAAACTATGCTTTTATCACTGTAATGCTAAAGGTGACATTCTCCTGTTTTCCCTGAAGTCATTTTTAACAAGCAGTGTTTTAGTATTACATGTTTTCTAACTGAAGGAAAGTGACGGCCAGCCGCTGCAATAGATGCAGAACAGCCGTTAAGTCGCTCTGGATAAGAGCATCTACTAAATGACTGAAATGTAAATGTATGACAAACTATATTATACGGATTTCAGGGGATAGTGAAGACCCCTACTCGATGCAGGATCTAGAGACTGTCAAGCCAACACCTTAACCATTATGCCAAGAAGTCCAAACCTCTTGACGAGGTCACTATTGTTGGGTTAAAGTCGCTACAATATGGGTAAAAAATATAATAAATCATGACAGCTTCAGTATTTATTGCTTTATAAACAAATAAAACTACAAAAAGGAAATCAATGGATAGATTTAAAGATATTAAATGGCAAATATTGCATAGATTGCAAAGTGAGATTAAGAAACAAATGCAGTGATGCAAGCATAAAGAAGGATTCTATGGTGGTCCATCGCTGGGAGGGAAAATCTGAAGAGCTGATCCTCTCGTTACCATGTCCCTCTTAACCTAGTCACCTCTAGGTCACCATGTCCCTCTTAACCTAGTCACCTCTAGGTTACCATGTCCCTCTTAACCTAGTCACCTCTAGGTCACAATGTCCCTCTTAACCTAGTCACCTCTAGGTCACCATGTCCCTCTTAACCTAGTCACCTCTACGGCCCCATTTCCCTCTTAACCTAGTCACCTCTAGGTCACCATGTCCCTCTTAACCTAGTCACCTCTAGGTCACAATGTCCCTCTTAACCTAGTCACCTCTTGGTTACCATGTCCCTCTTAACCTAGTCACCTCTAGGTCACAATGTCCCTCTTAACCTAGTCACCTCTTGGTTACCATGTCCCTCTTAACCTAGTCACCTCTAGGTCACAATGTCCCTCTTAACCTAGTCACCTCTAGGTCACCATGTCCCTCTTAACCTAGTCACCTCTTGGTTACCATGTCCCTCTTAACCTAGTCACCTCTAGGTCACAATGTCCCTCTTAACCTAGTCACCTCTAGGTCACCATGTCCCTCTTAACCTAGTCACCTCTAGGTCACAATGTCCCTCTTAACCTAGTCACCTCTTGGTTACCATGTCCCTCTTAACCTAGTCACCTCTAGGTCACCATGTCCCTCTTAACCTAGTCACCTCTTGGTTACCATGTCCCTTTTAACCTAGTCACCTCTTGGTTACCATGTCCCTCTTAACCTAGTCACCTCTTGGTCACCATGTCCCTCTTAACCTAGTCACCTCTAGGTCACCATGTCCCTCTTAACCTAGTCACCTCTTGGTTACCATGTCCCTCTTAACCTAGTCACCTCTAGGTCACCATGTCCCTCTTAACCTAGTCACCTCTACGGCCCCATTTCCCTCTTAACCTAGTCACCTCTAGGTTACCATGTCCCTCTTAACCTAGTCACCTCTAGGTCACCATGTCCCTCTTAACCTAGTCACCTCTTGGTTACCATGTCCCTCTTAACCTAGTCACCTCTAGGTCACAATGTCCCTCTTAACCTAGTCACCTCTTGGTTACCATGTCCCTCTTAACCTAGTCACCTCTAGGTCACAATGTCCCTCTTAACCTAGTCACCTCTTGGTTACCATGTCCCTCTTAACCTAGTCACCTCTACGGCCCCATTTCCCTCTTAACCTAGTCACCTCTAGGTTACCATGTCCCTCTTAACCTAGTCACCTCTAGGTCACCATGTCCCTCTTAACCTAGTCACCTCTAGGTCACCATGTCCCTCTTAACCTAGTCACCTCTACGGCCCCATTTCCCTCTTAACCTAGTCACCTCTAGGTCACCATGTCCCTCTTAACCTAGTCACCTCTAGGTCACAATGTCCCTCTTAACCTAGTCACCTCTTGGTTACCATGTCCCTCTTAACCTAGTCACCTCTAGGTCACCATGTCCCTCTTAACCTAGTCACCTCTTGGTTACCATGTCCCTTTTAACCTAGTCACCTCTTGGTTACCATGTCCCTCTTAACCTAGTCACCTCTTGGTCACCATGTCCCTCTTAACCTAGTCACCTCTAGGTCACCATGTCCCTCTTAACCTAGTCACCTCTTGGTTACCATGTCCCTCTTAACCTAGTCACCTCTAGGTCACCATGTCCCTCTTAACCTAGTCACCTCTACGGCCCCATTTCCCTCTTAACCTAGTCACCTCTAGGTTACCATGTCCCTCTTAACCTAGTCACCTCTAGGTCACCATGTCCCTCTTAACCTAGTCACCTCTTGGTTACCATGTCCCTCTTAACCTAGTCACCTCTAGGTCACAATGTCCCTCTTAACCTAGTCACCTCTTGGTTACCATGTCCCTCTTAACCTAGTCACCTCTAGGTCACAATGTCCCTCTTAACCTAGTCACCTCTTGGTTACCATGTCCCTCTTAACCTAGTCACCTCTACGGCCCCATTTCCCTCTTAACCTAGTCACCTCTAGGTTACCATGTCCCTCTTAACCTAGTCACCTCTAGGTCACCATGTCCCTCTTAACCTAGTCACCTCTAGGTCACCATGTCCCTCTTAACCTAGTCACCTCTACGGCCCCATTTCCCTCTTAACCTAGTCACCTCTAGGTCACCATGTCCCTCTTAACCTAGTCACCTCTAGGTCACAATGTCCCTCTTAACCTAGTCACCTCTTGGTTACCATGTCCCTCTTAACCTAGTCACCTCTAGGTTACCATGTCCCTCTTAACCTAGTCACCTCTACGGCCCCATTTCCCTCTTAACCTAGTCACCTCTTCGTTACCATGTCCCTCTTAACCTAGTCACCTCTAGGTCACCATGTCCCTCTTAACCTAGTCACCTCTAGGTTACCATGTCCCTCTTAACCTAGTCACCTCTAGGTCACCATGTCCCTCTTAACCTAGTCACCTCTAGGTCACCATGTCCCTCTTAACCTAGTCACCTCTAGGTCACCATGTCCCTCTTAACCTAGTCACCTCTACGGCCCCATTTCCCTCTTAACCTAGTCACCTCTAGGTCACCATGTCCCTCTTAACCTAGTCACCTCTAGGTCACAATGTCCCTCTTAACCTAGTCACCTCTTGGTTACCATGTCCCTCTTAACCTAGTCACCTCTAGGTTACCATGTCCCTCTTAACCTAGTCACCTCTACGGCCCCATTTCCCTCTTAACCTAGTCACCTCTTGGTTACCATGTCCCTCTTAACCTAGTCACCTCTAGGTCACAATGTCCCTCTTAACCTAGTCACCTCTTGGTTACCATGTCCCTCTTAACCTAGTCACCTCTAGGTCAGGACACTCTGGACAGAGTCAATTTCCTACCAACACCCCCTCATCCACTCCAAATGTTTACCAATCTCCCCATCCCCAGAAATGTTCTTAATTAATTTGGGGCTATCCCTGTGGCTTCCTCCCAAATGGCCTCCTATTCCCTACATAGTGCATTACCTTTGATGGGAGCCCTATGGGCCCTAACTGTATAGGGAGCCTAACTGTATAGGGAATAGGGGGGCATTTGGGATGTAGACAGTGTCACCTGGTAAACCTCATGCCCCAGGACCCCAATCGGAACTTCGAGGGGCTAAAGGTCACGGTCTGGCCCCTGGCTTATCAAGCCATGTTTATTTAAAGTCTACGCTCGGCAACGGACAACAAACAGAGAGACCACTAGCCTATAGACTAGTAGGAGTAGTTTGGACACAAATCCTGGGGATGCAGATTAGGGGTGTGTTTGTGTGTGTTTGTGTGACTGAGTGTGTGACTGTGCGTGCGTGCATGTGTGCGGGTTTGACTGACAGACTGTGTGTGCTTGTGTGTGTGTAGGTTCATGAGTGTGTGGCTATAATGCTGTCAGGATTGTCATTCTCAATCCAGCTGATGTTGGCTTGCTTTGCTCTGGAGTACTGCAGAGGGAATACTCCTTGGCACCTGCAACACACACACACACACACACACCCCTAATACACAAAGCCTGAGTAGTTACTGGAGCAGTATGTATATTTGCCTTCCCTGGGTAAATAAACTGACCTTGATTGGCACTCAGGTAAAACTAGGTAATGAAGTCACTCATACAAAACCACTGTAACTCAGTTATTAATCCACCTCACCCCTAAAACGCTCAGCTAGGTTACTCAAGATTCACTTCAAATTGCGTGTCCTGAGGATGTTGGAAGATGGCTTTAAAATCAGCCACTAGGGGCAACGGTGAGCGAGACTACAATCATGTTGGCTTGGGTTTATCTCCGGCTTCGAGGGTCACGTGTTCAATCCCAGTGATATAACTATATATTTAACCCTATCCCAAACCTTATCCCTTCATTGAACCAATCAGAATGAATGCAGGAGGAGCTTGCATAAAGAAGGAGTGGCAGCAGGAAAAGGAACACAGGGTGTCCAAAACATCACCAAATTTGACATTTGCAGAATGGATAAATGTCAGAATCTTATTAAGTAAAATTGGGTAAAACAGTGAGATCCTGTTGAAAACATTTCCATCTCTGTCCATGTGTTTATGTCTGAGAATTTACAACACTGTCATACTTAAGCCCAAGGCTGATCTCTATCCAACTAAGATTCTCCACATTCTTCCATTACACAATCTGTTAGATACATTTAGTCTGCATCCCAAATGGCACCTTATTTCCCATATAGTCCATCACTGTTGGCCAGGCCCTGGTCAAAGTAGTGCACTAAATAGGGAATAGGGTGCCCATTTGGGATGCAGACTTAGCACTCCCTTGCAGTCACTCATGACTAGCCCTTCAACCCAGAGAAGGTGATTATGGAAACATCAATAGTGTTAGCATTTGCTTGCTCTCATAAATATATCAGCCAAGCAGCCAGAGACAGTCTTCCTGGAGGTTTATAAAGGCCTCCTCTGGCCATCAGCAGAGTAATTCATATACCTAATTACGGAGGTGTTGGAGAAACAAAAACAGAGCTGCTCCATGAATTAGTTCAGATAGAGCCTGAACTGCCCTGATCTCACTCAGATTCATTTCCTCTCTCTCTCTGTCTCTCCGTCTCCAGCTGTCGACTCGCTGTGCACTCTGAATTAGATAAACAGCCATGAAGTTGATTATCTCTCATTCTCCTTATCAGTCTATTTATTTATCTGTCCTTCTCTCCCTCTGTTCTCCCTCTCCCCCTCTATCTTCCCTCTATCCTCCTTCCCCCCCCTCTCTCTCTCTCTCTCTCTCTCTCTCTCTCTCTCTCTCTCTCTCTCTCTCTCTCTCTCTCTCTCTCTCTCTCTCTCTCTGTCTGTCTCTGTCTCTCTCTCTCTCTACCCTCTGTCCTCCCTATTGCTCTCCCTCTCTCCTCCCTCTCTCACTCCCTCTCTCCTCACACACACTCTCTCTCTCATCCCTCTCTCCTTACTCTCCCGCTCTCCTCCCTCTCTCTCCTCTCTCTCTCTTTCCCTCTTTATCCCTCTCTACCCTCTATCCTCCCTATCGCTCTCCCACTCTCCTCACACACTCTCTCTCTCCTCCCTCTATCCTCCCACTCTCCTCACACACTCTCTCTCTCCTCCCTCTCTCTCCTCTCTCTCCTTTCTCTCTTAGGCCTCTCTCTCCCTCTCTTCACTCTATCCTCCCTATCGTTCTCCCTCTCTCCTCCCTCACGCTCCCTCTCTCTCTCCCTCTCGCCCCACTCTCTCTCCTCCCTCTCTCACTCCCTCTCTCCTCACACACTCTCTCTCTCCTCCCTCTATCCTTACTCTCTCTCTCCTCACTCTCTTTCTCCCTCTCTCCTCCTTCTATCCTCCATATCACTATCCCTCTCGCCTCACTCTCTGTCTCCCTTTTTCTCCCACCTCTCTCTTTCTCTCTCATCTCAATATGTGTACTGTATGTATTAGATAAACTGTTATAAAGTAACATCATGTTACACTTGCCTCATTATAATACCCCCCTGGCAGTCATGATAACGTCCAGTATGCATATGGCACAGATACAAGTATGGGCCTGAGTGATACTGGCTGTGATACTGGATGTGACATGTCAGTGATAACAGCAGTGTATTTAAGCTGAGAACATCCCTCTGGGTATCTACAAGCAGTGTTAGCTTCTTGTGATAACATGTCTTGATAACAGTAGTGTATTTAAACTAACAGTGTAAATAAGCTAAAGAGCTTTGCATTTAATAATTGCTTATACTTGTCCTATTTCACACATGTGTATTAATACCTGGAACATACAGATACTACTGTAGGTATTCTGTTATGACCTGGAACATACAGATACTACTGTAGGTATTCTGTTATGACGTGGAACATACAGATACTACTGTAGGTATTCTGTTATGACATGGAACATACAGATACTACTGTAGGTATTCTGTTATGACATGGAACATACAGATACTACTGTAGGTATTCTGTTATGACCTGGAACATACAGATACTACTGTAGGTATTCTGTTATGACGTGGGACATACAGATACTACTGTAGGTATTCTGTTATGACCTGGAACATACAGATACTACTGTAGGTATTCTGTTATGACCTGGAACATACAGATACTACTGTAGGTATTCTGTTATGACATGGAACATACAGATACTACTGTAGGTATTCTGTTATGACCTGGAACATACAGATACTACTGTAGGTATTCTGTTATGACGTGGGACATACAGATACTACTGTAGGTATTCTGTTATGACCTGGAACATACAGATACTACTGTAGGTATTCTGTTATGACCTGGAACATACAGATACTACTGTAGGTATTATGTTATGACCTGGAACATACAGATACTACTGTAGGTATTCTGTTATGACATGGAACATACAGATACTACTGTAGGTATTCTGTTATGACCTGGAACATACAGATACTACTGTAGGTATTCTGTTATGACCTGGAACATACAGATACTACTGTAGGTATTCTGTTATGACATGGAACATACAGATACTACTGTAGGTATTATGTTATGACCTGGAACATACAGATACTACTGTAGGTATTCTGTTATGACATGGAACATACAGATACTACTGTAGGTATTCTGTTATGACCTGGAACATACAGATACTACTGTAGGTATTCTGTTATGACCTGGAACATACAGATACTACTGTAGGTATTCTGTTATGACATGGAACATACAGATACTACTGTAGGTATTCTGTTATGACCTGGAACATACAGATACTACTGTAGGTATTCTGTTATGACATGGAACATACAGATACTACTGTAGGTATTCTGTTATGACATGGAACATACAGATACTACTGTAGGTATTCTGTTATGACATGGAACATACAGATACTACTGTAGGTATTCTGTTATGACCTGGAACATACAGATACTACTGTAGGTATTCTGTTATGACCTGGAACATACAGATACTACTGTAGGTATTCTGTTATGACATGGAACATACAGATACTACTGTAGGTATTCTGTTATGACGTGGGACATACAGATACTACTGTAGGTATTCTGTTATGACATGGAACATACAGATACTACTGTAGGTATTCTGTTATGACATGGGACATACAGATACTACTGTAGGTATTCTGTTATGACCTGGAACATACAGATACTACTGTAGGTATTCTGTTATGACATGGAACATACAGATACTACTGTAGGTATTCTGTTATGACATGGGACATACAGATACTACTGTAGGTATTCTGTTATGACATGGAACATACAGATACTACTGTAGGTATTCTGTTATGACATGGAACATACAGATACTACTGTAGGTATTCTGTTATGACGTGGAACATACAGATACTACTGTAGGTATTCTGTTATGACCTGGAACATACAGATACTACTGTAGGTATTCTGTTATGACATGGAACATACAGATACTACTGTAGGTATTCTGTTATGACATGGAACATACAGATACTACTGTAGGTATTCTGTTATGACATGGAACATACAGATACTACTGTAGGTATTCTGTTATGACATGGAACATACAGATACTACTGTAGGTATTCTGTTATGACCTGGAACATACAGATACTACTGTAGGTATTCTGTTATGACATGGAACATACAGATACTACTGTAGGTATTCTGTTATGACATGGAACATACAGATACTACTGTAGGTATTCTGTTATGACCTGGAACATACAGATACTACTGTAGGTATTCTGTTATGACATGGAACATACAGATACTACTGTAGGTATTCTGTTATGACCTGGAACATACAGATACTACTGTAGGTATTCTGTTATGACATGGAACATACAGATACTACTGTAGGTATTCTGTTATGACATGGAACATACAGATACTACTGTAGGTATTCTGTTATGACCTGGAACATACAGATACTACTGTAGGTATTCTGTTATGACGTGGAACATACAGATACTACTGTAGGTATTCTGTTATGACCTGGAACATACAGATACTACTGTAGGTATTCTGTTATGACATGGAACATACAGATACTACTGTAGGTATTCTGTTATGACATGGAACATACAGATACTACTGTAGGTATTCTGTTATGACCTGGAACATACAGATACTACTGTAGGTATTCTGTTATGACATGGAACATACAGATACTACTGTAGGTATTCTGTTATGACCTGGAACATACAGATACTACTGTAGGTATTCTGTTATGACCTGGAACATACAGATACTACTGTAGGTATTCTGTTATGACATGGAACATACAGATACTACTGTAGGTATTCTGTTATGACATGGAACATACAGATACTACTGTAGGTATTCTGTTATGACATGGAACATACAGATACTACTGTAGGTATTCTGTTATGACCTGGAACATACAGATACTACTGTAGGTATTCTGTTATGACCTGGAACATACAGATACTACTGTAGGTATTCTGTTATGACATGGAACATACAGATACTACTGTAGGTATTCTGTTATGACATGGAACATACAGATACTACTGTAGGTATTCTGTTATGACATGGAACATACAGATACTACTGTAGGTATTCTGTTATGACCTGGAACATACAGATACTACTGTAGGTATTCTGTTATGACGTGGAACATACAGATACTACTGTAGGTATTCTGTTATGACCTGGAACATACAGATACTACTGTAGGTATTCTGTTATGACATGGAACATACAGATACTACTGTAGGTATTCTGTTATGACATGGAACATACAGATACTACTGTAGGTATTCTGTTATGACCTGGAACATACAGATACTACTGTAGGTATTCTGTTATGACGTGGAACATACAGATACTACTGTAGGTATTCTGTTATGACATGGAACATACAGATACTACTGTAGGTATTCTGTTATGACCTGGAACATACAGATACTACTGTAGGTATTCTGTTATGACCTGGAACATACAGATACTACTGTAGGTATTATGTTATGACATGGAACATACAGATACTACTGTAGGTATTCTGTTATGACCTGGAACATACAGATACTACTGTAGGTATTCTGTTATGACATGGAACATACAGATACTACTGTAGGTATTCTGTTATGACCTGGAACATACAGATACTACTGTAGGTATTATGTTATGACATGGAACATACAGATACTACTGTAGGTATTCTGTTATGACCTGGAACATACAGATACTACTGTAGGTATTCTGTTATGACATGGAACATACAGATACTACTGTAGGTATTCTGTTATGACGTGGAACATACAGATACTACTGTAGGTATTCTGTTATGACATGGAACATACAGATACTACTGTAGGTATTCTGTTATGACCTGGAACATACAGATACTACTGTAGGTATTCTGTTATGACATGGAACATACAGATACTACTGTAGGTATTCTGTTATGACCTGGAACATACAGATACTACTGTAGGTATTCTGTTATGACATGGAACATACAGATACTACTGTAGGTATTCTGTTATGACATGGAACATACAGATACTACTGTAGGTATTCTGTTATGACATGGAACATACAGATACTACTGTAGGTATTCTGTTATGACCTGGAACATACAGATACTACTGTAGGTATTCTGTTATGACCTGGAACATACAGATACTACTGTAGGTATTCTGTTATGACCTGGAACATACAGATACTACTGTAGGTATCCTGTTATGACATGGAACATACAGATACTACTGTAGGTATTCTGTTATGACATGGAACATACAGATACTACTGTAGGTATTCTGTTATGACCTGGAACATACAGATACTACTGTAGGTATTCTGTTATGACATGGAACATACAGATACTACTGTAGGTATTCTGTTATGACATGGAACATACAGATACTACTGTAGGTATTATGTTATGACCTGGAACATACAGATACTACTGTAGGTATTCTGTTATGACCTGGAACATACAGATACTACTGTAGGTATTCTGTTATGACCTGGAACATACAGATACTACTGTAGGTATTCTGTTATGACATGGAACATACAGATACTACTGTAGGTATTCTGTTATGACATGGAACATACAGATACTACTGTAGGTATTCTGTTATGACCTGGAACATACAGATACTACTGTAGGTATTCTGTTATGACATGGAACATACAGATACTACTGTAGGTATTCTGTTATGACATGGAACATACAGATACTACTGTAGGTATTCTGTTATGACATGGAACATACAGATACTACTGTAGGTATTCTGTTATGACCTGGAACATACAGATACTACTGTAGGTATTCTGTTATGACGTGGAACATACAGATACTACTGTAGGTATTCTGTTATGATGTGGAACATACAGATACTACTGTAGGTATTCTGTTATGACCTGGAACATACAGATAATACTGTAGGTATTCTGTTATGACCTGGAACATACAGATACTACTGTAGGTATTCTGTTATGACCTGGAACATACAGATACTACTGTAGGTATTCTGTTATGACCTGGAACATACAGATACTACTGTAGGTATTCTGTTATGATGTGGAACATACAGATACTACTGTAGGTATTCTGTTATGACCTGGAACATACAGATACTACTGTAGGTATTCTGTTATGACCTGGAACATACAGATACTACTGTAGGTATTCTGTTATGACCTGGAACATACAGATACTACTGTAGGTATTCTGTTATGACATGGAACATACAGATACTACTGTAGGTATTCTGTTATGACATGGAACATACAGATACTACTGTAGGTATTCTGTTATGACCTGGAACATACAAATACTACTGTAGGTATTCTGTTATGACATGGAACATACAGATACTACTGTAGGTATTCTGTTATGACCTGGAACATACAGATACTACTGTAGGTATTCTGTTATGACATGGAACATACAGATACTACTGTAGGTATTCTGTTATGACATGGAACATACAGATACTACTGTAGGTATTCTGTTATGACATGGAACATACAGATACTACTGTAGGTATTCTGTTATGACCTGGAACATACAGATACTACTGTAGGTATTCTGTTATGACGTGGAACATACAGATACTACTGTAGGTATTCTGTTATGATGTGGAACATACAGATACTACTGTAGGTATTCTGTTATGACCTGGAACATACAGATACTACTGTAGGTATTCTGTTATGACCTGGAACATACAGATACTACTGTAGGTATTCTGTTATGACCTGGAACATACAGATACTACTGTAGGTATTCTGTTATGACCTGGAACATACAGATACTACTGTAGGTATTCTGTTATGATGTGGAACATACAGATACTACTGTAGGTATTCTGTTATGACCTGGAACATACAGATACTACTGTAGGTATTCTGTTATGACCTGGAACATACAGATACTACTGTAGGTATTCTGTTATGACCTGGAACATACAGATACTACTGTAGGTATTCTGTTATGACATGGAACATACAGATACTACTGTAGGTATTCTGTTATGACATGGAACATACAGATACTACTGTAGGTATTCTGTTATGACCTGGAACATACAAATACTACTGTAGGTATTCTGTTATGACATGGAACATACAGATACTACTGTAGGTATTCTGTTATGACCTGGAACATACAGATACTACTGTAGGTATTCTGTTATGACGTGAAACATACAGATACTACTGTAGGTATTCTGTTATGACATGGAACATACAGATTCTACTGTAGGTATTCTGTTATGACATGGAACATACAGATACTACTGTAGGTATTCTGTTATGACCTGGAACATACAGATACTACTGTAGGTATTCTGTTATGACATGGAACATACAGATACTACTGTAGGTATTCTGTTATGACCTGGAACATACAGATACTACTGTAGGTATTCTGTTATGACATGGAACATACAGATACTACTGTAGGTATTCTGTTATGACATGGGACATACAGATACTACTGTAGGTATTCTGTTATGACATGGAACATACAGATACTACTGTAGGTATTCTGTTATGACGTGAAACATACAGATACTACTGTAGGTATTCTGTTATGACATGGAACATACAGATACTACTGTAGGTATTCTGTTATGACCTGGAACATACAGATACTACTGTAGGTATTCTGTTATGACATGGAACATACAGATACTACTGTAGGTATTCTGTTATGACCTGGAACATACAGATACTACTGTAGGTATTCTGTTATGACCTGGAACATACAGATACTACTGTAGGTATTCTGTTATGACATGGAACATACAGATACTACTGTAGGTATTCTGTTATGACGTGGGACATACAGATACTACTGTAGGTATTCTGTTATGACCTGGAACATACAGATACTACTGTAGGTATTCTGTTATGACATGGGACATACAGATACTACTGTAGGTATTCTGTTATGACCTGGAACATACAGATACTACTGTAGGTATTCTGTTATGACCTGGAACATACAGATACTACTGTAGGTATTCTGTTATGACCTGGAACATACAGATACTACTGTAGGTATTCTGTTATGACATGGAACATACAGATACTACTGTAGGTATTCTGTTATGACATGGAACATACAGATACTACTGTAGGTATTCTGTTATGATGTGGAACATACAGATACTACTGTAGGTATTCTGTTATGACATGGAACATACAGATACTACTGTAGGTATTCTGTTATGACATGGAACATACAGATACTACTGTAGGTATTCTGTTATGACCTGGAACATACAGATACTACTGTAGGTATTCTGTTATGACCTGGAACATACAGATACTACTGTAGGTATTCTGTTATGACCTGGACATACAGATACTACTGTAGGTATTCTGTTATGACCTGGAACATACAGATACTACTGTAGGTATTCTGTTATGACCTGGAACATACAGATACTACTGTAGGTATTCTGTTATGACATGGAACATACAGATACTACTGTAGGTATTCTGTTATGACCTGGAACATACAGATACTACTGTAGGTATTATGTTATGACCTGGAACATACAGATACTACTGTAGGTATTCTGTTATGACATGGGACATACAGATACTACTGTAGGTATTCTGTTATGACCTGGAACATACAGATACTACTGTAGGTATTCTGTTATGACCTGGAACATACAGATACTACTGTAGGTATTCTGTTATGACCTGGAACATACAGATACTACTGTAGGTATTCTGTTATGACATGGAACATACAGATACTACTGTAGGTATTCTGTTATGACCTGGAACATACAGATACTACTGTAGGTATTCTGTTATGACCTGGAACATACAGATACTACTGTAGGTATTCTGTTATGACATGGAACATACAGATACTACTGTAGGTATTATGTTATGACATGGAACATACAGATACTACTGTAGGTATTCTGTTATGACATGGAACATACAGATACTACTGTAGGTATTCTGTTATGACATGGAACATACAGATACTACTGTAGGTATTATGTTATGACCTGGAACATACAGATACTACTGTAGGTATTCTGTTATGACATGGAACATACAGATACTACTGTAGGTATTCTGTTATGACCTGGAACATACAGATACTACTGTAGGTATTCTGTTATGACATGGAACATACAGATACTACTGTAGGTATTCTGTTATGACCTGGAACATACAGATACTACTGTCGGTATTATGTTATGACCTGGGACATACAGATACTACTGTAGGTATTCTGTTATGACCTGGGACATACAGATACTACTGTAGGTATTCTGTTATGACATGGGACATACAGATACTACTGTAGGTATTATGTTATGACGTGGAACATACAGATACTACTGTAGGTATTCTGTTATGACATGGAACATACAGATACTACTGTAGGTATTCTGTTATGACGTGGAACATACAGATACTACTCTAGGTATTATGTTATGACATGGAACATACAGATACTACTGTAGGTATTCTGTTATGACATGGAACATACAGATACTACTGTAGGTATTCTGTTATGACGTGGAACATACAGATACTACTGTAGGTATTCTGTTATGACGTGGAACATACAGATACTACTGTAGGTATTCTGTTATGACATGGAACATACAGATACTACTGTAGGTATTCTGTTATGACATGGAACATACAGATACTACTGTAGGTATTCTGTTATGACATGGAACATACAGATACTACTGTAGGTATTCTGTTATGACCTGGAACATACAGATACTACTGTAGGTATTCTGTTATGATGTGGAACATACAGATACTACTGTAGGTATTCTGTTATGACATGGAACATACAGATACTACTGTAGGTATTCTGTTATGACCTGGAACATACAGATACTACTGTAGGTATTCTGTTATGACATGGAACATACAGATACTACTGTAGGTATTCTGTTATGACGTGGAACATACAGATACTACTGTAGGTATTCTGTTATGACATGGAACATACAGATACTACTGTAGGTATTCTGTTATGACCTGGAACATACAGATACTACTGTAGGTATTCTGTTATGACCTGGAACATACAGATACTACTGTAGGTATTCTGTTATGACATGGAACATACAGATACTACTGTAGGTATTCTGTTATGACCTGGAACATACAGATACTACTGTAGGTATTCTGTTATGACCTGGAACATACAGATACTACTGTAGGTATTCTGTTATGACATGGAACATACAGATACTACTGTAGGTATTCTGTTATGACCTGGAACATACAGATACTACTGTAGGTATTCTGTTATGACATGGAACATACAGATACTACTGTAGGTATTCTGTTATGACATGGAACATACAGATACTACTGTAGGTATTCTGTTATGACATGGAACATACAGATACTACTGTAGGTATTCTGTTATGACATGGAACATACAGATACTACTGTAGGTATTCTGTTATGACATGGAACATACAGATACTACTGTAGGTATTCTGTTATGACATGGAACATACAGATACTACTGTAGGTAGTATTCTGTTATGACATGGAACATACAGATACTACTGTAGGTATTCTGTTATGACATGGAACATACAGATACTACTGTAGGTATTCTGTTATGACATGGAACATACAGATACTACTGTAGGTATTCTGTTATGACATGGAACATACAGATACTACTGTAGGTATTCTGTTATGACCTGGAACATACAGATACTACTGTAGGTATTCTGTTATGACCTGGAACATACAGATACTACTGTAGGTATTCTGTTATGACATGGAACATACAGATACTACTGTAGGTATTCTGTTATGACATGGAACATACAGATACTACTGTAGGTATTCTGTTATGACATGGAACATACAGATACTACTGTAGGTATTCTGTTATGACCTGGGACATACAGATACTACTGTAGGTATTCTGTTATGACCTGGAACATACAGATACTACTGTAGGTATTCTGTTATGACGTGGGACATACAGATACTACTGTAGGTATTCTGTTATGACCTGGAACATACAGATACTACTGTAGGTATTCTGTTATGACCTGGAACATACAGATACTACTGTAGGTATTCTGTTATGACCTGGAACATACAGATACTACTGTAGGTATTCTGTTATGACCTGGAACATACAGATACTACTGTAGGTATTCTGTTATGACATGGAACATACAGATACTACTGTAGGTATTCTGTTATGACGTGAAACATACAGATACTACTGTAGGTATTCTGTTATGACATGGAACATACAGATACTACTGTAGGTATTCTGTTATGACCTGGAACATACAGATACTACTGTAGGTATTCTGTTATGACCTGGAACATACAGATACTACTGTAGGTATTCTGTTATGATGTGGAACATACAGATACTACTGTAGGTATTCTGTTATGACCTGGAACATACAGATACTACTGTAGGTATTCTGTTATGACATGGAACATACAGATACTACTGTAGGTATTCTGTTATGACATGGAACATACAGATACTACTGTAGGTATTCTGTTATGACCTGGAACATACAGATACTACTGTAGGTATTCTGTTATGACCTGGAACATACAGATACTACTGTAGGTATTCTGTTATGACATGGAACATACAGATACTACTGTAGGTATTCTGTTATGACGTGAAACATACAGATACGGAACACGACCCATGAGTTTCACGGTCAGAATCATTGATACCGGATCAGTGAGAACAGTGTGAATGAGGTCAAGTGTACAATTCATAGTACTGTACTGTGGTATGTACTGTACAACATATTTGTCACCGTGTTACTGGCCCAACACTCTAACCAACAGGCTACCTGCCACTTGCGTTTGGGAAGAATCATGTGGGAGTGATATTAAATACTACAGTATCATCACAGCATACCTACAGTATAGTATCTGTATGTTCCAGGCCATAACAGAATATCTACAGTATAGTATAGTATCTGTATGTTCCAGGCCATAACAGAATATCTACAGTATAGTATAGTATCTGTATGTTCCAGGCCATAACAGAATATCTACAGTATAGTATAGTATCTGTATGTTCCAGGCCATAACAGAATATCTACAGTATAGTATAGTATCTGTATGTTCCAGGCCATAACAGAATATCTACAGTATAGTATAGTATCTGTATGTTCCAGGCCATAACAGAATATCTACAGTATAGTATAGTATCTGTATGTTCCAGGCCATAACAGAATATCTACAGTATAGTATAGTATCTGTATGTTCCAGGCCATAACAGAATATCTACAGTATAGTATAGTATCTGTATGTTCCAGGCCATAACAGAATATCTACAGTATAGTATAGTATCTGTATGTTCCAGGCCATAACAGAATATCTACAGTATAGTATAGTATCTGTATGTTCCAGGCCATAACAGAATATCTACAGTATAGTATAGTATCTGTATGTTCCAGGCCATAACAGAATATCTACAGTATAGTATAGTATCTGTATGTTCCAGGCCATAACAGAATATCTACAGTATAGTATAGTATCTGTATGTTCCAGGCCATAACATAATATCTACAGTATAGTATAGTATCTGTATGTTCCAGGCCATAACAGAATATCTACAGTATAGTATAGTATCTGTATGTTCCAGGCCATAACAGAATATCTACAGTATAGTATAGTATCTGTATGTTCCAGGCCATAACAGAATATCTACAGTATAGTATAGTATCTGTATGTTCCAGGTCATAACAGAATATCAACAGTATAGTATAGTATCTGTATGTTCCAGGTCATAACAGCCCATCCTGAGACAGCCGAGACGTCAGTCAACCCTGACACAGCCATGTTTTCCCACCCGTCTGAACCCTGTATCCTAGTCCGAGCCACACATGGTCCGAGGAGGATTGTTCTCCAGGTTAAATTACTCTCATGCTACAGTCTGTACGAGTTTTTGTGGCTGTGTGTGGCCTCCCAAAGGCCCCTGTGTTTTAAAGTCTGCCAGCGACCAGAGGAAACTTAACGTTTTACAGTAATCTCCACCGGTGACAGATCCAGAACAGGTGTCTGCAGGCAGGCAGCACAGGCAGAATGGGAGAGATAGTACCACGGCTTCAGCAGGGGTCAGACAGGCAGAATGGGAGAGATAGTACCACGGCTTCAGCAGGGGTCAGACAGGCAGAATGGGAGAGATAGTACCTCGGCTTCAGCAGGAGTCAGACAGGCAGAATGGGAGAGATAGTACCTCGACTTCAGCAGGAGTCAGACAGGCAGAATGGGAGAGATAGTACCTCGGCTTCAGCAGGAGTCAGACAGGCAGAATGGGAGAGATAGTACCTCGGCTTCAACAGGAGTCAGACAGGCAGAATGGGTGAGATAGTACCTCGGCTTCAGCAGGAGTCAGATAGTCAGAATGGGAGAGATAGTACCTCGACTTCAGCAGGAGTCAGACAGGCAGAATGGGAGAGATAGTACCTCGGCTTCAACAGGAGTCAGACAGGCAGAATGGGTGAGATAGTACCTCGACTTCAGCAGGAGTCAGACAGGCAGAATGGGAGAGATAGTACCTTGACTTCAGCAGGAGTCAGATAGGCAGAATGGGAGAGATAGTACCTCGGCTTCAACAGGAGTCAGACAGGCAGAATGGGAGAGATAGTACCTCGGCTTCAGCAGGAGTCAGATAGGCAGAATGTGAGAGATAGTACCTCGGCTTCAGCAGGGGTCAGACAGGCAGAATGGGAGAGATAGTACCTCGGCTTCAACAGGAGTCAGACAGGCAGAATGGGAGAGATAGTACCTCGGCTTCAACAGGAGTCAGACAGGCAGAATGGGAGAGGTAGTACCTCGGCTTCAGCAGGGGTCAGACAGGCAGAATGGGAGAGATAGTACCTCGGCTTCAACAGGAGTCAGACAGGCAGAATGGGAGAGGTAGTACCTCGGCTTCAGCAGGAGTCAGACAGGCAGAATGGGAGAGATAGTACCTCGGCTTCAACAGGAGTCAGACAGGCAGAATGGGAGAGGTAGTACCTCGGCTTCAGCAGGGGTCAGACAGGCAGAATGGGAGAGATAGTACCTCGGCTTCAGCAGGGGTCAGACAGGCAGAATGTGAGAGATAGTACCTCGGCTTCAGCAGGAGTCAGATAGGCAGAATGGGAGAGATAGTACCTCGGCTTCAACAGGAGTCAGACAGGCAGAATGGGAGAGGTAGTACCTCGGCTTCAACAGGAGTCAGACACATGAAGAGAACAAGGGTGAGTATGGGTCAAGGTTGGACGTAAGCCGATATGAGGATATATAGCTCTTAGAGAAGATTACAGATGTTCATGGAACGAGGGATGTAAATTATCTTCATAGCTAACACAGGCACATTTGCATTGATGTGAAAACTGGAACCATAATTGATGTACACTGGCCTTATCAACTAGAAATTGCATTCATAAAAAAATATTATATATCAGTGTCGAATTCTGAGATCCAACATGGTGCCACTCTGCTGCTAGTGCTGCCTGAACACATTGCAAGTCGTTGGTGTTAGCAGTGGGATTTGAACCTACGCCTCCAAGTGAATAACGTATACTGTTGACAATCTGTCTTATTCCCATTCACTGTTATGCACTTCCCTGCTCTTTCCATATCTTAAATGGACCATGTTGACCATTTACATTTCTGTCATTGAAAACACCAATTTCACTTTCTGTTGATAATAACATTATTATTATTATAACTGGGTAATATACAGAATAATAACTTCCAGTTGTTTGAGTGTCGCGTTTCACCGATGTTGCTATTTTAGTCTCTAGCCATCTTATTTGGTTATGTTTATTTGTTCACCCTTCTAGCATTTTACTGTACTGAGTCTGAGCAGCGCTTTTGGCAGACAACTACCATCTGAGGGAGAAGTAACATATGTTGCCCAGGAATAATTTGTCTGCCACTTTATTTTTCCATGTTTTAGGCTGTTTCTCTGTTTCGTTTTCACAGATATCATTACATACCTTAAGGGAAGTCTGGGACGGGAGCCGTATGGTTAGTGAAGAAAGTCCCATTGCAAATGTACGGTCCCTTACCTGACGTCTTAATACGTCGCAGAAAATCGCGGACGGCGTCGGGCCGTGGGCGGCGGAGAGCTCTTTCAGGAAGTCACTCAAAAAAACGTTTCGGAATTTCGGTTTCCGTTTTATAAAAATGACAAATTTTTGACTTTTTTCTGCATTCTCGAAAATTCCCACAAGAGGGAAAATAAATCATATTGCAGGCGCACGAGCACGTGGCAAACGAGCGCGGCCTTTTCTCCTAAACTGAAAATATTTCGAAGACGAAACTCGGCGAGCGTAGGTTTGGAGTAATGGGCAGTTGGCCCCGAACAAGATGGCGTCGAGACCTCGGCGCTTTTTGAGTTATGGCCATTTTTCTGGGATTAAAGGGTTAAAACGCAAGTAGGGTGCTAATTTGACCGCTTCATGTCAAAGTACATAAGCATACGGTGTCAGGAAAAAAAGAACCAGCCATTTATCTATCGTAATTTAAGAGAAATCGTACATTGACCGTTTGGTGATGTTCACAAAGAGGATTTTTTTTTTCCAAAAAATCACAGATCCAGTTGCAGTGTGTTCAGACGTACATTTTTAAAGTGGGTCTCGAAGCTCTGCGAGAATCCTGTGATTTTATATGATTTTATGAAATAACACACACTCATTTAACCCTCTTTAAATAAGTCAGTTCTTAACATAAAGACTTAAAACTCAATATTATATAAGAGCCTACACCAAGGAGGGTATGTGTTCAATTTCAGCTTCCTATGTCAACTGGAAGTACCTTAAAATGGTGCCACAGGGTCAGGTTTGAAGGGTAATAAAGGTCAGATCTTTTCAAAACTTCACTTGTGTGATTAGACAACCCTCATGAACTGTAATCAGTCATTTTTCCCAACAGATGTCAAAGAAAATCTCTCTCACACAATCACACACACACAAAAAGGAAAGATGGAGTAAAAAAGTACGGTGCTTAACGACACACAAAGCCCACAATGGCATTACTATTATCTCTAGGCCGTGCCGAGTTCAACGAGATGCCCCGCTTGACCGTAGCTCGCTCGGTTTGAGCACAGCGACCGTTACAAGAGAACGGACACAAATGACCTTTTGACCTCAATGTCAATTTCATTTGCTTTTGGGACACAGAGAGAGAACCGTTAAGGTTAGAAACACAATTTCACCTCAGGAGTGTTCTTAAGGTCCTCCCGATCTGTGCAAGCCTAACCCTGACCTTGTGGCATTAACCCTTCACAGTTAAAAGAAGGTGTTTACATCAAATAGTTTACAATGAAATGTCTCCCCATTGGAATACATTGACTGCACCTCTAAATTCAACCTAAAGCCTATGTGGGTTATGATTGTCTTATGAACCTGAAGTGGTTAAATCACCCTAAAAGTGTTTGCCATACCCAACCTGCAGTTTGAGAGAAATAGTGCATTCAACCCTATGTAAATCAGTCAATTTTTAACATACAGACTTAAAACTCAGGATTCTGTAACAGCCTACTCCAGTGATGATATGTGTTTATTTATAGCTTCCTGTGACAACCGGAAGTGCCATAACTGGTGTCAAATGGGCTGTTTCGAAGGGTTAAAAATGTCAAATCTTTCCAAAACTTCATATATGTGAATAGACAACCCTCCTGAACTGTAAATCAGTTCTTGATCCCATCAGATTTCAACAAAAAAAAATACACACCGACACAGAAATGATGGAGGGACACACTGAGGGGCTAAGAGGCAGACAGTGCCTGCAGTAGTTACTTTTGTTCCAACTTTTAAAGAACCGTCAGACCTAGAGTTCTGAAAATTTACAAACCTGTTCTAGACCTCAGGTCGATTGTGCACGGTGAATTATATGACTCTAGAAGGTTCTCGGATCGATAAAAAGCCTCGTGTATTTGCCATGTTTTCAATTCATTTTGACCTCAACGAAACGGACGACCTTTAGAAAAGTCCCAGAGTCTCAAGACTAGGTGCGTTGAAACCGGCTCGGCCCATAGAGACAGACCCCAACGAGCCTGTTTGATTGCTCATTCAAGGACCCCGTAGCAAGGCAATGAAAAAAGTGGAATTTCAGCACCAATTAGGGTTTTGCTCGGGCACCGAATGACCTATCGAGCCGAAACTTGGGATTCGAGGTCGCTTCACATAGGGCTAAACATAATGTGTGAACTGGACCCGCAGCTAGAACATAACTACGTATTATTTGTTTTATTATGGTTTAAATAGAAGGCGCTGTGAATTTTGGGCCTGCTCTGAAATATGTTATAGTTGGCATCTAAAGGAGTTGGAAAAAGTGAGTTTGGAGTCAGATGGTATCAGTTTGGTGTCTGAAAATATCTATTTGACTGATGGACACTGACTTGCTCGTTGACTTTTGTACATTTGCAATATGTTTCAACGGGGAGGTACCATGAGGAAAAAGCGACATGATGAAATTTCACGAAGCGAGCGATGGAGAGGAACCACTATCACTGCCCGGCCATCCTGAGGTCATCAGACCGTTGACTTTTGCATTTCTAAAGTATTTAAGAGAATGTACGTTACATTTGCAATATGATTCAACATCACATCATATTGCAAATGCACGTTAGATTTGCAATATGATGTGATGTTGAATCATATTGCAAATGTAACGTGCATTCTTTAAATACTTTAGAAATACAAAAGTCAACGTCCTGATGACCTCAGGATGGCCGGGCAGTGATAGTGGTTCCTCTCCAACGCTCGTTGCGTGAAATTTCATCATGTCGATTTTGGTGATGGTACCCCCGCGTTGAAACATATTGCAAATGTACAAAAGTCGACTAGCAAGTCAACTAGCAAGTGTCAACAAAAGTCAACTAGCAAGTGTCCATCAGTCAATTGGATATTTTCAGACACCAAACTGATACCATCTGACTCCAAACTCACTTTTTACAACTCCTTTAGAAGCCAACTATCACATATTTCAGAGCAGGCCCAAAATTCACAGCGCCTTCCATGAATGCACCAAAATAGCATTCTGAAATCACCACTAAAATGACATCGCCATATTCTCCAGGCCGTGCCGAGTTCAACGGGATGCCCCGCTTGACCGTAGCTCGCTCGGTCTGAGCGCAGCGACCGTTACAAGAGAACGGACACAAATGACCTTTTGACCTCAATGTCAATTTCATTTGCTTTTGGGAGACAGAGAGAGAACCGTTAAGGTTAGAAGCACAATTTCACCTCAGGAACAATCCTAAGGTCCTCCCGATCTGTGCAAGCCTAACCTTGACCTTGTGGCATTAACCCTTCACAGTTAAAAGAAGGCGTTTACATCAAACATTTTACAATGACATTTCGCCCCATAGGAATACATTGACTGCTCCTCTAAATTCAACCTGAAGCCTATGTGGGTTATGAATGTCTTATGAACCTGTCTTTGATAACAATCCATCAGGCTACTATGAGGTCTACCTGTGTTGATTTTAAGCTACCTGGAGCAACCGGAAGTGGTTAAAATCACCCTAAAAAGTGTCCAGATATACATGACTTGCAATTTTGAAAATCACTGCATTCAACCCTATGTAGATCAGTCAATTCTTAACGTATAGACTTAAAACTCAGGATTCTGTAACAGCATACCCCAGTCAAGATATGTGTTTACCTATAGCTTCCTGTGCCAACCGGAAGTGCCTTAAAATGGTGTCATGGTGCTGTTTCGAAGGGTTAAAAAGGTCAGAACTTTTCAAAACTTCATTTGTGTGATTAGACAAGCCTCATGAACTGTAAATCAGTCATTTCTCTAAGCAGATGTCAAAGGAAAGCTCTCTCTCACACAAAAACACACACACAAAGCAATGATGGAGTGAAAAAGTACGGTGCTTAAAGACACACAAAGCCGGCAATGGCATTCCCATTATCCCTAGGCCGTGCCGAGTTCAACGAGATGCCCCGCTTGACCGTAGCTCACTCGGTCTGAGAGCAGCGACCGTTACAAGAGAACGGACACGAATGACCTTTTGACCTCAATGTCAATTTTATTTGCTTTTGGGAGACAGAGAGAGAACCGTTAAGGTTAGAAACACAATTTCACCTCAGGAATGTTCTTAAGGTCCTCCCGATCTGTGCAAGCCTAACTTTGACCTTGTGGCATTAACCCTTCACAGTTAAAAGAAGGTGTTTACATCAAACAGTTTACAATGACATTTCGCCCCATAGGAATACATTGACTGCTCCCCTAAATTCAACCTGAAGCCTATGTGGGTTATGAATGTCTTATGAACCTGTCTTTGATGACAGTCCATTAGGCCACCATGAGGTCTACCTGTGTCGATTCTAAGCTTCCTGGAGCAACCGGAAGTGGTTAAAATCACCCTAAAAGTGTTTGCAATAAGCACCCTGCAATTTGAGAGAAATAGTGCATTCAGCCCTATGTAAATCAGTCAATTTTTAACATATAGACTTAAAACTCAGGATTCTGTAACAGCATACTCCAGTGAGTATATGTCTTTACTTTCAGCTTCCTGTGCCAACCGGAAGTGCCATAATTGGTGTCAAATGGGCTGTTTTGAAGGGTTAAAAATGTCAAATCTTTCCAAAACTTCATAATTGTGATTAGGCTACCCTCCTGAACTGTAAATCAGTCATTAGTCCCATCAGATTTCAAAGAAAAATTTACACACCCAAACAGAAATGATGGAGGGACACACTGAGGGGCTAAGAGGCAGACAGTGCCTGTGGTAGTTACTTTTGTTCCAACTTTTAAAGAACCGTCAGACCTAGAGTTCTGAAAATTTACAAACCTGTTCTAGACCTCAGGTTGATTGTGCACGGTGAGTTATGTGGCTCTAGAAGGTTCTCAGACCGATAAACAGCCTCGTGTATTTGCTATGTTTTCAATTCATTTTCAGCTCAACGAAACGGACGACATTTAGAAAAGTCCCAGAGTCTCAAGACTAGGTGCATTGAAACCGGCTCGGTCCATAGAGACAGACCCCAACGAGCCTGTTTGATTGCTCATTCAAGCACCCCGTAGCAAGGCATGGAAAAAAGTGGATTTTCATTACCAATTAGGGTTTTGCTCGGGCACCGAATGACCTATCGAGCCGAAACTTGGGATTCCAGGTCGCCTCACATAGGGCTAAACATAATGTGAATATTGGACCCGCAGCTAGAACATAACTACGTATTATTTGTTTTATTATGGTTTAAATGGAAGGCGCTGTGAATTTTGGGCCTGCTCTGAAATATGTGATAGTTGGCTTCTAAAGGAGTTGGTAAAAGTGAGTTTGGTGTCAGATGGTATCAGTTTGGTGTCTGAATATATCTAATTGACTGATGGACACCGACTTGCTACTTGACTTTTGTACATTTGCAATATGTTTCAACGGGGGGGTACCATCACAAAAAGCGACATGATGAAATTTAACACAACGAGCGATGGAGAGGAACCACTATCACTGCCCGGCCATCCTGAGGTCATCAGACCGTTGACTTTTGCATTTCTAAAGTATTTAAGAGAATGTACGTTACATTTGCAATATGATTCAACATCACATCATATTGCAAATGTAACAGTGTGTGTTATGTTTGCAATATGATTCAACACATCATATTGCAAACGTAACAGTGTGTGTTATGTTTGCAATATGATTCAACACATCATATTGCAAATGTAACAGTGTGTGTTATGTTTGCAATATGATCCAACACATCATATTGCAAACGTAACAGTGTGTGTTATGTTTGCAATATGATTCAACACATCATATTGCAAATATAACAGTGTGTGTTTGCAATATGATTCAACAGTGTGTTATGTTTGCAATATGATGTGGTGTTTTTCACTGTTGAATCATATGCAAATGTAACGTGCATTCTTTAAATAAACCCTATGTGGGTTATGAATGTCTTATGAACCTGTCTTCAATGACAATCCATCAAGCCACTATGAGGTCTACCTGTGTTGATTCTAAGCTTCCTGGAGCAACCGGAAGTGATAAAATCACCCTAAAAGTGTTTTACCCAACCAGCAGTTTGTGATATATAGTGCATTCAACCCTGTGTAAATCAGTCAGTTCTTAACGTATAGACTTAAAACTCAGGATTCTGTAAAAGCATACCCCGATCAGGATAGGTGTTTACTTATAGCTTCCTGTGCCAACCGGAAGTGCCTTAAAATGGGGTCATAGGTGCTGTTTCAAAGGGTTAAAAAAGTCAGATCTTTCCAAAACTTTAAGTGTGTGATTAGGCAACCCTCATGAAGTGTAAATCAGTCATTTCTCTAATCAGATGTCAAAGAAAAGCTCACACACACACACACAGACACACACAGCAAGGATGGAATGAAAAAGTATGGTGCTTAAAGACACACAGAGCCTTAAATGCTTTTAGGGGGGATCCAGACTTCCATACCCGCTCTGGGAGCACTATACTACGGGCAAAAATCAATGGGTGCTGGCCTGAGTGATTTATGGAGGTTTTCAAAAAAAGTCAAAAAATATTCTGTTTCATGTTTTGGGTTACCACACACGATTTTCAATACAGTTTTAAATGCTTCATTTTGGCCTTTAAAAAAAAAAAGTTATTTTCGACTATGAAGGGGGTGATACGTTTTTTCCAAATTTTTGACATTTTTTACTTCCTATGAAATCACATTCCAAATGCACAAAACATATTCCTTAAGTACAAGTAAACATTTATAAAAAATTATGATAATAAAATGTGACTAAAGTACTTTCATACAGTTCTTACACATGTGTAATTGACATAAAACTCGAAAGAATTTCAAAAAACGGTCCAGAAAGCACTTTTTTAAAGGGGGTGATATGTTTTTTCCAAATTTTTGACATTTTTGACTTATGACTTTTGACTTCCTATGAAATCACATTCCAAATGCACAAAACAAATTCCTTAAGTCCAAATAAAAATGTCCTAAAAATTATGTTAATAAAATTTGACAAAAGTATTTTCATACAGTTCTTACACATGTGTAATTGACATAAAAATTGAAAGAATTTCGAAAAAACGGTCCAGAAAGCACTTTTTTAAAGGGGGTGATACGTTTTTTCCAAAATTTTGACATTTTTGACTTTTGACTTTTGACTTCCTATGAAATCACATTCCAAATGCACAAAACAAATTCCTTAAGTCCAAATAAAAATGTCCAAAAAATTATGTTAATAAAATTTGACAAAAGTATTTTCATACAGTTCTTACACATGTGTAATTGACATAAAACTCGAAAGAATTTCGAAAAAAGGTCCAGAAAGCACTTTTTTAAGGGGGTTATAAATTTTTGCCAAAACTTTCAAAATCTCAAAATTTTACTCTTGGGTCTTGACTTGCGTTACAAAAGGCCTATGAAAAATTTAGATAGAAAACACTCGCCCACTATAGGATTTTTGGGGTGTTACACAGCTCATTTACAATATGGCATTTGCCATCAACTTTGGACGAAACAGCGCCGGATGTAATATGAAATCCCACACAATCCCATCGTGTATATGGTCCGCTCGGTGCCAATAAGTTGCCATGTTATTTTGTACAATTGGGGGGGGACTTCCCTTACATATATACATTAAAATGCTCCACTCCATCTTACCCAGCCCTTTGAGTTTCTGTTTGACGGAGGCACTGTGAACCTGCATGATGTATCCGTAGACCAGTGTACTACTGCATCAGTCTGATCTGACAGTTTCACCACTTTCTAATATATTCTGATAACTCACTAAATCACATCTTCCTTTTGAGTCTGTATACTTGGTTGAACTTGAAAGAGAAGACATCATGATTTGTACACATTTATTTGGTTCACTTAACTTTGGGTTCTTTTAATGTTGATGAAACTCACATTAACAGGACGATAACAGGGGCTTGACATAACTAATACATATTTATTATAGAATTCTTAACAATCTTCAAATACCATGGAAACTCACATGGCCAACACTGCTATATGACTGTATACCTCTCCATGGAAATCCTATAGCTCCCACTCACTGCTCCACACTGCCACCTACTGTAGCAACCTGTACAAGCATCAGTCTGGCCACCTATTCTCCAGCTTACTGCTACAGGTTGGACCTGGACCTTCTCCTCTCCTCCCTAGTCTGCTGTGACTCTCTGGCAGGGGCTGTTCAGCCAGGCAGGCTTTTATTATACTGTGGTGAGACCTGGCTCCTGCTTATAATGAAGAAGTGGGGGAGAGAGGGGGTGGAGGGGGAGAGAGGGGGAGGTGGGGAATGGAGAGAGGGGAAGGTGGTGAAGGGAGAGGGGGAGAGAGGGGGAGGTGGGGAATGGAGAGAGGGGAAGGTGGGGAAGGGAGAGGGAGGAGGTGGGGAATGGAGAGAGGGGAAGGTGGGGAAGGGAGAGGTGAGGAAGGGAGAGGGGGAGAGAGGGGGAGGTGGGGAATGGAGAGAGGGGAAGGTGGGGAAGGGAGAGGTGAGGAAGGGAGAGGGGAGAGAGGAGAGAGGGGGAGGTGGGGAATGGAAAGGGGGAGGTGGGGAAGGGAGAGGGGGAGAGAGGGGGAGGTGAGGAAGGGAGAGGGAGGAGGTGGGGAAGGGAGAGGTGAGGAAGGGGGAGAGAGGGGGAGGTGAGGAAGGGAGAGGGAGGAGGTGAGGAAGGGAGAGGGAGGAGGTGGGGAAGGGAGAGGTGAGGAAGGGGGAGAGAGGGGGAGGTGAGGAAGGGAGAGGGAGGAGGTGGTGAAGGGAGAGGTGAGGAAGGGGGAGAGAGGGGGAGGTGAGGAAGGGAGAGGGAGGAGGTGAGGAAGGGAGAGGGGGGCTTGGATAAGTTCCTCTTTGTGTGAACAGAAGGAGGTGAAAGGCGGACTGTGTGCGGCGGCCAGGGAATCACCCCTCTGGTTCACTGTCGCAAGGCCCCCAGGTCTTTCCTCTGGTTAGAAGGCTTTAACCCTGCCTGTTCACAACCACACATGCCTGCCACAGTGGATCTCAGTGTAAAGCCTGTCTGCTGAAGTGACTGGGTCAACTAGTAGTTATTATATACTTACTACTTGGTTATTAAAAGGTCATTTAGTATAATTTTATTTTGCCAGGATAAAACTAGAGCCTGATTTTTTTTGTGGTCAGGGAACAAAGCCAAGAGCCTTAATCAAAACCTGTGTTATGAACATGATCATGTCACCTTCAATGAACCCTATCCATTCCTAATTCTGAGTCTAGATTATCTACTGGGTTATTTATACCGCATGTTAACAGTGCCATTCACAGTCAAACAGCAGTGACAAATGCAATGATTCATTCATCTGTGAACAGCTGCTTCTACTTTGACTCATCAGTCATACGTTCAAACTCCAGACGTCCGACATATACAGAGATGGCATCGAACTCCAGATGTCTGACCTACACGGAGATGGCATCGAACTACAGATGTCTGACCTAAACGGAGATGGCATCGAACTCCAGATGTCCTACTTACACAGAGATGGCATCGAACTCCAGATGTCTGACCTACACGGAGATGGCATCAACACGATCAGCTGACTTTGCATCTTGAACGCTTGAGTAGCTTAAACCAACTGAGAGAGATCGAGAGTAAGTCTGTGTGCGTGTGTGTGTATGTCTACACCCCCTTAGAGCGACACAGCCATTGAGTGAGTCACAGGCAGCACCTTCCCCCCCTAAAATCCCTCAACTGAAAAAAACAAATAAGTGTCCTATTGGAATACTGTATTTTACGTTCGATGCAAGCTTCCTCAGACAGACATCCACCACTTTCTCATTCAAGAGGGTCATTTTTGGGCACATGTGGTCTGGATTATGTTGTTGTGACGTCAGAAAGCTGTGGCGCTGAAAATCAATGAGCTATGACTCTTTGCCATGTTTACTTTTAGATTCCATCATTCAATGGGGCAAGCCTGGGCAGAGTGCCCCCTTTTCTCCACCCGGACACACACTCCCTGCACTTAACTAAGTGCTTAATGAAATGCTAGATGTGTGTGTTCACAGTTAATTATTATTAAGGAAAATGTTTTCCAGAACTTTTAAGGGGGAGGAGTATGGTACTTGGCCAAAAAGGGAGCAGGTCAAGTATCTCTGCCAAGACATTAATATCCATCTGTTTGTACAGGGGAGGACCATGTTTCAGTCCTCTGTAAAACTACAAGCGTCCTCCTGGTTTATCCCAAAGATGGAGACAAGAATGTCTCTACAAAGCATCTCAGAGTAGGAGTGCTGATCTAGGATCTGTCTATATGATCTTAAAATCATGATGCAAAATGCAAAACTGATCCTAGTTCAGCACTCCTATGCTGAGACGCTTTGTGGACACGGGCCCAGAACTCTCAACACCCAGATCCAGAAGGTCACATTGGAGACCACAAAATCAAGATCTTTGGTTTATCCCCATCAGACAATAACTACATGTTACATCATCTTCTAGTACATTTAACAGACACTCTTATGCAGAACGACATACAGGAGAAATTATGGTTAAGTGCCTTGCACATTACTGGATCAGAGAATCGAAACAAGCAACTTTTTGGTTACTGGCCCAATGCTCTAACCAATAGGCTGCCTGCTGCCCTCACATCCACATAGGTGTTTATCACTGCTCTAACCAATAGGCTGCCTGCTACCCTCACATCCACATAGGTGTTTATCACTGCTCTAACCAATAGGCTGCCTGCTGCCCTCACATCCACATAGGTGTTTATCACTGCTCTAACCAATAGGCTGCCTGCTACCCTCACATCCACATAGGTGTTTATCACTGCTCTAACCAATAGGCTGCCTGCTACCCTCACATCCACATAGGTGTTTATCACTGCTCTAACCAATAGGCTGCCTGCTACCCTCACATCCACAAAGGTGTTTATCACTGCTCTAACCAATAGGCTGCCTGCTATCCTCACATTCACAAAGGTGTTTATCACTGCTCTAACCAATAGGCTGCCTGCTACCCTCACATCCACATAGGTGTTTATCACTGCTCTAACCAATAGGCTTCCTGCTACCCTCACATCCACATAGGTGTTTATCACTGCTCTATCCAATAGGCTTCCTGCTACCCTCACATCCACATAGGTGTTTATCACTGCTCTATCCAATAGGCTTCCTGCTACCCTCACATCCACATAGGTGTTTATCACTGCTCTAACCAATAGGCTTCCTGCTACCCTCACATCCACATAGGTGTTTATCACTGCTCTAACCAATAGGCTGCCTGCTACCCTCACATCCACATAGGTGTTTATCACTGCTCTAACCAATAGGCTGCCTGCTACCCTCACATCCACATAGGTGTTTATCACTGCTCTAACCAATAGGCTTCCTGCTACCCTCACATCCACATAGGTGTTTATCACTGCTCTAACCAATAGGCTTCCTGCTACCCTCACATCCACATAGGTGTTTATCACTGCTCTAACCAATAGGCTGCCTGCTACCCTCACATCCACATAGGTGTTTATCACTGCTCTAACCAAAAGGCTTCCTGCTACCCTCACATCCACATAGGTGTTTATCACTGCTCTAACCAATAGGCTGCCTGCTACCCTCACATCCACATAGGTGTTTATCACTGCTCTAACCAATAGGCTGCCTGCTACCCTCACATCCACATAGGTGTTTATCACTGCTCTAACCAATAGGCTTCCTGCTACCCTCACATCCACATAGGTGTTTATCACTGCTCTAACCAATAGGCTGCCTGCTACCCTCACATCCACATAGGTGTTTATCACTGCTCTAACCAATAGGCTGCCTGCTACCCTCACATCCACATAGGTGTTTATCACTGCTCTAACCAATAGGCTGCCTGCTACCCTCACATCCACATAGGTGTTTATCACTGCTCTAACCAATAGGCTGCCTGCTACCCTCACATCCACATAGGTGTTTATCACTGCTCTAACCAATAGGCTGCCTGCTACCCTCACATCCACATAGGTGTTTATCACTGCTCTAACCAATAGGCTGCCTGCTACCCTCACATCCACATAGGTGTTTATCACTGATCTAACCAATAGGCTGCCTGCTACCCTCACATCCACATAGGTGTTTATCACTGCTCTAACCAATAGGCTTCCTGCTATCCTCACATCCACATAGGTGTTTATCACTGCTCTAACCAATAGGCTTCCTGCTACCCTCACATCCACATAGGTATGTATCCCTGCTCACTCAATGGCCAATCAGCTTTGACCACCATACCATTTGTATACCAGTTTCTCAACTCCGGACCTTCAGTACCTCCAACATTACACATGTATGTTCTAGCCCCACACTAGCACACCTGGTTCAACAACTCCACTAATCATCAATCCCTTGATTAGTTCAATGATGTGTGCTTGAAGAAAAAAGGTTAACACTGAATGTACTCGAGGAAAGAGTTGAGGAACACTATTATATTATACCAGTGCTGTCTGCTGCCTGCAATGTTGTTTCTCCCTCCCTGCTAATCAACAGCAGTGAGCTGGTCTCAATACACAACCTTGGGGGGCTCTGACTGCAGTATAGGATGGATAATATGCCTTTGTCTGTAGGTAGGCCCCCGTGCAGCATGTCAAGCCCAGCATGATAGTGGCTTCTCTACACAGCTCCTGCCACCCTCACCCAACCTTTCAGCACCTCTCAGCCCACAGAAAGGACCTCTTTGTTCAGGCCCCCCGCTTGTGACGTCCACTCAGTCTACTAGTCTTCCATTAGCAAGAGCCGGCCAAATAACCAGGGATTGTGATGTGTCTAATAACCACCACTGGAGCTCTTGTATTTACTTAAGGAGGGATAGAAAATGATCCCTCCCTCCATCCCTAACCCCTCCTCCAACACAAGACTACTTTTACGGCTCACCTTCGACACGCGGTGTGACTTTAACAAGGCCCAATTGATTGATTGATTGATTTTGCTGACTGCTCAGGACCTTGTGTTTGGGTTGCCACCATTTAAACAGATGTATAATATGCTTGATTTATCATCGGTCTGACAGGAGACAGTGGGTAGGACTGTTCCATAGCTAGCTAATTCATAAGTCATACCATGAAAACATAATAGAGGGTCTAACAGTCTCATATGGAATTGATCAACAGATGTCATTGTTTTTGTTGTGAATTGGTCATCAAGAAATGCTGTGATCTTATTGATGAAACAAAATGACTCAATGTGCATCTATTCTCTCAAAGCGGGTGGAATAAAACACATCCCTTGTAGAAATGTTGAAAAAGGTAGACCAAGTAAGATTCTCTCAACACCATCAGGATGAAAACATTATAGGAACATTCTTTCCAATCTATTATATGTATAATATAGTGTTTAGGTCCGTTGACATTGTGTTCATTCAGGATGTGCTGTTCTAACCCACACTGGCTGGAGTGAATTCTGTGCCCCAGAATGCCATAGTCAGGGTACAGTTTGCTTCTCAGACAGAATTTCAGCCGAGCCAGCAGACATGGTAATAGACATTCAAGAATGTCCTATTTTATTGGAATAGGTCAAAAGGTGTTTTATTGCACATGAAACACAATCCTGTATAAACATAATGAAAAGAAAAAAAACTGAAAAAGGAAAGGAAAAGTTACTCCTCAGATTTTTGATATTAACCGTTGTATTTTTCCAATGTGGTAGGCATGATATTCCAAGGCAGGGTTTAAAAATAAAGTATCCCAGTACTGAGTTTATTTAGCTTGGACTCCATGACACAGATTCCCTTATCATGACTTGCCTTACACTGACAACGTCCCAATACCGAGCCCTGCATGAATTCAGGCCTGGCGTTTCCTTCAAACAACTGTCTGAGAGACGTACAGACTCACTGAGCCAAGAATAGAAATATATGGAAATAAAATCAATATTCAAACATAACTTCTAAAATAAACATTTGTACTTGGTTGACATTGTTGGCAAATTATTTCAAATGCTGCCCCTATTTAGAGAAAGGTAAAACGTGTCTACTAAAGTCAGAATGGATTACAATGATGGCTACTGAGTCACGTGATGCTAGACAGCTTTGGAAAAAAGTGCTCTGTTCACTTATATGTAGGTGTCTATTTAGGGCCTCTATTCGGTAAACGTCACAGTCAAATGATTCTTACCTCAGGGTCAGAGACAACCTGACAAGCTGTTTTCTCACCACAGCATTCCAACCCTAAACCATGGAAGAGAATGGTCAGTTGACTCATACTATGGAAAGTCATTCAAAGCACAAATGAGACTATTGTCAGCATCACACCACAGCATGCTTAGTCATTTCTATTTTACTACAACATCTTTATACTTTATCTCTCTAGGTTTGCGTATTGCACTGAAAGTATATCACATTTAGATGCAAGAATAGATTTCCATTGAGGAGAAGGAAAAAGTAAGCAGGGCAACGTGTGCAGTAGACAAAATGACTCAGGACACCATCTTTAAAGAAAAACAGGGCAGCGTGTGCTGTAGACAAAATGACTCAGGACACCATCTTTAAAGAAAAACAGGGCAGCGTGTGCTGTAGACAAAATGACTCAGGACACCATCTTTAAAGAAAAACAGGGCAGCGTGTGCAGTAGACAAAATGACTCAGGACACCATCTTTAAAGAAAAACAGGGCAGCGTGTGCTGTAGACAAAATGACTCAGGACACCATCTTTAAAGAAAAACAGGGCAGCGTGTGCTGTAGACAAAATGACTCAGGACACCATCTTTAAAGAAAAACAGGGCAGCGTGTGCTGTAGACAAAATGACTCAGGACACCATCTTTAATGAAAAACAAGGCAGCGTGTGCTGTAGACAAAATGACTAAGGACACAATCTTTATTGGTCTCTCTTTGTTTGTGTTTACTTAATCTTTTCCATTTTGGAGAGGTCTTTTTTGTTTGCCCAACCAAATAGAATTTCATTGAATTACAGAGGAAAACAAACAAGTTGAAATGGGGTTATTCTTAACTTTTCTTTAACCATTTTTGGGTGTTTTTCTCAGAGACGGGAAACCCTGCCCATCTCTGCTTTTACTGGAAGTCAGCTCAGGTGTTTCTCTACAACCTCTCAGTCCCTTTCCCCTGTACAAGACGTTACAGCAGTATGTGATGAGGAGTATATGAGTAGGCTTAAGTGATCTATCATAAAATGTCCAAAACTGGCAAAATATGTAAAAAAATATCTATATAATTATTAAAAATGGTTTACTCCTTTAAATCCCCCTAGAGTCTTTTGACTCACCGGTGCTTCCATCTAAGTAACATAATGTGTTCATATTATTTGTATTTAACCTTTATTTAACTGGGCAAGTCAGTTAAGAACAAATTCTTATTTACAATGACAGCCTACCCCGGCCAAACCCAAACCCGGATGACACTGGGCTAATTGTGCGTCGCCCTATGGGACTCCCAATCACGGCAGGTTGTGAAACAGCCTGGAGTCGAACCAGGGTCTGTTGTGATGCCTCTAGCACTGAGATGTAGTGCCTTAGACCACTGTGCCACTCGGGAGCCCATATTTCAAAAATCCCCATCAAAATCTGTAAATTTAAGCTAGAGATATCTTCTTCTTCTTGCATGGGCTGCATCTCAATCCACCGAATGTGGCAAAGCTAAAGAGCTGTTTGTCAGACCAGGAGACATTCCCTAAATCGGTCTTCTCACAAAGCGTCTGACCACTTTATAGAAAGGGGTGACTCTCACAAAAACGATGATGTTTTCCGTTTTGATCCATGTCCCCAACAAGCCAACTTTTATCTGAAATGTCCGAACCGTTAGAGCTACAAAATAATACGGGACTCGTCTAAAGGTAAGCCATACAAATAAACAAAATTATGGAGGTCGTTTTGTGGCAATACAAATAAGGGGTTAAATATGTGTAAAAAAATCCTGTGCTTTCTTATATCTCATAGACATAGAACAGATCATTCAAAACCTTATTCCTTGTGATTTATTTTTGGACTGTGTTTTTTGCAAATGTTTTGTGTGTTATTCAAAGAGTTTATATTGGCTATAATAGTAAACGCCAAATTCAATATTGTATAAAATATGTTTTTACTCGATTTTAACTGCTTACTGATTATGATTTGGTTGTCAATTAAAATGCCATTTGGGATAAATAAAGTTATCCTTTATGCACTTTCAAATTGGACCTATAGCTGGTTAACTTCTTGTCTAACTCTGGTTAGCACTACCGTTATCTCTGATGGTAGCTTTTCAAAGACGATAGCTAGCACTCGGCCACCTATTATAAATAGTAATTAAACAAAAGACATAATCTGTTTATTTTACCAAAAAAAATGTATATATTTTTTTTTACATTTGACCAAGTTAGCATTGTCGCGGAAAGTAAGAGACTCAGTTTTGCAATTTATTATGGGATCTGTAGTATAACTACAGTGCTAAATAAAGGGGGTTATTGGTTCAAGGATGACAATGCACTTGTCCCCCCATCAAGTTGGTCTGGTGGACCTTACTGGCATACAGTGTCATGCTACAGTTTGTCATGTTCACAGGCTAAGTTGGTGGAGACAGACCAGGCTAAGTTGGAGGAGACAGACCAGGCTAAGTTGGTGGAGACAGACAAGGCTACGTTGGTGAAGACAGACCAGGCTAAGTTGGAGGAGACAGACAAGGCTAAGTTGGAGGAGACAGACCAGGCTAAGTGGGGGAGACAGACCAGGTTAAGTTGGGGGAGACAGACCAGGTTAAGGTGGAGGAGACAGACCAGGTTAAGTTGGGGGAGACAGACCAGGCTAAGTTGGGGGAGACAGACCAGGTTAAGTTGGGGGAGACAGACCAGGTTAAGGTGGAGGAGACAGACCAGGTTAAGTTGGGGGAGACAGACCAGGTTAAGTTGGGGGAGACAGACCAGGTTAAGTTGGGGGAGACAGACCAGGTTAAGTTGGGGGAGACAGACCAGGTTAAGTTGGGGGAGACAAACCAGGTTAAGTTGGGGGAGACAGACCAGGTTAAGTTGGGGGAGACAGACCAGGTTAAGGTGGAGGAGACAGACCAGGTTAAGTTGGGGGAGACAGACCAGGTTAAGTTGGGGGAGACAGACCAGGTTAAGTTGGGGGAGACAGAGGAGCAGTCAGTGGTGTGTGTGTGTGAGTTCATGGTGCCTATTCAGAGCACTAACTGTGGTGTTAAACTGGTGATAGACCATGTTCTTTCATGCAGCCACCACCACCCACTCATTTGAAGTACTCAATAAATACATGTTCTGTTAATAAATGTATTACACATTTAGGTCTATTTCATGCTGGCAAAATGTTCTTGCTGGACGGCGGTTGGACACAACCGCCTCGCCAAAACCTGGGCTGGGCTGGCACCACAGGAAATATTTTGGTTCATTCTCCAGACCTTTCCAATACTAAAAAACGTCTTGTTTGTTTACTAGTGGTGACTGGCTATGTAAGAGTCTGTCAGACGTTGAAATTAAAGACTTGTTTTAGCCCAATTATAAGGTATTTAAAAGTCTGACCAATGTGACCTGTCCAACATAGTCAGTTGTAAATCTTACAGGTATGGGAGATGCCGTGCATTAATCTCTCTAGGCCTAACACACACCTGTCTGCAGGCACACATCTACAGAACCGTGCCATGGTCAAGTTTTCCAGACCGCTCTTATTAAAAAGAAAGAACACAAAACGTGTCTCCTGTGTTTACAAAGGGCTGTGGCCACCGAATGAATCACCAAAACCAACACATACTGCATCAGCCAATAGCCATCTCACTGTTCATTAGAATATATTACATTAGATGGAGTGTTGGTCAAATCCTGGGGAGTTTTGTGTCTGCATGGTGAAAGCTACTTGAACGGTTTAGTCTTGAGTCTGTCAACGGTGAATGCGTCAGTTTAGGCAGCACAACAAATACATTTAAGCTGTCATTTAACATTTCAGGCTCTGTCAATGGTTGGTAATCAATTTGCTCAATCAAAGCAGTCATTTCTCGTCTGTTTAACAAATGGCACTCTACTGTGAATATGGATATGATGTAATTATACCTCGCCAGAGACTACATGCAATTGTAGCAGAAGGGAACTCTGTATGCTGTGTGTGTGTGTGTGTGTGTGTGTGTGTGTGTGTGTGTGTGTGTGTGTGTGTGTGTGTGTGTGTGTGTGTGTGTGTGTGTGTGTGTGTGTGTGTGTGTGTGTGTGTGTGTGTGTGTGTGTGTGTGTTTGACCTGGAGCAGACGGCTAGCCTATAAAAAGTCCATTCACACAAGAATTGCTGAATGGGAATACCTTAGGTAAACTAGGTTGGGACGTATCAAAAACAATCGGGTGGTCCCTGTACATTCCTCCTGCCTTTCCCTTAGCAATGGAGGAACAGCGGTTCTCAGTGAGGAGTTCTGGCCCAATCTGCCAGCAAACCCATCAGGACCTGGATGCCACGCTGCATTTCTCACAAAAAAAGAGAGCAGAAGGCAGGGAGGAATGAAGGTCTGAGTGTCTGGGGTGCAGGTTGTGGTGAGGGAAGGTAGGGCCCACCTCTCTGCTCTGCTGGCCCAGGAGAAGAAGATCATTTTGGAGTAAGTGGGACACATTAGGCTGCTGGAGTCCAGACCACGAGCGAGTCTGTCTGGCTACTCTCTATGTGGTCGTCAGTGGTCGGTCAGAGACTGGACTGCATCTGATTGCTTGGATCTTGGATCACGCCACCCTTAGTGTCCATTAAGACCAGGAAGGTTGACCTTTTATTCATAACTCTGAAACTCTGAATCTATCCTGTGTACACAGCTCATGCTTTCACGCCTCAAAATCCCTTTTGCAATATGTAACCACAGAACTGTTCTGTAACCACAGAACACTGAATATGGAATTCAAAGTGATGTTCCATCGTGGAGCTCAAACTGACATGTCGAGTTGAAATGAACTCTGTTTCCTGGTAACACCAGCGGACGGGGAGGGAAGAGGATGGAGAAGAGGGGAGGAGGAGAGGCGTGTTGGCCTCGGCCTGCTGTGTAGCTGTGATGTGGTCATGCTCATGAAGAATGAGGCTCGTAGTAAGATGGTGGCAGGGAGGACAGCTCCATGTTATCACACAGCGCCTCCAAATGCCTCACTTCTGAAGGTCTGCTCACCTGGGAGGGCCCAGCGCAGTGGGGCCCTCATCAATCAAACCCCAGCCCAACCAGGGCCAGTTTCCATAGGCTACAGGACTGGTGGCTGGAGGCACGGCAGCAGGCAGCATGGAGACGGCTCTGACTGACACAGCATTAAACAGAAGGGCTGCTGGGTGGATGGCTGGATGGATGAATGGATGGATGCAATGCCAGGACGGACAGTGGGTAAGATTCCCAGGACCACCCGTACGTAAAAAGTATGCACCCGTCTGCTAAATGGCATATATTATACTATTATATAATTTATTGGTCTGTTAGGAATTAGGAACCTAAAGACAATTAGGTATATTAGGCATGCACACTGCTTCATTCATGTATTGGTCTTTGACAGGACAACCACTGGTAAAACGACACTGTTGTTCCTAAGATTGTGCTGTAATAGGGACACTGTTGTTCCAAAGGTTATGCTGCAATAGGGACACTGTTGTTCCAAAGGTTATGCTGCAATAGGGACACTGTTGTTCCAAAGGTTATGCTGCAATAGGGACACTGTTGTTCCAAAGGTTATGCTGCAATAGGGACACTGTTGTTCCAAAGGTTATGCTGCAATAGGGACACTGTTGTTCCAAAGGTTATGCTGCAATAGGGACACTGTTGTTCCAAAGGTTATGCTGCAATAGGGACACTGTTGTTCCAAAGGTTATGCTGTAATAAGGACGTATATATCTGATGCATTTCTCAGCAACACAATAATCAAATTGTTACATCAGCTCTTTATTATAAAGCAAGGGTTAAGAGGCAAGCAATTGTTACTCTTCCGTTTTCTCACCATAACATTTAAACAAAGCGGATTAGAACAAGGTGAATTAAATATTTTACAAACCTACTTGCCTGTGTCCTAATTAGTCTATGGGGACTCCCAAACCTCCTTTTCATAGAGTCACATTATCCTTGTCGTTACCCTGTTTTAGCAGCAAACTGCATTCAATGGAAAGTTAATGAACATAGTACTTGGCTTCTGTAGCTTGGCTGGAGGCACGTGTCCAGAGGGCCCAGTAGGGGCAAATACCTAGGAGAATAATTTAATAAGGGTGAGATATTTCAGACCGGAAAGGCCCATTGGTAGCCCAGGCCACAAGTTTACAGGGGTCAGAACAATTGAGAGGGAAGTACACCCAATCTTTCAGTGGCCCACATGTGCAGTAACACTGTCAACACACAGGGGAGAGCAGGACCCCTGAGGGTCGTTCATGGGGGGCAGAGGGGGGCCAAACCGCTGCCAGAGCCAGTCACCTTCGTCTAAAAAGGGCTCCTGGTGAACGACGTGGGAAGGTCAGGTGTTTGCTGTTTTTTAAGACGGAGCAGAGTTCCTGTGACATTTCACCTGTTTACTGAGGGTGACATTTTCATAGTCTAAAATCACTGTGCAAAGTGCAAAAAAATACCTTAAATCTCATAATAATCTTGCAGTTTGATTGTATCGGAAACTATTCTTAAACAATGTGAAGGTGATTATTTAACTAGAGTTTAGTAAATTAAACAATACATAAATATCACTTTATAATGTACATTGTTGTAGAAATGTTTCCAATGAAATCACACGAGGATCATGGTAAATGTTGCAGTGGCAGATTATAATGAGGTTCATGGTAAATGTTGTAGTGCCAGATTATAATGAGGTTTATGGTAAATGTTGCTTTAGCACTAAGAAAAGGTTGTCCTGAACTTCTGTATCCCTGTACATTCTTGTACGGCGATGGAGAAGCTTGACATCATAAGGCAGTACTGTACTGGTCTTTGCTGATGTACTATGCATCATAACCAGTCACTTTTAGTCATTCACTGATACATTGCCCATAGGGGGCACAGGGGCACGTGCCTCCTCAGATTTGTACTACTATAAAATAAAATAAAATAAAAATATATTATTATTATTTTTGTTTAAATGTGTTGTTGTTTCTCTCTAATAGTATGAGCCACCAACAGATGTAGGATCTTAATTTGAGCCATTTGCTACAGCAGGAAAATAATCCTGCAGCAATAGGAAATATTATGTGGATTATAATTAATGGACATTTTTGTAGGGGTCGAAACAAACTTCAGATGCCTTTTTACACCTCAAAGACACTATAAGTTTTACATTTCCATTTGCAGGAAAGTTCTCCTGCAACTGGGTGATCAAATTAAGCAATTTTTTAAAGTTGGCTTTAGCTAGCCCAGATTTTGTTGGTACAAAATCTCCTAACCTCATAACTAGCTACCAAGAAGACATTTCAGGCTATCATTTAAGTTAGAGTAGCTAGCTTGTCTAACTATCTAGGCTGGCATGCCTGGTGGTAAGGTTGGTAGACTTAGGAAAAGCAAGCAATTACTAAATGTACTGAATAAGACTCACATTCCTTTCAATCTTTTACTCAGATTTTAGCAGAGAAGCAGAGATGTATATTTCTTCTTTTTTTTACCACCAGTCAGGAGGATACAGACAGCTGATAAGCCGAAAAATAAACATATTTTTACATATAATATTTTCGCATAGAATTAAGTATAATGACTATGGCTCTAGGTTGCAGGAAAAAGCTGTTTCAGGTGTTTGAAAAATGCTAAATTCGCCAACTTCCTAGGCCCTCTCCGGACCACCCTCCATCCATCCTCACATACTTTGTGTCCCCTCAGATTTTCTGGGTAAATGACGTCCCTGAGTCCCATAGTTTAAGAAACATCATTAATGACAGTGAGTATAAAAGTGGGTAAGCTGAGAACTCACTTGATGCAGTTGATACTTGATTTGAAATGTTATGTTTTAACAGCAATATCACTCAGTGGCTTCTGGTCTCATGTGTTTGTGCTATTGTGTGTGTTTGTGTGTGTTTTATTGCATTATTTGTATCTTATTTTGTACATAATGTTTCTGCCGCCGTGTGTTATGACCGAAAAGAGCTTCTAGATGTCAGGACAGCGATTGCTCACCCCGTACTGGAGGAATACTTTATATTTAACGAGTCGGACGTGAAGGATTTACGTCAGACGCCCGACAAGGCCCGCATCCCCATCATTCGCAGGAGAAAGAAACTGAGATATCGGGGATGACACACACAGGCTATTGTAGGATGGGAGAGGACCTGTCTTCCCGCTGCTTGTCCAGTCTAGAGGCTATTGTAGGATTGGAGAGGACCTGTCTGCCGCCCGCTGGTCCAGTCTAGAGGCTATTGTAGGATGGGAGAGGACCTGTCTTCCCGCCGCTTGTCCAGTCTAGAGGCTATTGTAGGATGGGAGAGGACCTGTCTTCCCGCCGCTTGTCCAGTCTAGAGGCTATTATAGGATTGGAGAGGACCTGTCTGCCGCCCGCTGGTCCAGTCTAGAGGCTATTGTAGGATGGGAGAGGACCTGTCTTCCTGCCGCTTGTCCAGTCTAGAGGCTATTGTAGGATGGGAGAGGACCTGTCTTCCCGCCGCTTGTCCAGTCTAGAGGCTATTGTAGGTTTGGAGAGGACCTGTCTGCCGCCTGTTGGTCCTGTCTAGAGGCTATTGTAGGATGGGAGAGGACCTGTCTTCCCGCCGCTTGTCCAGTCTAGAGGCTATTGCAGGATGGGAGAGGACCTGTTTTCCCGCCGCTTGTCCAGTCTAGAGGCTATTGTAGGATGGGAGAGGACCTGTCTTCCCGCCGCTTGTCCAGTCTAGAGGCTATTGTAGGATGGGAGAGGACCTGTCTTCCCGCCGCTTGTCCAGTCTAGAGGCTATTGTAGGATGGGAGAGGACCTGTCTGCCGCCCGCTGCTTGTCCAGTCTAGAGGCTATTGTAGGATGGGAGAGGACCCGTCTTCCTGCCGCTTGTCCAATCTAGAGGCTATTGTAGGATGAGAGAGGACCTGTCTTCCCTCCGCTTGTCCAGTCTAGAGGCTATTGTAGGATGGGAGAGGACCTGTCTTCCCGCCGCTTGTCCAGTCTAGAGGCTATTGTAGGATGGGAGAGGACCTGTCTGCCGCCCGCTGGTCCAGTCTAGAGGCTATTGTAGGATGAGAGAGGACCTGTCTTCCCGCCACTGGTCCAGTCTAGAGGCTATTGTAGGATGAGAGAGGACCTGTCTGCCGCCCGCTGGTCCTGTCTAGAGACTATTGTAGGATGAGAGAGGACCTGTCTGCCGCCCGCTGGTCCTGTCTAGAGGCTATTGTAGGATGGGAGAGGACCTGTCTGCCGCCCGCTGGTCCAGTCTAGAGGTTATTGTAGGATGGGAGAGGACCTGTCTGCCGCCCGCTGGTCCAGTCTAGAGGCTATTGTAGGATGAGAAAGGGCCTGTCGCTGTTTGGACTGGACATGCGTAGGACATTGGCTAGTGAGACAGTTTGGCGTGGTTAAGGGGAGTTGGAAAAATACACTACACACATGCCCCTGTCACACAGACAGACAGATCGACAGATAGACACAGGATCCCACACGCACACACACACACTCACACACAAATCACACGCATAATTCACACTCACACACACACACCTGCACGTACACACACACAGACAAATCACACACACACACAAATCACACACACACTCACTCCCCCAACCCCTAATGGCTCCTATCCCAGAACGTGTTCGGAGCAGAACCAGCTGTATGTAGACTGTGGGCAGGCTGGCCGTTTGGCTTGGCAAAGGCCAGTGGTCGTCAGTACTGGAAACATAGCCCAGAGAACATACATCACATGACTTCTGGAAAAGGTGGTTCCCACAAGCCCCTTTCTATTTACACCCACCACAGTCACAGTCTGCATCCCGAATGGCACACTGTTCCCTATATAGTGCACTACTTTTGAATAGGGCCCATAGGGATCTGGTCCAAAGTAGTGCACTATATAGGGAATAAGGTGCCATATGGAAAGCTATCACAGTGAGACATGGAGGAGAGGATGTGCTGCTTCTCTCCTTAGCTATCGCACATCTCTTTCACCAGGTAAGATACTCAAGGTTGTCTCGTTTGCAATATGCACGTCAGACAATGTTGTTCGTTTGGTCGTGGCACATCAATCTATGAAAAGTAAAATGATTAGGTAGGTTCTTTGCCCAGTGGTTGCATTGGCTATTACATGTATTGATCCAGATTTCAACACACAATGTATCCCAATATGTTATAACGGTCTAATTATAAACGATCTATAAACAGATCCGTAATAGTGTATACTACTTACAAACCCTTAATAAATCCTGGTAAGTGTTCACCACCTCATGTACGTCTTTATGGAATATGGATAGCCTTGTTTTATGGAACACACACACACACACACACACACACACACACACACACACACACACACACACACACACACACACACACACACACACACACACACACACACACACACACACACACACACACACACACACACACACACACACACGTACACACAACCATCCCCGCAGTACACAGAACCATCCCCCCAGTACACACAACCATCCCCCCAGTACACACAACCATCCCCCCAGTACACACAACCATCCCCCAGTACACACAACCATCCCCCCAGTACACACAACCATCCCCGCAGTACACACAACCATAACCCAGTACCTACCTAACACCATGGTGTGGGTAAACACTTTGCATCCGCGTTCAGAACCTGCAAACAATAATCCTTGTGTTTGTCTGGACTATAAGCGTTAACTCGTTTTTAGCAGTGCTCACCCAGGCTACTGGAGTTTCCAGCCATAATTAGGTGGCCTGGAGACCTGGGTTGGTCCCAAATGGCACCCTATTCTCTATAGAGCACTATTTTTGCCCTCTATATAGGGCATAGGGTGCCATTTGGGATGCAGTGGTAATAATGATGGTGAGAAACAAGGCGCTAAAATGCCTCCGGGATTGAAGGAGTGACCTGGTGAGGTGGCATATGAATATGGATAGCCTTGTTTTATGGAACACACACACGCACGCACGCACGCACGCACGCACGCACGCACGCACGCACGCACGCACGCACGCACGCACGCACGCACGCACGCACGCACGCACGCACGCACGCACGCACACACACACACACACACACACACACACACACACACACACACACACACACACACACACACACATATAAACAGGTTGGAGTTGCAAACAGAAATCCAGACCTGTTGCCTGCAAAGAGAGATTTACACCAGCAGACTTCTAGGGGCCTACAGTGATACTGAAAGCTTTAAAGAACAGTGATACTGACAGCTTTATAGAACAGTGATACTGACAGCTTTGTAGAACAGTGATACTGACAGCTTTGTAGAACAGTGATACTGACAGCTTTGTAGAACAGTGATACTGACAGCTTTATAGAACAGTGATACTGACAGCTTTGTAGAACAGGGATACTGACAGCTTTATAGAACAGTGATACTGACAGCTTTAAAGAACAGTGATACTGACAGCTTTATAGAACAGTGATACTGACAGCTTTATAGAACAGTAATACTGACAGCTTTGTAGAACAGTGATACTGACAGCTTTATAGAACAGTGATACTGACAGCTTTAAAGAACAGTGATACTGACAGCTTTATAGAACAGTGATACTGACAGCTTTATAGAACAGTAATACTGGCTGCAGAGTCAGAAAAACCTTGAGCCAAAACACACCATAGGAAAGACAGATTCTGCCAGGCCGATAAAGGAAAGGCATCCTTTTTTTCAGGTTTTCACTCTTTAAATCACTTCTTTATATTCATATTTATGACTACTCCTGGCTAACCCAACCCCGGCCAACAGCTCTGCACCCCCCGCAGCTACTTGCCCAAGCCTCCCCAGCTTCTCTTTCACCCAAATCCAGATAGCAGATTTCTGAAAGAGCTGCAAAACCTGGACCCGCACAAATCAGCTGGGCTAGACAATCTGGACCCTCTCTTTCTCTCTTTCTAAAATCTGCCGCCATTGTTGCAACCCCTATTACCAGTCTGTTCAACCTCTCTTTCGTATCGTCCGAGATCCCTAAAGATTGGAAAGCTGCCGCGGTCATCCCCTTCTTCAAAGGGGGTGACACTCTAGACCCAAACTGTTACAGAACTATATCCATCCTGCCCTGCCTTTCTAAAGTCTTCGAAAGCCAAGTTAATAAACAGATCACTGACCATTTCGAATCCCACCGTACCTTCTCCGCTGTGCAATACGGTTTCCGAGCTGGTCACGGGTGCACCTCAGCCACGCTCAAGGCCCTAAACGATATCATAACCGCCATCGATAAAAGACAATACTGTGCAGCCGTATTCATCGACAAGGCCAAGGCTTTCGACTCTGTCAATCACTGTATTCTTATCGGCAGACTCAACATCCTTGGCTTCTCAAATGACTGCCTTCAATGTGTGAAATCGGAGGGCCTGTTGTCCGGACCTCTGGCAGTCTCTATGGGGGTACCACAGGGTTCAATTCTCGGGCCGACTCTTTTCTCTGCATATATCAATGATGTCGCTCTTGCTGCTGGTGATTCCCTGATCCACTTCTACGCAGACAACACCATTCTGTATACATCTGGCCCTTCTTTGGACACTGTGTTAACTAACCTCCAAACGAGCTTCTGTGCCATACAACACTTTTTCCGTGGCCTCCAACGGCTCTTAAACGCGAGTAAAACCAAATGCATGCTTTTCAACCGTTTGCTGCCCCCACCCGCCCGCCTAGCATCATTACTCTGGACGGTTCTGACTTAGAATATGTGGACAACTACAAATACCTAGGTGTCTGGCTAGACTGTAAACTCTCCTTCCAGACTCATATTAAACATCTCCAATCCAAAATTCCTATTTCGCAACGAAGCCTCCTTCACTCATGTCGCCAAACATATCCTCATAAAACTGACTATCCTACCGATCCTCGACTTCGGCGATGTCATTTACAAAATAGCTTCCAATACTCTACTCAGCAAACTGGATGCAGTCTATCACAGTGTCATCCGTTTTGTCACCAAATGCCCTTATACCACCCACCACTGCGACCTGTATGCTCTAGTCGGCTGGCCCTCGCTACATATTCGTCGCCAGACCCACTGGCTCCAGGTCATCTATAAGTCTATGCTAGGTAATGCTCCGCCTTCTCTCAGCTCACTGGTCACGATAACAACACCCACCTGTAGCACGTGCTCCTGCAGGTATATCTCACTGGTCATCCCCAAAGCCAACACCTCCTTTGGCCGCCTTTCCTTCCAGTTCTCTGCTGCCAATGACTGGTACGAATTACAAGCTGGAGACTTGCAAGCTGGAGACTTATATTTCCCTCACTAACTTTAAACATCAGCTATCTGAGCAGCTAACCGATCGCTGCAGCTGTACATAGCCCATCTGTAAATAGCCCACTGAATCTACCTACCTCATCCCCATATTGTTTTTATTTACTTTTCTGCTCTTTTGCACACCAGTATTTCTACTTGCACATCATCATCTGCTCATCTATCACTCCAGTGTTCATTTGCTAAATTGTAATTACTTCGCTACTATGGCATATTTACTGCCTTACATCCTCACGCCATTTGCACACACTGTATATAGACTCTCTTTTTTTCTATTGTGTTATTGACTGTACGCTTGTTTATTCCATTGTTTGTGTCGCACTGCTTTGCTTTATCTTGGCCAGGTCGCAGGTGTAAATGAGAACATGTTCTCAACTAGCTAACCTGGTTAAATAAAGGTGAAATAAATAAATATATATACCGTGCTTAAACCACATCAGGAGACCATTTTTGGTCTGGTAAAATCTAAAATATATATTTTTGGGAGCGTGTAGTTGCACTGTAGATCAATTGGCACCTAGCAAAAAAACGTTTGGCTACCGATGTTTCTGTACTGTACAATGTAGGCCTACATATGATGGCAGGGTTTGCAAAACAGGAGGCGGACATTTTATTTCTTTATGTCTGTTTATAGCCCAGGGTAGCTCAGCCTAGTCACACTTAACTCCATAAACACAATAGCACCTTGACTGTTTGTGGTGAGCTCAGAACAGGGCATGGCAATTGGTGACTACATGTCCCCATCCCCCTCCCTTCACACACAGACACACACTGCCCCAGAACGAGGCTGAGACCAGGGGTAAAATAAAACGTGGTTGACATCAGCGTCACCCGTGTTACCGACACGTTCGGCTCTGACACCTCCAGGGTGACAGGCTGGCGTTTTGCAGGGGGACTGGAGGCAGGGCTACAGCTACCAGAGCTACCAACCATAGTCCCAGTCACAGCAGACAAAGACAGCTTTCATGTATAGGTAGCTGTTCACTCAGCCCTGGAGACCACTTCAGGTTTTGTGTGTCTGGAAATTAGAATTTGGGGTGGCAGCGAGACGCCATCGGACCCAAAAACCACCAGCAGCAGGGGATATTTATCTTTACACACTTGACATTGACTGCTTACATCCAAATGCCACCCTATTCCCTAAATAGTGCACTACTTTTGACCAGAGTTTGATGGGCCCTGGTCAAAAGTAGTGCACTATATAGGAAATAGGGTGCCATTTGGAACTTAGAACTGGAGTTGACCTAGTTTGTCTGTTTCCCACCACTGCTCAGGCTCATTTGAATGTGTATTTCCTATATGGCCTTCCTCGCCTGGTGCCCCCACCCTTAACTAGGCCTAACTTCATATTGTTGAATCAAGACCAGGCAATGTGGTACAGTATATCTAATAAATAGCCAGATTTCAGGAATAATGACATTAGATTTCTGAATTTCATAGATTTCTATAGCATTCGTAGTGCATAGAATCCAATCAGCACCTGTCCCATCACGTGTAACCTTTTGCCCCCTCTAATTTAGTAGCATTTTACCCTGACCTGTGAGATACAATACCCCTTTATATATATATATATATATATATAAAGTACCTTTCACTGGTAAGTGTAGGAGAAACACATATTCCTTCCACAGCCTTGGCTGTAGTATAATGCCATTGGGTCTCAAGGCTGTGGCTCTGGGCCTAAGTCAACAGAGGCTGCGTCCCAAATGAATCCTTATTCCCTATATACTGTAATACACTATTGCAATACTTTAGACCCGGGCCCATAGGGCTAGTAGTGCACTATATAGGGAATAGGGTGCCATCTGGGATGCGGTCAGAGTGTTGTCTTGTCATGTTAGCAACTCCCAGCGTCAGAGATCCTATTCCAATATTATTTAACAGGTTGTTTTCTCAATGAGAAGAATTATCCTGTCCCTGTCTTTCTACTGTCTCTTACTTCAGTTTGGCTTGTAACAGGACCCTCAGAGCCCCCGTTCCCCTTCCACACACACTGTCTCTTTAATTTGCCAGACTGATTTGAGACCCCGTCTTGAGCCAACAATATTAATTAAGGCCTAATTAGGGCAAAGCAAACAAAAGTCTGTAAGAGGCACCCCTTATTAAAGCAAAGGGAGGACGAGGTGGAGGTGTGTGTGTATGTGCATGTACGTGCGTGCGTGCGTGCATGCAAGTGAGCGTGCGCCCACCTGTGTGTGCATGAGTGTCCGTGCCCTTTTGTGTCTAGCATACAAGTGTGCGCCTGTGCTAGTGTGTGTGTGTGTGGGTTTGCTTGTGTGTGCGTTAAAGCCAGACAGGAGCTGTAACTGTCCTGTAATTAAATAACATGCCACCTCTCAGCCTAAAGCAGAGTCTAGTGTAGGAAGAGTTCTAGGACAGGAGACACATTGAGACACATTCCAACCAGTGTGTTTGTGTGTCTTGGCGCCCTCCAGCCCTCAGCCATTGTTAAAGCGTGACCGGGCCACCGGAGTAGGGAGTAATAATACCAAGGCTCAAACTTGCATATCATGTGACTGACAACTGTGATTCTCCTGCACACCCTGTAGTGGTGGGTCGCGGAGGGCGGTCCAAATGTTCACATTTATTTTGACAGGGCCTATTTGCCTGGGTATATCATGTGAAGGTCACAGTTTTACGTCTCGTAGTCTTAAGATGATTCATAGCAACGAAAAGCAATCAGCAGATTGTCAGTGGTCGGCTGGGCCTGGCAGAAGAAGAGTACGTTGATTTCCAAGTAGAAAAATAATACTTTGTTTTTTAATCATCTTTTCTCTTTTTTGATCTCTGGAAGTCGATGAAAGATGGGAACCAATGAGATGCCAGTAATGGCTGATGTAATGCAGGGTTTTCACTCCTGGCTTCAGTGTTGGTAGTACAACATCCAGAGGGCTCTGTGCTCCAGATGAAACACAGCAGCAGCTATGTCAGAGACTCAACATCACCACAATGACCAGACCCATTAGGAACACACTGGTTGAATCAACGTTGTTTCCACTTCATTTCAATGAAATTACATTGAACCAACGTGGATTAAACGTTGAATTTATGTGCCCAGTGGGGATTCTCGACCAAACTAAAAAAACACTTGGGCTCATGAGTGGCGCAGTGTTCTAAGACACTGCATCCCAGTGCAAGAGGCGTCACTGCAGTACCTGGTTCGAATCCAGGCTGCATCACATCTGGCTGTGATTGTGAATCCTATAGGGCGGTGCACAATTGGCCCAGTGTTGGCCAGGGTAGGCTGTCATTGTAAAAAATAATTTGTTCTTAACTGACTTGCCTAGTTAAATATAAATAAATACCATTATTTCTGCTAGGAAAACCGAAAACAAAGTAGTCAGATGGTTTCAAGAGGCACATGAAGATGCTGTAATGACTTATGACTGAACACCAAGTAATCAAATCTGTTTTATTTTGCTAGCCGTCTCAACGTGACTTAGAGGCCCCCAAGTATCAACAGTAACCACATAAGATATGCTAACAGGTGGGTCTTAGACTCATGACAGACCAGGAAACTATCTAGAGTCTAGGCTATCTGCCCAGGCCTTCCTTTGAAGGAACAGAACAAGCACACTCAGTCAATCAATGCTCTCTCTCTCTCTTTTCATCTCTACGCAGCTGAGACATCTCTCTATTTGTCTGGATGTGATAAAGGGATGTAAGTTCTCAGCCTGAACGTGGCAGAGATAAACTGACCCCATGGTGTTGAAACACTGTCTGAGTTTTTTAAGGGGTCCATATTAGGACAGCGTCCATGGAAGTTGTCACGTCCATTAAGGTTGTGTTAACTCAAAATGATTCTGACACTAACTCCAAGTGAATCGGACACAATTTCCAGTCACAATGTGTGATTGTCCTAATATGGACAACGTACTTGAGGGCTGTGGCTATTCCCCTCTGTCAGACACAGAGTGCTGTGGTCATTTACTGACCATGGCCTGTTCCAGACATGCTGCAGGCCTTTGGCTGTCCACCCCCTCGCCTCTGTACAGGCCACGTCTACTGGCTAAGTGACAGCAGGGAACAACAGTTTGGCGCAGATAGGAGGAATCTCTGTCTTCTTCCTTTGAGGCACTGTCGGGGTGTGTGGGCGAGAAGAGTGCGCCCATTGACTACACAGGACACTCGTTATTGGTCGTCTCCATTCTGGTTATCTCATGGAAGTCTCACAGGAGTCTCATTGAAGTGTCAGTCAATTCCCACAGGACTCTAGTTGGAGTCTCATTGATCCGAGACATCCAACTACTACGCCTCGTGTTTGTTTTTTACAATATCTCTGTCTGCCTCAAATCCAAAATTGTGAATGGCTGCCTTTGTGCCAGTATTTTCTCTCCAATGCCAAGGAGACTGGCCCCTTCAAACTCCACCAGCAGATGTACATGAGTGGAGTTATGAGTTCATAGAAAGAACACATCTTCCAACTAACCTGTGACATAGTTATTGAGGTGTGCAGTACATACACACTGGTAGGTTCATTAGGCACGATCCGGCAGTACGTGTATGTTTTAAATAAGTACATTTCTGACAGGTAAAGAATAACGGACAGAATAACTTTCCTCGAATGACTAGGCCTCTTTTCTGTCCCTCGTCCTCAATGTTTCATCAACCCAAATATTCCACAGTTCCTGTTATGCTTAATTAGTCCACAACTATAAAATCATAACATAAACCGTCTTGGGTTCCCACTACCCACAATGCTCGTTTATAAAACAAACTCGCTCGTGGAGAGAGAGTGAGCTTTTGAATGGTGGTGATGGTGGTGGGTGGTGTTTGGCACTGCCAAACCCTGCGGTAGGCAGGGTAGGAGCAGACCTGGATTCAACTAGTATTTGTTTTTTTCCAAATACTCGAGCTGCGCTTTATCAAGCTTGATCCAATGTAATAGTCCCAAAAGTGCAAACACTGCTTATCTGGTACTTGAGGCATACTCAAGCAAATGCTAAAAAAAGAAGTAGAAAGAAAGCAAGTACTATTCGAACCCAGATCTGGTGGTATGGAAGTCCCCTGTGTTTATGTCAGTGTCAGACAGTGTGTTGGCCCCTGGGCCGGGCCCCCGGTGGTCGGCCCCTACTGCTGCTGCAGGGTCTGGTTCATAGTAAATAAGCAGCTGTATGGCTGTGCATGCACTCTGCACAACGTCACGCTAGGTACTGTAGATGAGAGAGGATGTGGTAGTGGGCACCATGCTTTACACCATTCACAGCACGCTACACTCGCTGTGCTACATAACACTATGACAGGCCCAAATGGCACCCTATTCGCTTTATAGTGCACTACTTTGGACTACTACTCTGGTCAAAAGTAGAGCACTTTGGTAATAGGATGCGATTTGGAACACACTCTTGGCCCAGACGGTGGGGTGAGCACGGTTAGCTTGCTGTCTTCACCAGCAGACCAATACTATGACTGGTTTTAATCCAGAAACAATGTCTTCCTGTTTCATTTAGGGGTACCTTGGGACTGTTTCTAAACACAACAGGCTATGGCATATAGAGATCTAAATTGTCAAAGAAAGTACATACATTCGTTATGCATAGATGCTGTCTGAAACGTTAAGTAAGCCACAGAAATTCTGCCGACTCGTCACATTTATAAAAATCAATGCAGCTTAGGCAGTACCGTTAACACTCAGTATGACTGATGGATCGGTCACTGATATATACTTCTCAAGTTTTGGAAACTTAATTAGTCAAAAAGCTTCTTTTTAAACCTTCGGGCAATGCTAGCAGCTATTTTTATGACATTATTTTTTCAAGAACCGCTGAGGACTCCCAGCCTGCCTTCCCTGGTAACCCACTAGCTAAAAGCTAGTTCCAAGCTTCATTGCTGTATCAACATTTTTGCATAAGAACCGAGGAGCCTGAACAGCAACCCAGCAAGTGCTGACTAGCTTTTTTCTGGCAGATATAAACACACAGATATTAGACAGCCTCTTCACAGCCAGGGTGCAAAAGGGTTGTATTTAAGTGAGGCCCGTAGAGCTGCTGAAACCGCAGTCTGGTTGTATAACATGCTCGGAGGGTCCTGGGCAGTCAAACAGCCCCTAAAAAGTGTCCTGGGTGCGATTGGCTTTCAGTGAGAGCTGAGGAAAGTCCAGTCAATCCCTGTTAATCAGCCGGAGCTGTGTGGTTAACCTGGCTTTATAGTGGCTGGTGATGACAAGGCTTCAGCTACTCACACCAGGCCGGGTTCTGATGCTTCTGCAGCTGCACTGCTACAACCAACACATAAATCTATGTCTAAAATGTGTGGCTTCGTTGAGATCAAATGAATCCAAATGACAGGTTTATAACTCTCTGTGGAACCGAACTAAAAGATATAGCATACTGAATGTCAATATCTGTCTGTTTTTACGTGTCATTATATTCGCTCAGTTGTCTGTTAATAAATGTATTCAATAAAGTTATTCCACTCTATTTGAAAAGAATGGAAGAGCAAAGACTAGTTCCATTACTCCCTGTCTGTTAGAGTGGGTGAATAATATCACTAACATGTGTTCTACTTGCACATCCTCATCTGCACATCTATCACTCCTGTGTTAATTGATAAATTGTAATTACTTCGCCACCATGGCCTATTTATTGCCTTACCTCCCTTATCTTACCTCATTTGCACACACTGTATATAGACTTTCTCTATTGTGTTATTGACTGTACGTTTGTTTATTCCATGTGTAACTCTGTGTTGTTGTTTTTGTCGCACTGCTTTGCTTTATCTTGACCAGGTCGCAGTTGTAAATGAGAACTTGTTCTCAACTGGCCTACCTGGTTAAATAAAGGTGAAATAACAAATAAAAAAATAAATAGGTGGGAATGATCAGGTCAAAGTGGGAGGTAAAGAGGTGTGCTGTATATTGTGGATAATTACTTTATTTATAGAAGAGTGCATTTAAGGACCCTGACGTAGGTCTAGTGGTCTAGTGACGAAGGTCTATTGGTGTAGGTCTAGTGGCGTAGGTCTAGTGGCGTAGGTCAAGTGGCGTAGGTCTAGTGGTCTAGTGATGAAGGTCTATTGGTGTAGGTCTAGTGGCGTAGGTCTAGTGGCGTAGTTCTAGTGGCGTAGGTCAAGTGGCGTAGGTCAAGTGGCATATGTCTAGTGGCGTAGGTCTAGTGACGTAGGTCTAGTGGCGAATGTCTAGTGGTGTAGGTCTAGTGGCGTAGGTCAAGTGGCATAGGTCAAGTGGCGTAGGTCAAGTGGCGTAGGTCAAGTGGCGTAGGTCAAGTGGCGTAGGCCAAGTGGCGTAGGCCTAGTGGTCTAGTGACGAAGGTCTATTGGTGTAGGCCAAGTGGCGTAGGCCTAGTGGTCTAGTGACGAAGGTCTATTGGTGTAGGTCTAGTGGCGTAGGTCTAGTGGCGTAGGTCTAGTGGCGTAGGTCTAGTGGCGTAGTTCTAGTGGCGTAGGTCTAGTGGCCTAGGTCTAGTGGCCTAGGTCTAGTGGCGAATGTCTAGTGGCGTAGTTCTAGTGGTGTAGGTCAAGTGGCGTAGGTCAAGTGGTGTAGGTCAAGTGGCGTAGGTCAAGTGGCGTAGGCCTAGTGGTGTAGGTCTAGTGGCGAATGTCTAGTGGTGTAGGTCAAGTGGCGAAGGTCTAGTGGCGAAGGTCTAGTGGCGAAGGTCTAGTATTCTGCATTGTGTTTCTATCAAGGCACAAGGCGAGACCCAGATGCAGACACAGGAGGCAGATGGTTGGAGTCTTACAATGTTTATTAATTCAAAGGGGTAGGCAAGAGAATGGTCGTGGACAGGCAAAAAGGTCAAAACCAGATCAGAGTCCAGGAGGTACAGAATGGTAGACAGGCTCATGGTCAAGGCAGGCAGAATGGTCAGGCAGGCGGGTACAACATCCAGAAACAGGCAAGGGTCAAAACCGGGAGGACTAGAAAAAGGAGAATGAAAAAAGCAGGAGAACGGGAAAACACTGGTTGACTTGGAAACATACAAGACAAACTGGCACAGAGAGACAGGAAACACAGGGATAAATAAACAAGCGACACCTGGAGGGGGTGGAGACAATAACGAGGACAGGTGAAACTGATCAGGGTATGACAGTATCATATCTTGTAGAGCTTTAGTTTGGATGAACAAGGGAGGTAGTGAAGAACAAAACAGCCTTAAGTCTTACTTCCAGAATAATATTGTGCTGCACTTCTAGTTCACTGAGGCCATATTCTGTCCTGTAAACATCTAGATCACTAGAGCCATATTCTGTCCTGTAAACATCTAGATTACTAGAGCCATATTCTGTCCTGTAAACATCTAGATTACTAGAGCCATATTCTGTCCTGTAAACATCTAGATCACTAGAGCCATATTCTGTCCTGTAAACATCTAGATCACTAGAGCCATATTCTGTCCTGTAAACATCTAGATCACTAGAGCCATATTCTGTCCTGTAAACATCTAGTTCACTGAGGCCATATTCTGTCCTGTAAACATCTAGATTACTAGAGCCATATTCTGTCCTGTAAACATCTAGATCACTAGTGCCATATTCTGTCCTGTAAACATCTAGATTACTAGCGCCATATTCTGTCCTGTAAACATCTAGATCACTAGTGCCATATTCTGTCCTGTAAACATCTAGATCACTAGTGCCATATTCTGTCCTGTAAACATCTAGATCACTAGAGCCATATTCTGTCCTATAAACATCTAGATCACTAGAGCCATATTCTGTCCTGTAAACATCTAGATCACTAGAGCCATATTCTGTCCTGTAAACATCTAGATTACTAGAGCCATATTCTGTCCTGTAAACATCTAGATCACTAGTGCCATATTCTGTCCTGTAAACATCTAGATCACTAGAGCCATATTCTGTCCTATAAACATCTAGATCACTAGAGCCATATTCTGTCCTGTAAACATCTAGATCACTAGAGCCATATTCTGTCCTGTAAACATCTAGATTACTAGAGCCATATTCTCTCCTATAAACATATAGATCACTAGTGCCATATTCTGTCCTGTAAACATCTAGATCACTAGAGCCATATTCTGTCCTGTAAACATCTAGATCACTAGAGCCATATTCTGTCCTGTAAACATCTAGATCACTAGAGCCATATTCTGTCCTGTAAACATCTAGATCACTAGAGCCATATTTTTCTAGGTTTTCTTATTAACACAATGTATGTAGAAACTGTATATATATATAGGGTTTGTTTGTTTGTGTGTGTACTTGTGTGTGTGTGTGTGTGTGTGTGTGTGTGTGTGCCAGTGGAGGCTACTGAGGGGAGGACGGGTCATAACAATGGCTGGAACGGAGGGAATGCAATGGCATCAGACACCTGGAAACCATGTGTTTGATGTATTTGATACCATTCCACTGATTCCGCTCCAGTCATTACCACGAGCCCATCCCCGCCAATGAAGGCACCACCACCTCCTATGGTGTGTACGTGCATGTGCTCCTGCATGCGTGCATGTGTCTGTGCGTCCATATATGTTTGTGTTAGAGACCCACTCTATCACAGCAGATGTCTTGGACTTAACCCACGCTTCCTCCAGGAAGACCCAGGGGAGAGGCAGGGGAGACACAGCCCTGGGGTGGCTGACTGGTTGGGAGAAGAGGGAGGGAGGGAGGGAGGGAGGGAGGGAGGGAGGGAGGGAGGGAAGGAGGGAGGGAGGGAGGGAGGGAGGGGAGGCTTTGGATCCTATCTCTCTGCCTCCACCATGACCTGCCTCCTGGGCACTATCTGCATCTGGGCTAGAGCTACACACACACACACACACACACACACACACACACGCTACCGCTACTCCTTAGCAACAACCTGCAGATGGAGTCACCATTGTGATTGTAAATTCTTCCTTCTTTTCTGAACTCTCAATATTTATTTATCTTCTCTTTCTCAATGTGGCTGCTCTTTCCTTTTATTTTCCAAACAGAGTTTGTCTGTGTGTTCTGTCTGGAAGAGAACCACATGTCCTGTATGTGTCCTAAAGTTACTAGAAGTGACATTTCTCTAAGCAATCAAGTTGTTCTCTACATAGGAGTTGATGTTGTGACACAACATCTGGAACTCAATCAGCTGGAGACACTGTGTGTGTGTGTGTGTGTGTGTGTGTGTGTGTGTGTGTGTGTGTGTGTGTGTGTGTGTGTGTGTGTGTGTGTGTGTGTGTGTGTGTGTGTGTGTGTGTGTGTGTGTGTGTGTGTGTGTGTGTGTGTGTGAGCATGTGTGTATGTGTGTGTGTGTGTGTGTGTGTGTGTGTGTATGTGTGTGAGCATGTGTATGAGCATGTGTGTGTGTGTGTGTGAGCGTGTGTGTGTGTGTGTGTGTGTGTGTGTGTGTGAGCGTGTGTGTGTGAGCGTGTGTGTGTGTGTGTGTGTGTGTGTGTGTGTGTGTGTGTGTGTGTGTGTGTGTGTGTGTGTGTGTGTGTGTGTGTGTGTGTGTGTGTGTGTGTGTGTGTGTGTGCGCATGCGAGAGCGTGTGCGTGTGTCTGTGTGAGCATGTGCATGTCAGAGGAAGCAAGGGCCTCCAGAAATCCGATACACCCCATCCCACTCAGGAAGAGAGGCCTAGTCACACATCAGATAACACACCCAACGACTCTGGATATTTTGGTTGGAGCTCTACATGCATAATGCATGACCTCTCACTGTAACAGTACACACGTGTCAAGAGTCTCCCATCATCGCCACTCTGCTCGATAGATCCACTTCCAAGGTACGGGGCTCCCCAGTGGAGACCCCCACTCAATACGGGGACAGGAAATCAGCACTGACGGTAATGAGGCTGGAGGAAAATGCTCCGAAACGGACCAAACTTCTCCCTTCCCTTCGAATGATTCTGTGGTTTACATTTCAGATTGATCATGGTCTGTTTCGGCTGTCAAACACACTGTTCGCCGTCTGCCTCATTTGAAAAGGGAACAGTGATTTGTGTCCATCTTAGTGACACTGCTGGTGTCTTTCTACGTAGGTCTATACAGTTGGCACGTGCATGTCCATACCTTTTTATTATATTGTGTCAATGCTGTTTCTCAATGACTTTCTCTCTCTCTATTATTCAATTCCATTCAATGTAAAATACGTTATTCATCCTAGAAAATAATAGAAAATAATAGAATGTCTTCTCATCTCAAAGCCCCCATCAGGAGGCCCAGAATCCCCCAGCGAGCCAGTCAGATCAGTCTGTATCTCCACTCACATGTAGCTGCTGTCTCCCACATCCGTCTGGCCCTCCACTTCCTCTTCAGGGACAGTCCCATTCCAGTCTGGCCCTCCACTTCGTCTTTATAGTCAGTCCCACTCCCGTCTGGCCCACCACTTCCTCTTCAGGGTCAGTCCCACTCCCGTCTGGTCCTCCACTTTGTCTTCAGGGCCAGTCCCACTCCAGTCTGGTCCTCCACTTTGTCTTCAGGGTCAGTCCCACTCCAGTCTGGTCCTCCACTTTGTCTTCAGGGTCAGTCCCACTCCCGTCTGGTCCTCCACTTCCTCTTCAGGGTCAGTCCCACTCCAGTCTGGTCCTCCACTTTGTCTTCAGGGTCAGTCCCACTCCCGTCTGGTCCTCCACTTCCTCTTCAGGGTCAGTCCCACTCCCGTCTGGTCCTCCACTTCCTCTTCAGGGTCAGTCCCACTCCAGTCTGGTCCTCCACTTCCTCTTCAGGGTCAGTCCCACTCCAGTCTGGTCCTCCACTTCCTCTTCAGGGTCAGTCCCACTCCAGTCTGGTCCTTCACTTCGTCTTCAGGGTCAGTCCCACTCCAGTCTGGTCACTCCACATCCCCTTCAGTGTCAGCTTGTGTGCTGCTTGTTTTGGTAAACAAACCCAGACCTGGGTTTAAAACATATATGTATTCTTTCAAATTGCCTGTGTGATTCTAGCAGAGCCCTCCTCATTAGACAATTCACCTCACATGCAGGGCGTGACCTTTCCCCTCCCTGACCCAGCAGACTAGCAGGAAGTGGAGGAAGGGAAGTAGCAGAGGAGCTGAGCCTAGGGGGTTTGTTCCAAGACAGCGGATGTAGCAGCAGAGGACGAGGACCATGTGTGGTTTTGATATCCGTTGTGCTGCCGGACAGGAAGCAGAGGTGAACAGCAGGCGGAATGATCTGTTGATCATCTGGGATGCTGGGGCCCCACAGCATTGCAGCAACATTCCTGCAACGGAGGAGGATGTTATTTGTTATAGGGGGACCCAGACCAGACATTGCCGTAATAGACCCAGTCCCAGGCAGACACCTTGAGACTACAAACACCCCCCCAGAACAATTTAGCAACATGCCAAAAACATTTGAGTAGCCATGATGAATAGATAATTTGCTATAAGGGACATAAAACAGACAAGGCCATACACCATGAGACTGGCCATAACAGACCAGAGCACCATACACCATGAGAATGGCCATAACCAAGCAGAGCTCCATACACCATGGGACTGGCCATAACAGACCGGAGCACCATACACCATGGGACTGGCCATAACAGACCGGAGCACCATACACCATGTTACTGGCCATAACAGACCAGAGCTCCATACACAATGAGACTGGCCATAACAGACCAGAGCTCCATACACAATGAGACTGGCCATAACAGACCAGAGCTCCATACACCATGAGACTGGCCATAATAGACCAGAGCTCCATACACCATGAGACTGGCCATAACAGACCAGAGCTCCATACACCATGAGACTGGCCATAACAGACCAGAGCTCCATACACCATGAGACTGGCCATAACCAAGCAGAGCACCATACACCATGAGACTGGCCATAACAGACCAGAGCTCCATACACCATGGGACTGGCCATAACAGACCAGAGCTCCATACACCATGAGACTGGCCATAACAGACTAGAGCTCCATACACCATGAGACTGGCCATAACCAAGCAGAGCACCATACACCATGAGACTGGCCATAACAGACCAGAGCTCCATACACCATGAGAATGGCCATAACCAAGCAGAGCTCCATACACCATGGGACTGGCCATAACAGACCGGAGCACCATACACCATGGGACTGGCCATAACAGACCGGAGCACCATACACCATGTTACTGGCCATAACAGACCAGAGCTCCATACACAATGAGACTGGCCATAACAGACCAGAGCTCCATACACAATGAGACTGGCCATAACAGACCAGAGCTCCATACACCATGAGACTGGCCATAATAGACCAGAGCTCCATACACCATGAGACTGGCCATAACAGACCAGAGCTCCATACACCATGAGACTGGCCATAACAGACCAGAGCTCCATACACCATGAGACTGGCCATAACCAAGCAGAGCACCATACACCATGAGACTGGCCATAACAGACCAGAGCTCCATACACCATGGGACTGGCCATAACAGACCAGAGCTCCATACACCATGAGACTGGCCATAACAGACCAGAGCTCCATACACCATGAGACTGGCCATAACCAAGCAGAGCACCATACACCATGAGACTGGCCATAACAGACCAGAGCTCCATACACCATGAGAATGGCCATAACCAAGCAGAGCTCCATACACCATGGGACTGGCCATAACAGACCGGAGCACCATACACCATGGGACTGGCCATAACAGACCAGAGCTCCATACACAATGAGACTGGCCATAACAGACCAGAGCTCCATACACAATGAGACTGGCCATAACACACCAGAGCTCCATACACCATGAGACTGGCCATAACAGACCAGAGCTCCATACACCATGAGACTGGCCATAACAGACCAGAGCTCCATACACCATGAGACTGGCCATAACAGACCAGAGCTCCATACACCATGAGACTGGCCATAACCAAGCAGAGCACCATACACCATGAGACTGGCCATAACAGACCAGAGCTCCATACACCATGGGACTGGCCATAACAGACCAGAGCTCCATACACCATGGGACTGGCCATAACAGACCAGAGCTCCATACACCATGGGACTGGCCATAACAGACCAGAGCTCCATACACCATGGGACTGGCCACAACAGACCAGAGCTCCATACACCATGGGACTGGCCACAACAGACCAGAGCTCCATACACCATGGGACTGGCCACAACAGACCAGAGCTCCATACACCATGAGACTGGCCATAACAGACCAGAGCTCCATACACCATGAGACTGGCCATAACAGACCAGAGCTCCATACACCATGAGACTGGCCATAACAGACCAGAGCTCCATACACCATGAGACTGGCCATAACAGACCAGAGCTCCATACACCATGGGACTGGCCATAACAGACCAGAGCTCCATACACCATGAGACTGGCCATAACAGACCAGAGCTCCATACACCATGGGACTGACCATAACAGACCAGAGCTCCATACACCATGAGACTGGCCATAACAGACCAGAGCTCCATACACCATGGGACTGGCCATAACAGACCAGAGCTCCATACACCATGAGACTGGCCATAACAGACCAGAGCTCCATACACCATGAGACTGGCCATAACAGACCAGAGCTCCATACACCATGGGACTGGCCATAACAGACCAGAGCTCCATACACCATGGGACTGGCCATAACAGACCAGAGCTGCATACACCATGGGACTGGCCATAACAGACCAGAGCTCCATACACCATGGGACTGGCCATAACAGACCAGAGCTCCATACACCATGGGGCTGGCCATAACAGACCAGAGCTCCATACACCATGGGACTGGCCATAACAGACCAGAGCTCCATACACCATGGGACTGGCCATAACAGACCAGAGCTCCATACACCATGAGACTGGCCATAACAGACAAGAGCTCCATACACCATGAGACTGGACATAACAGACCAGAGCTCCATACACCATGAGACTGGCCATAACAGACCAGAGCTCCATACACCATGGGACTGGCCATAACAGACCAGAGCTCCATACACCATGGGACTGGTCATAACAGACCAGAGCTCCATACACCATGAGACTGGCCATAACAGACCAGAGCTCCATACACCATGGGACTGGCCATAACAGACCAGAGCTCCATACACCATGAGACTGGCCATAACAGACCAGAGCTCCATACACCATGAGACTGGCCATAACAGACCAGAGCTCCATACACCATGGGACTGGCCATAACAGACCAGAGCTCCATACACCATGGGACTGGCCATAACAGACCAGAGCTCCATACACCATGGGACTGGCCATAACAGACCAGAGCTCCATACACCATGGGACTGACCATAACAGACCAGAGCTCCATACACCATGAGACTGGCCATAACAGACCAGAGCTCCATACACCATGGGACTGGCCATAACAGACCAGAGCTCCATACACCATGAGACTGGCCATAACAGACCAGAGCTCCATACACCATGAGACTGGCCATAACAGACCAGAGCTCCATACACCATGGGACTGGCCATAACAGACCAGAGCTCCATACACCATGGGACTGGCCATAACAGACCAGAGCTCCATACACCATGGGACTGGCCATAACAGACCAGAGCTCCATACACCATGGGACTGGCCATAACAGACCAGAGCTCCATACACCATGGGACTGGCCATAACAGACCAGAGCTCCATACACCATGGGACTGGCCATAACAGACCAGAGCTCCATACACCATGGGACTGGCCATAACAGACCAGAGCTCCATACACCATGAGACTGGCCATAACAGACAAGAGCTCCATACACCATGAGACTGGACATAACAGACCAGAGCTCCATACACCATGAGACTGGCCATAACAGACCAGAGCTCCATACACCATGGGACTGGCCATAACAGACCAGAGCTCCATACACCATGGGACTGGTCATAACAGACCAGAGCTCCATACACCATGAGACTGGCCATAACAGACCAGAGCTCCATACACCATGGGACTGGCCATAACAGACCAGAGCTCCATACACCATGGGACTGACCATAACAGACCAGAGCTCCATACACCATGAGACTGGCCATAACAGACCAGAGCTCCATACACCATGAGACTGGCCATAACAGACCAGAGCTCCATACACCATGGGACTGGCCATAACAGACCAGAGCTCCATACACAATGAGACTGGCCATAACAGACCAGAGCTCCATACACCATGGGACTGGCCATAACAGACCAGAGCTCCATACACCATGGGACTGGCCATAACAGACCAGACCTCCATACACAATGAGACTGGCCATAACAGACCAGAGCTCCATACACCATGAGACTGGCCATAACAGACCAGAGCTCCATACACCATGAGACTGGCCATAACAGACCAGAGCTCCATACACCATGAGACTGGCCATAACAGACCAGAGCTCCATACACCATGAGACTGGCCATAACAGACCAGAGCTCCATACACCATGAGACTGGCCATAACACACCAGAGCTCCATACACCATGAGACTGGCCATAACAAACCAGAGCTCCATACACCATGAGATTTCTGCATAAATTGGTCATACATTTTGATCTGAACTTTATCTAGGTCACAACAATAGACAAACAGTCTGCTTAAACTAATAATACACAAGCAATGATATGTTTTCATGTCTTAATTGAATACACCGTGTAAACATTCACAGTGCAGGGTGGGAAAAGTATGTGAGCCCTTGGATTTAATAACTGGTTGACCCTCCTTTGACAGCAATAACCTCAACCAAATGTTTTCTGTAGTTGTGGATCAGACCTGCACAACTTTCAGGAGGAATTTTGGGCCATTCATCTTTACAAAACTGTTTCAGTTCAACAATATTCTTTGGATGTCTGGTGTGAACTGTTCTCGAGGTCATGCCACAGCAGCTCAATCGGGTTGAGGTCAGGACTCTGACTGGGCCACTCCAGAAGGCGTATTTTCTTCTGTTGTGTTTTGGGTCGTTATCCTGTTGCATCACCCAAATTCTGTTGAGCTTCAATTGGCAGACAGATAGACTAACATTCTCCTGCAAAATGTCTTGATACACTTGGGAATTCATTTTTCTGTCAATGATAGCAAGCTGTCCAGGCCCAGAGGCAGCAAAGCAGCCCCAAACCATGATACTCCCCCTCCACCATACTTTACAGTTGGGATGATATTTTGATGTTGGTGTGCTGTGCCTTTTTTTCTCCACACATAGTGTTGTGTGTTCCTTCCAAACAAATCAACTGAAGTTTCATCTGTCCACAGAATATTCAGCTAGTAGCACTGTGGAACATCCAGGTGCACTTCAAACATGCAGCAATGTTTTTTTGGACAGCAGTGGCTTCTTCCATGGTGTTCTCCCATGAACACCATTCTTGTTTAGTGTTTTACGTATCGTAGACTGGTCAACAGAGATGTTAGCATGTTCCAGAGATTTCTGTAAGTCTTTAGCTGACACTCTAGGATTCTTAAGCTCATTGAGCATTCTGCGCTGTGCTCTTGCAGTCATCTTTGCAGAACGGCCACTCCTAGAGAGAGGAGCAACAGTGCTGATCTTTCTCCATTTATAGACAATTTGTCGTACCGTGGACTAATGAACATCAAGGCTTTTAGACATACTTTTGTAACCCTTTCCATCTTCATGCAAGTCAACAATTCTTAATCTTAAGTCTTCTGAGATCTCTTTCGTTCGAGGCATGGTTCACATCAGGCAATGCTTCTTGTGAATAGCAAACTCACATTTTGTGAGTGTTTGTTATAGGGCAGGGCAGCTCGAACCAACATCTCCAATCTCGTCTCATTGATTGGACTCCAGGTTAGCTGACTCCTGACTCCAATTAGCTTTTGGAGAAGTCATTAGTCTAGGGGTTCACATACTTTTTCCAACCAACACTGTGAATGTTTAAATTATGTATTCATTGTAGACAAGAAAAATACAATAATTTGTGTGTTATTAGTTTAAGCACACTATGTTTGTCTATTGTTGTGACTTAGATGAAGATCAGATCAAATTTGATGACGAATTTACGTGTGCAGAAATCCAGGTAATTGCAAAGGGTTCACTTACATTATTTACAGTGGCAAGAGAAAGTAACTGTGAAGTTGTTCCTGATTCTTTACACAGCCCCCATATCAAATCAGAAAAGTGAACTCATCTTTTTTAACCTGTGACAGACTACAGGCTCTATATACCGATACTCAGATATCATTGTATTTTGTTTCCCACTTGTTAGCTCTTGTTTGCCCCAGTCCTGGTAAGAGGGAAGGTCTCTCTCCTGCACTGGCTGTATTTGGATCTCTGGGTGTACAGTATAGCTCTAAGTGGTGGACAGGTCTCTGGGTGTACAGTATCAGGGCTAAGTGATGGACAGGTCTCTGGGTGTACAGTATCAGGGCTAAGTGGTGGACAGGTCTCTGGGTGTACAGTACAGGGCTAAGTGATGGACAGGTCTCTGGGTGTACAGTATCAGGGCTAAGTGGTGGACAGGTCTCTGGGTGTACAGTACAGGGCTAAGTGATGGGCAGGTGTCTGGCCTGCAGGGAAGTCTAGCTGCAGATTGTGTGGCGCTACAGACCTGGGTCCACCACCATACCTGGGTTCAAGTAGTATTTGTTTTCTTTCAAATACTTTAGCTGCGCTCTATTGAGCTTGTACTGCTGAGAAAGAGACCAATGGAATTGTCACTGGAACTTTGGCACTGTATGGCACTACAGCTAGGTTCAATCACACGAGCAATGTATTTGGAAGAAAACAAGTATTATTTGGACCCAGGTTTAGTCCAGCACTGCCTTGGCCTGCCTTGGGCTGGGCTGAGGTTTTTACATCTGAATCTGAGAGGGTCTGGGTACTTTGTCCATGTATCTCAAGTAGCAGACCCCTGCAGTGTCTGGCCGGCAGAGCCTCAGCTGTGCCAGCCTTCAGAAGGCCTGTCAAAACAAGGCTTTTTATTTGAGCGGGGTCCTAAGTGAGTGGTGGTGGTGAGCCCAGGCTCTGACATTGACAGATGGCCCTGTCTGCCGAATATGAATTTGCACCAGCGTATTACGATCCGAGATAACTTTATTTATACAATGGGAGCCTGACGATAAATACAAATTCATATTCCAACACCTGATGAATTCAAACAAACTCATCTGTTCTCCCGAAAAATAATTTTGTCTCCCACTTTTTCCGAGGCGAGTATAAGAGTAACAGTGTGGTTTTGCCTGGTTCATAATAGTCTGCCTGCTTTCGGTTGCTGCAGAAAACCATTCGTCTTCTCTGAGGTAACAAAAGGCTACCTGTGAGTGCAGGCGGGGATCATGCCACACGTATGTAACATGATCGGGCCGGCTGATGGACTGCGAACAGCGTGGGTAGTGATTTTAGAGCGCCAGGCTGATATTGTCACATTTAGGAGAGCATGACCTATCTGTTTCAAGAGCTCTCAAGTCAAGCATGTATGCCAAAGTAAACAAACATGTGTGTGTGTGTGTGTGTGTGTGTGTGTGTGTGTGTGTGTGTGTGTGTGTGTGTGTGTGTGTGTGTGTGTGTGTGTGTGTGTGTGTGTGTGTGTGTGTGTGTGTGTGTGTGTGTGTGTGTGTGTGTGTGTGTGTGTGTGTGTGAGTGTGAGTGTGGAGATGAAGAGGGTAAAACCACACAGTCTTGTCAGAATCATGAAAAGCAGACTGCGTTGATGACAAGGTGGAGGTGTCCAGAATAACCTGATCCCTCATTCTCTCTCCCAAGGGAGAACCTGCAAGCTTGCTGGTTTCCTGTTTTTGGGGACAGAACCACAGGTCTGTGGCATATCTCAAGACGCTCTGTATCACTGTGCACCAGCCCACGTCAGGGACCACGTCCCCCCGATCTCTCCTACGCTCTCTCCGCCCTCCACTCCACTCTTTGATTCACCGCCAAAGCAAACAGGGGACCGCTAGCCCCCGTTCCCATAGCGACAGAGCTCGGGCCATGCACAGCGCTGGCCTTGAAGATTTGAATCTAGCAGTAGGCAGGAAGACAAACAAAGAGGCCGATTCAGGCCGAGCTGCTTTGGACGCAGGCAGGACTTTCTGCTGGACACTGTGTTCGAGATCAGACTACACATGGAGAAAACCTTCCAATGAACTAGAGACTTATCACGTCCAATCAGGCGAGTGATATTAACACATCCTGTCACTTGGTGAGGCCCACTGAACAAAGAGGTTGCTTGTCAGAGTTGGATGGTTCCATTATTAGGAGCGTAATAGGAAAGGATATAGCGTTAGTTGGTGTAATTAGCTCAGTGTACTGTTGAGAGGAACAAAGCGCCTTCTAGTCCAAAAAAACAGCCAGCCACACACAGAAATGGCTCTGTCTTTTGAAAGGGAAACTGCAAGAATAAAGCAGGTACCTTGCCTGGTTGTGTTATGTGTTATTTTTCAGTGTTGACTCTGTTTGTATTTCCTACAAACATGATCGTCCTCTAGTCCAAAACCTGACCTCCACCAGGTCATACAGTGTCTCCTCTAGTCCTAAACCTGACCTCCACCAGGTCATACATTGTCTCCTCTAGTCCTAAACCTGACCTCCACCAGGTCATACATTGTCTCCTCTAGTCCTAAACCTGACCTCCACCAGGCTATACAGTTTCTCCTCTAGTCCTAAACCTGACCTCCACCAGACTATACAGTGTCTCCTCCTCTAGTCCTAAACCTTACCTCCACCAGGCTATACAGTGTCTCCTCCTCTAGTCCTAAACCTGACCTCCACCAGACTATACATTGTCTCCTCTAGTTCTAAACCTGACCTCCACCAGACTATACAGTGTCTCCTCTAGTCCTAAACCTGACCTCCACAAGGACATACAGTGTCTCCTCCTCTAGTCCTAAACCTGACCTCCACCAGACTATACAGTGTCTCCTCCTCTAGTTCTAAACCTGACCTCCACCAGACTATACATTGTCTCCTCTAGTCCTAAACCTGACCTCCACCAGACTATACAGTGTCTCCTCCTCTAGTCTTAAACCTGACCTCCACCAGACTATACAGTGTCTCCTCTAGTCCTAAACCTGACCTCCACCAGACTATACAGTGTCTCCTCCTCTAGTTCTAAACCTGACCTCCACCAGACTATACAGTGTCTCCTCCTCTAGTTCTAAACCTGACCTCCACCAGACTATACAGTGTCTCCTCCTCTAGTTCTAAACCTGACCTCCACCAGACTATACAGTGTCTCATGTAGTCTTAAACCTGACCTCCACCAGACTATACAGTGTCTCCTCCTCTAGTCCTAAACCTGACCTCCACCAGACTATACAGTGTATCCTCCTCTAGTCCTAAACCTGACCTCCACCAGACTATACAGTGTCTCCTCCTCTAGTTCTAAACCTGACCTCCACCAGACTATACAGTGTCTCCTCCTCTAGTTCTAAACCTGACCTCCACCAGACTATACAGTGTCTCCTCTAGTTCTAAACCTGACCTCCACCAGACTAAACAGTGTCTCCTCCTCTAGTCCTAAACCTGACCTCCACCAGACTATACAGTGTCTCCTCTAGTCCTAAACCTGACCTCCACAAGGACATACAGTGTCTCCTCCTCTAGTCCTAAACCTGACCTCCACCAGACTATACAGTGTCTCCTCCTCTAGTTCTAAACCTGACCTCCACCAGACTATACATTGTCTCCTCTAGTCCTAAACCTGACCTCCACCAGACTATACAGTGTCTCCTCCTCTAGTCTTAAACCTGACCTCCACCAGACTATACATTGTCTCCTCTAGTCCTAAACCTGACCTCCACCAGACTATACAGTGTCTCCTCCTCTAGTTCTAAACCTGACCTCCACCAGACTATACAGTGTCTCCTCCTCTAGTTCTAAACCTGACCTCCACCAGACTATACAGTGTCTCCTCCTCTAGTTCTAAACCTGACCTCCACCAGACTATACAGTGTCTCATCTAGTCTTAAACCTGACCTCCACCAGACTATACAGTGTCTCCTCCTCTAGTCCTAAACCTGACCTCCACCAGGCCATAGAGTTTCTCCTCTAGTCCTAAACCTGACCACCAGACTATACAGTGTCTCCTCCTCTAGTCCTAAACCTGACCACCAGGCTATACATTGTCTCCTCTAGTCCTAAACCTGACCTCCACCAGACTATACATTGTCTCCTCTAGTCCTAAACCTGACCTCCACCAGACTATACAGTGTCTCCTCTAGTCCTAAACCTGACCTCCACCAGACTATACAGTGTATCCTCCTCTAGTCCTAAACCTGACCTCCACCAGACTATACAGTGTCTCCTCCTCTAGTCCTAAACCTGACCTCCACCAGACTATACATTGTCTCCTCCTCTAGTCCTAAACCTGACCTCCACCAGGCCATACAGTGTCTCCTCTAGTCCTAAACCTGACCTCCACCAGACTATACATTGTCTCCTCTAGTCCTAAACCTGACCTCCACCAGGCTATACAGTGTCTCCTCCTCTAGTTCTAAACCTGACCTCCACCAGGCTATACAGTGCCTCCTCCTCTAGTCCTAAACCTGACCTCCACCAGACTATACAGTGTCTCCTCCTCTAGTCCTAAACCTGACCTCCACCAGACTATACAGTGTCTCCTCCTCTAGTCCTAAACCTGACCTCCACCAGACTATACAGTGTCTCCTCCTCTAGTCCTAAACCTGACCTCCACCAGACTATACAGTGTCTCCTCCTCTAGTCTTAAACCTGACCTCCACCAGGCTATACAGTGTCTCCTCTAGTCCTAAACCTGACCTCCACCAGACTATACAGTGTCTCCTCTAGTCCTAAACCTGACCTCCACCAGGCCATACAGTTTCTCCTCTAGTCCTAAACCTGACCACCAGACTATACAGTGTCTCCTCTAGTCCTAAACCTGACCTCCACCAGACTATACATTGTCTCCTCTAGTCTTAAACCTGACCTCCACCAGACTATACAGTGTCTCCTCTATACCTAAACCTGACCTCCACCAGGCCATACAGTTTCTCCTCTAGTCCTAAACCTGACCACCAGACTATACAGTGTCTCCTCTAGTCCTAAACCTGACCTCCACCAGACTATACATTGTCTCCTCTAGTCCTAAACCTGACCTCCACCAGACTATACATTGTCTCCTCTAGTCTTAAACCTGACCTCCACCAGACTATACATTGTCTCCTCTAGTCCTAAACCTGACCTCCACCAGACTATACATTGTCTCCTCCTCTAGTTCTAAACCTGACCTCCACCAGACTATACAGTGTCTCCTCTAGTCCTAAACCTGACCTCCACCAGGCTATACAGTGTCTCCTCCTCTAATTCTAAACCTGACCTCCACCAGGCTATACAGTGTCTCCTCTAGTCCTAATCCTGACCTCCACCAGACTATACAGTGTCTCATCTAGTCCTAAACCTGACCTCCACCAGACTGTACATTGTCTCCTCTAGTCCTAAACCTGACCTCCACCAGACTATACAGTGTCTCCTCTAGTCCTAAACCTGACCTCCACCAGGCTATACAGTGTCTCCTCCTCTAGTTCTAAACCTGACCTCGTCTGTCTCCTCTAGTCTAAACCTGACCTCCACCAGACTATACAGTGTCTCCTCCTCTAGTCCTAAACTGACCTCCACCAGACTATACAGTGTCTCCTCCTCTAGTCCTAACCTGACCTCCACCAGACTATACAGTGTCCTCCTCTAGTCCTAAACCTGACCTCCACCAGACTATACAGTTTCTCCTCTAGTCCTAAACCTGACCTCCACCAGGCTATACAGTGTCTCCTCCTCTAGTCCTAAACCTGACCTCCACCAGACTATACAGTGTCTCCTCTAGTCCTAAACCTGACTTCCACCAGACTATACAGTGTCTCCTCCTCTAGTTCTAAACCTGACTTCCACCAGGCTATACAGTGTCTCCTCCTCTAGTCCTAAACCTGACCTCCACCAGACTATACAGTGTCTCCTCTAGTCCTAAACCTGACCTCCACCAGACTATACATTGTCTCCTCTAGTCCTAAACCTGACCTCCACCAGACTATACAGTGTCTCCTCTATTCCTAAACCTCAACACAGGCTATACAGTTCTCCTCTAGTCCTAACCTGAACCTGCCACCAGACTATACGTGTCTCCTCCCTATGTCCTAAACCTGACCTCCACCAGGCCTATACAGTGTCTCCTTAGTCCCCTAACCCTGACCTCCACCGGCTATACGTGTCTCCTCTAGTCCTAAACTGACCTCCACCAGACTATACAGTGTCTCCTCCTCTAGTAGTCCTAAACCTTACGCTCCACAGACTATACAGTGTCTCCTCCTCTAGTCCTAAACCTGACCTCCACCAGACTATACAGTTCTCCTCTAGTCTTAAGAACCTGACCTTCCACCAGACTATACATTGTCCTCCTCCTCTATCCCTAAACCTGACCTCCACCAACTATACAGTGTCTCCTCTAGTTCCTGAAAGACCTGACCTCCACCAAACTAACAGTGGCTCCTCTAGTCCTAAACCTGACCTCCACAAGACTATTACAGTGTCTCCTCTCTAGTCTTAAACCTGACCCTCCACCAGGCTATTACAGTGTCTCCTCTAGTCTTAACCTACCTCCCCCACCCCAGACTATACGTGTACTCCTCCTCTAGTCCTAAACCTTACCTCCACCAGAACTATACAGTGTCTCCTCCTCTAGTCCTAAACCTGACCTCCACAAGGACTATACAGTGTCTCCTCTAGTCCTAAACCTGACCTCCACCAGACTATACAGTGTCTCCTCTAGTCCTAAACCTGACCTCCACCAGGCTATACAGTGTCTCCTCTAGTCCTAAACCTGACCTCCACCAGACTATACAGTGTCTCCTCCTCTAGTCCTAAACCTGACCTCCACCAGGCTATACAGTGTCTCCTCTAGTCCTAAACCTGACCTCCACCAGGCTATACAGTGTCTCCTCCTCTAGTCCTAAACCTGACCTCCACCAGGCTATACAGTGTCTCCTCTAGTCCTAAACCTGACCTCCACCAGACTATACAGTGTCTCCTCTAGTCCTAAACCTGACCTCCACCAGGCTATACAGTGTCTCATCTAGTCTTAAACCTGACCTCCACCAGACTATACAGTGTCTCCTCCTCTAGTCCTAAACCTTACCTCCACCAGACTATACAGTGTCTCCTCCTCTAGTCCTAAACCTGACCTCCACCAGACTATACAGTGTCTCCTCTAGTCCTAAACCTGACCTCCACCAGGCTATACAGTGTATCCTCCTCTAGTCCTAAACCTGACCTCCACCAGGCTATACAGTGTCTTATCTAGTCTTAAACCTGACCTCCAGCAGACTATACAGTGTCTCCTCCTCTAGTTCTAAACCTGACCTCCACCAGACTATACAGTGTCTCCTCTAGTCCTAAACCTGACCTCCACCAGACTATACATTGTCTCCTCCTCTAGTCCTAAACCTGACCTCCACCAGACTATACAGTTTCTCCTCTAGTCCTAAACCTGACCTCCACCAGACTATACAGTGTCTCCTCTAGTCCTAAACCTGACCTCCACCAGACTATACAGTGTCTCCTCCTCTAGTCTTAAACCTGACCTCCACCAGGCTATACATTGTCTCCTCTAGTCTTAAACCTGACCTCCACCAGACTATACAGTGTCTCATCCTCTAGTCCTAAACCTGACCTCCACCAGACTATACATTGTCTCCTCCTCTAGTCCTAAACCTGACCTCCACCAGGCTATACAGTGTCTCCTCTAGTCCTAAACCTGACCTCCACTAGACTATACATTGACTCCTCCTCTAGTCCTAAACCTGACCTCCACCAGACTATACAGTGTCTCCTCCTCTAGTTCTAAACCTGACCTCCACCAGACTATACAGTGTCTCCTCCTCTAGTTCTAAACCTGACCTCCACCAGACTATACAGTGTCTCCTCTAGTCCTAAACCTGACCTCCACGAGACTATACAGTGTCTCATCTAGTCCTAAACCTGACCTCCACCAGACTATACAGTGTCTCCTCTAGTTCTAAACCTGACCTCCACCAGACTGTACAGTGTCTCCTCCTCTAGTCCTAAACCTGACCTCCACCAGACTATACAGTGTCTCCTCCTCTAGTCCTAAACCTGACCTCCACCAGACTATACAGTGTCTCCTCTAGTCCTAAACCTGACCTCCACCAGACTATACAGTGTCTCATCTAGTCTTAAACCTGACCTCCACCAGACTATACATTGTCTCCTCTAATCTTAAACCTGACCTCCACCAGACTATACAGTGTCTCATCTAGTCTTAAACCTGACCTCCACCAGACTATACAGTTTCTCCTCTAGTCCTAAACCTGACCTCCACCAGGCTATACAGTGTCTCCTCCTCTAGTTCTAAACCTGACCTCCACCAGGCTATACAGTGTCTCCTCCTCTAGTCCTAAACCTGACCTCCACCAGACTATACAGTGTCTCCTCTAGTCCTAAACCTGACCTCCATCAGGCTATACAGTGTCTCCTCCTCTAGTCCTAAACCTGACCTCCACCAGACTATACAGTGTCTCCTCCTCTAGTCCTAAACCTGACCTCCACCAGACTATACAGTGTCTCATCTAGTCCTAAACCTGACCTCCACCAGACTATACAGTGTCTCCTCTAGTTCTAAACCTGACCTCCACCAGACTGTACAGTGTCTCCTCCTCTAGTCCTAAACCTGACCTCCACCAGACTATACAGTGTCTCCTCCTCTAGTCCTAAACCTGACCTCCACCAGACTATACAGTGTCTCCTCTAGTCCTAAACCTGACCTCCACCAGGCTATACAGTGTATCCTCCTCTAGTCCTAAACCTGACCTCCACCAGGCTATACAGTGTCTTATCTAGTCTTAAACCTGACCTCCAGCAGACTATACAGTGTCTCCTCCTCTAGTTCTAAACCTGACCTCCACCAGACTATACAGTGTCTCCTCCTCTAGTCCTAAACCTGACCTCCACCAGACTATACAGTGTCTCCTCCTCCTCTAGTCCTAAACCTGACCTCCACCAGACTATACAGTGTCTCCTCTAGTCCTAAACCTGACCTCCACCAGACTATACAGTGTCTCCTCTAGTCCTAAACCTGACCTCCACCAGACTATACAGTTTCTCCTCTAGTCCTAAACCTGACCTCCACCAGACTATACAGTGTCTCCTCTAGTCCTAAACCTGACCTCCACCAGACTATACAGTGTCTCCTCCTCTAGTCTTAAACCTGACCTCCACCAGGCTATACATTGTCTCCTCTAGTCTTAAACCTGACCTCCACCAGACTATACAGTGTCTCATCCTCTAGTCCTAAACCTGACCTCCACCAGACTATACATTGTCTCCTCCTCTAGTCCTAAACCTGACCTCCACCAGGCTATACAGTGACTCCTCTAGTCCTAAACCTGACCTCCACTAGACTATACATTGACTCCTCCTCTAGTCCTAAACCTGACCTCCACCAGACTATACAGTGTCTCCTCCTCTAGTTCTAAACCTGACCTCCACCAGACTATACAGTGTCTCCTCCTCTAGTTCTAAACCTGACCTCCACCAGACTATACAGTGTCTCCTCTAGTCCTAAACCTGACCTCCACCAGACTATACAGTGTCTCCTCTAGTTCTAAACCTGACCTCCACCAGACTGTACAGTGTCTCCTCCTCTAGTCCTAAACCTGACCTCCACCAGACTATACAGTGTCTCCTCCTCTAGTCCTAAACCTGACCTCCACCAGACTATACAGTGTCTCCTCTAGTCCTAAACCTGACCTCCACCAGACTATACAGTGTCTCATCTAGTCTTAAACCTGACCTCCACCAGACTATACATTGTCTCCTCTAATCTTAAACCTGACCTCCACCAGACTATACAGTGTCTCATCTAGTCTTAAACCTGACCTCCACCAGACTATACAGTTTCTCCTCTAGTCCTAAACCTGACCTCCACCAGGCTATACAGTGTCTCCTCCTCTAGTTCTAAACCTGACCTCCACCAGGCTATACAGTGTCTCCTCCTCTAGTCCTAAACCTGACCTCCACCAGACTATACAGTGTCTCCTCTAGTCCTAAACCTGACCTCCATCAGGCTATACAGTGTCTCCTCCTCTAGTCCTAAACCTGACCTCCACCAGACTATACAGTGTCTCCTCCTCTAGTCCTAAACCTGACCTCCACCAGACTATACAGTGTCTCATCTAGTCCTAAACCTGACCTCCACCAGACTATACAGTGTCTCCTCTAGTTCTAAACCTGACCTCCACCAGACTGTACAGTGTCTCCTCCTCTAGTCCTAAACCTGACCTCCACCAGACTATACAGTGTCTCCTCCTCTAGTCCTAAACCTGACCTCCACCAGACTATACAGTGTCTCCTCTAGTCCTAAACCTGACCTCCACCAGGCTATACAGTGTATCCTCCTCTAGTCCTAAACCTGACCTCCACCAGGCTATACAGTGTCTTATCTAGTCTTAAACCTGACCTCCAGCAGACTATACAGTGTCTCCTCCTCTAGTTCTAAACCTGACCTCCACCAGACTATACAGTGTCTCCTCCTCTAGTCCTAAACCTGACCTCCACCAGACTATACAGTGTCTCCTCCTCCTCTAGTCCTAAACCTGACCTCCACCAGACTATACAGTGTCTCCTCTAGTCCTAAACCTGACCTCCACCAGGCTATACAGTGTCTCCTCTAGTCCTAAACCTGACCTCCACCAGACTATACAGTTTCTCCTCTAGTCCTAAACCTGACCTCCACCAGACTATACAGTGTCTCCTCTAGTCCTAAACCTGACCTCCACCAGACTATACAGTGTCTCCTCCTCTAGTCTTAAACCTGACCTCCACCAGGCTATACATTGTCTCCTCTAGTCTTAAACCTGACCTCCACCAGACTATACAGTGTCTCATCCTCTAGTCCTAAACCTGACCTCCACCAGACTATACATTGTCTCCTCCTCTAGTCCTAAACCTGACCTCCACCAGGCTATACAGTGACTCCTCTAGTCCTAAACCTGACCTCCACTAGACTATACATTGACTCCTCCTCTAGTCCTAAACCTGACCTCCACCAGACTATACAGTGTCTCCTCCTCTAGTTCTAAACCTGACCTCCACCAGACTATACAGTGTCTCCTCCTCTAGTTCTAAACCTGACCTCCACCAGACTATACAGTGTCTCCTCTAGTCCTAAACCTGACCTCCACGAGACTATACAGTGTCTCATCTAGTCCTAAACCTGACCTCCACCAGACTATACAGTGTCTCCTCTAGTTCTAAACCTGACCTCCACCAGACTGTACAGTGTCTCCTCCTCTAGTCCTAAACCTGACCTCCACCAGACTATACAGTGTCTCCTCCTCTAGTCCTAAACCTGACCTCCACCAGACTATACAGTGTCTCCTCCTCTAGTCCTAAACCTGACCTCCACCAGACTATACAGTGTCTCCTCCTCTAGTCCTAAACCTGACCTCCACCAGACTATACATTGTCTCCTCTAATCTTAAACCTGACCTCCACCAGACTATACAGTGTCTCATCTAGTCTTAAACCTGACCTCCACCAGACTATACAGTTTCTCCTCTAGTCCTAAACCTGACCTCCACCAGGCTATACAGTGTCTCCTCCTCTAGTTCTAAACCTGACCTCCACCAGGCTATACAGTGTCTCCTCCTCTAGTCCTAAACCTGACCTCCACCAGACTATACAGTGTCTCCTCTAGTCCTAAACCTGACCTCCATCAGGCTATACAGTGTCTCCTCCTCTAGTCCTAAACCTGACCTCCACCAGACTATACAGTGTCTCCTCCTCTAGTCCTAAACCTGACCTCCACCAGACTATACAGTGTCTCATCTAGTCCTAAACCTGACCTCCACCAGACTATACAGTGTCTCCTCTAGTTCTAAACCTGACCTCCACCAGACTGTACAGTGTCTCCTCCTCTAGTCCTAAACCTGACCTCCACCAGACTATACAGTGTCTCCTCCTCTAGTCCTAAACCTGACCTCCACCAGACTATACAGTGTCTCCTCTAGTCCTAAACCTGACCTCCACCAGACTATACAGTGTCTCATCTAGTCTTAAACCTGACCTCCACCAGACTATACATTGTCTCCTCTAATCTTAAACCTGACCTCCACCAGACTATACAGTGTCTCATCTAGTCTTAAACCTGACCTCCACCAGACTATACAGTTTCTCCTCTAGTCCTAAACCTGACCTCCACCAGGCTATACAGTGTCTCCTCCTCTAGTTCTAAACCTGACCTCCACCAGGCTATACAGTGTCTCCTCCTCTAGTCCTAAACCTGACCTCCACCAGACTATACAGTGTCTCCTCCTCTAGTCCTAAACCTGACCTCCATCAGGCTATACAGTGTCTCCTCCTCTAGTCCTAAACCTGACCTCCACCAGACTATACAGTGTCTCCTCCTCTAGTCCTAAACCTGACCTCCACCAGACTATACAGTGTCTCCTCCTCTAGTCCTAAACCTGACCTCCACCAGGCTATACAGTGTCTCCTCTAGTCCTAAACCTGACCTCCACCAGGCTATACAGTGTCTCCTCTAGTCCTAAACCTGACCTCCACCAGACTATACAGTGTCTCCTCCTCTAGTCCTAAACCTGACCTCCACCAGACTATACAGTGTCTCCTCTAGTCTTAAACCTGACCTCCACCAGGCTATACAGTGTCTCCTCTAGTCCTAAACCTGACCTCCACCAGACTATACAGTGTCTCCTCTAGTCCTAAACCTGACCTCCACCAGACTATACAGTGTCTCCTCTAGTCCTAAACCTGACCTCCACCAGACTATACAGTGTCTCCTCCTCTAGTCCTAAACCTGACCTCCACCAGACTATACAGTGTCTCCTCCTCTAGTCCTAAACCTGACCTCCACCAGACTATACAGTTCTCCTCTAGTCTTAAACCTGACCTCCACCAGACTATACAGTGTCTCCTCCTCTAGTCCTAAACCTGACCTCCACCAGACTATACAGTGTCTCCTCTAGTCCTAAACCTGACCTCCACCAGACTATACAGTGTCTCCTCTAGTCCTAAACCTGACCTCCACCAGACTATACAGTGTCTCCTATAGTCCGAAACCTGACCTCCACCAGACTATACAGTGTCTCCTCCTCTAGTTCTAAACCTGACCTCCACCAGACTATACAGTGTCTCCTCTAGTCTTAAACCTGACCTCCACCAGACTATACATTGTCTCCTCTAGTCCTAAACCTGACCTCCACCAGGCTATACAGTGTCTCCTCTAGTCCTAAACCTGACCTCCACCAGACTATACAGTGTCTCCTCTAGTCCTAAACCTGACCTCCACCAGACTATACATTGTCTCTTCTAGTCTTAAACCTGACCTCCACCAGACTATACATTGTCTCCTCTAGTCCTAAACCTGACCTCCACCAGACTATACAGTTTCTCCTCTAGTCTTAAACCTGACCTCCACCAGACTATACATTGTCTCCAATAGGCCTAAACCTGACCTCCACCAGACTATACAGTGTCTCCTCCTCTAGTCCTAAACCTGACCTCCACCAGACTATACAGTGTCTCCTCCTCTAGTCCTAAACCTGACCTCCACCAGACTATACAGTGTCTCCTCCTCTAGTCCTAAACCTGACCTCCACCAGACTATACAGTGTCTCATCTAGTCTTAAACCTGACCTCCACCAGACTATACAGTGTCTCCTCTAGTCCTAAACCTGACCTCCACCAGACTATACAGTGTCTCCTCCTCTAGTCCTAAACCTTACCTCCACCAGACTATACAGTGTCTCCTCCTCTAGTCCTAAACCTGACCTCCACCAGGCTATACAGTGTCTCCTCTAGTCCTAAACCTGACCTCCACCAGGCTATACATTGTCTCCTCCTCTAGTCCTAAACCTGACCTCCACCAGGCTATACAGTGTCTTATCTAGTCTTAAACCTGACCTCCAGCAGACTATACAGTGTCTCCTCCTCTAGTTCTAAACCTGACCTCCACCAGGCTATACAGTGTCTTATCTAGTCTTAAACCTGACCTCCAGCAGACTATACAGTGTCTCCTCCTCTAGTTCTAAACCTGACCTCCACCAGACTATACAGTGTCTCCTCCTCTAGTCTTAAACCTGACCTCCACCAGGCTATACAGTGTCTCCTCTAGTCTTAAACCTGACCTCCACCAGACTATACAGTGTCTCCTCCTCTAGTCCTAAACCTGACCTCCACCAGACTATACATTGTCTCCTCCTCTAGTCCTAAACCTGACCTCCACCAGGCTATACAGTGTCTCCTCTAGTCCTAAACCTGACCTCCACCAGACTATACAGTTTCTCCTCTAGTCTTAAACCTGACCTCCACCAGACTATACATTGTCTCCAATAGGCCTAAACCTGACCTCCACCAGACTATACAGTGTCTCCTCCTCTAGTCCTAAACCTGACCTCCACCAGACTATACAGTGTCTCCTCCTCTAGTCCTAAACCTGACCTCCACCAGACTATACAGTGTCTCCTCCTCTAGTCCTAAACCTGACCTCCACCAGACTATACAGTGTCTCATCTAGTCTTAAACCTGACCTCCACCAGACTATACAGTGTCTCCTCTAGTCCTAAACCTGACCTCCACCAGACTATACAGTGTCTCCTCCTCTAGTCCTAAACCTTACCTCCACCAGACTATACAGTGTCTCCTCCTCTAGTCCTAAACCTGACCTCCACCAGGCTATACAGTGTCTCCTCTAGTCCTAAACCTGACCTCCACCAGGCTATACATTGTCTCCTCCTCTAGTCCTAAACCTGACCTCCACCAGGCTATACAGTGTCTTATCTAGTCTTAAACCTGACCTCCAGCAGACTATACAGTGTCTCCTCCTCTAGTTCTAAACCTGACCTCCACCAGGCTATACAGTGTCTTATCTAGTCTTAAACCTGACCTCCAGCAGACTATACAGTGTCTCCTCCTCTAGTTCTAAACCTGACCTCCACCAGACTATACAGTGTCTCCTCCTCTAGTCTTAAACCTGACCTCCACCAGGCTATACAGTGTCTCCTCTAGTCTTAAACCTGACCTCCACCAGACTATACAGTGTCTCCTCCTCTAGTCCTAAACCTGACCTCCACCAGACTATACATTGTCTCCTCCTCTAGTCCTAAACCTGACCTCCACCAGGCTATACAGTGTCTCCTCTAGTCCTAAACCTGACCTCCACTAGACTATACATTGTCTCCTCCTCTAGTCCTAAACCTGACCTCCACCAGACTATACAGTGTCTCCTCCTCTAGTTCTAAACCTGACCTCCACCAGACTATACAGTGTCTCCTCCTCTAGTTCTAAACCTGACCTCCACCAGACTATACAGTGTCTCCTCTAGTCCTAAACCTGACCTCCACGAGACTATACAGTGTCTCCTCTAGTCCTAAACCTGACCTCCACCAGACTATACAGTGTCTCCTCTAGTCCTAAACCTGACCTCCACCAGGCTATACAGTGTCTCCTCTAGTCCTAAACCTGACCTCCACCAGACTATACAGTGTCTCCTCCTCTAGTCCTAAACCTGACCTCCACCAGACTATACATTGTCTCCTCTAGTCCTAAACCTGACCTCCACCAGACTATACAGTGTCTCCTCCTCTAGTCTTAAACCTGACCTCCACCAGACTATACATTGTCTCCTCTAGTCCTAAACCTGACCTCCACCAGACTATACATTGTCTCCTCTAGTTCTAAACCTGACCTCCACCAGACTATACATTGTCTCCTCTAGTCCTAAACCTGACCTCCACCAGACTATACAGTGTCTCCTCCTCTAGTCCTAAACCTTACCTCCACCAGACTATACAGTGTCTCCTCCTCTAGTCCTAAACCTGACCTCCACCAGGCTATACAGTGTCTCCTCTAGTCCTAAACCTGACCTCCACCAGGCTATACATTGTCTCCTCCTCTAGTCCTAAACCTGACCTCCACCAGGCTATACAGTGTCTTATCTAGTCTTAAACCTGACCTCCAGCAGACTATACAGTGTCTCCTCCTCTAGTTCTAAACCTGACCTCCACCAGGCTATACAGTGTCTTATCTAGTCTTAAACCTGACCTCCAGCAGACTATACAGTGTCTCCTCCTCTAGTTCTAAACCTGACCTCCACCAGACTATACAGTGTCTCCTCCTCTAGTCTTAAACCTGACCTCCACCAGGCTATACAGTGTCTCCTCTAGTCTTAAACCTGACCTCCACCAGACTATACAGTGTCTCCTCCTCTAGTCCTAAACCTGACCTCCACCAGACTATACATTGTCTCCTCCTCTAGTCCTAAACCTGACCTCCACCAGGCTATACAGTGTCTCCTCTAGTCCTAAACCTGACCTCCACTAGACTATACATTGTCTCCTCCTCTAGTCCTAAACCTGACCTCCACCAGACTATACAGTGTCTCCTCCTCTAGTTCTAAACCTGACCTCCACCAGACTATACAGTGTCTCCTCCTCTAGTTCTAAACCTGACCTCCACCAGACTATACAGTGTCTCCTCTAGTCCTAAACCTGACCTCCACGAGACTATACAGTGTCTCCTCTAGTCCTAAACCTGACCTCCACCAGACTATACAGTGTCTCCTCTAGTCCTAAACCTGACCTCCACCAGGCTATACAGTGTCTCCTCTAGTCCTAAACCTGACCTCCACCAGACTATACAGTGTCTCCTCCTCTAGTCCTAAACCTGACCTCCACCAGACTATACATTGTCTCCTCTAGTCCTAAACCTGACCTCCACCAGACTATACATTGTCTCCTCTAGTCTTAAACCTGACCTCCACCAGACTATACATTGTCTCCTCTAGTCCTAAACCTGACCTCCACCAGACTATACATTGTCTCCTCTAGTTCTAAACCTGACCTCCACCAGACTATACATTGTCTCCTCTAGTCCTAAACCTGACCTCCACCAGACTATACAGTGTCTCCTCCTCTAGTCCTAAACCTGACCTCCACCAGACTATACAGTGTCTCCTCCTCTAGTCCTAAACCTGACCTCCACCAGACTATACGTTGTCTCCTCTAGTCCTAAACCTGACCTCCACCGGGCTATACAGTGTCTCCTCCTCTAGTCCTAAACCTGACCTCCACCAGACTATACAGTGTCTCCTCCTCTAGTCCTAAACCTGACCTCCACCAGGCTATACAGTGTCTCCTCTAGTCCTAAACCTGACCTCCACCAGACTATACAGTGTCTCCTCCTCTAGTCCTAAACCTGACCTCCACCAGACTATACAGTGTCTCCTCCTCTAGTCTTAAACCTGACCTCCACCAGACTATACAGTGTCTCCTCCTCTAGTCCTAAACCTGACCTCCACCAGGCTATACAGTGTCTCCTCTAGTCCTAAACCTGACCTCCACCAGACTATACAGTGTCTCCTCCTCTAGTCCTAAACCTGACCTCCACCAGACTATACAGTGTCTCCTCCTCTAGTCTTAAACCTGACCTCCACCAGACTAAACAGTGTCTCCTCCTCTAGTCCTAAACCTGACCTCCACCAGACTATACAGTTTCTCCTCTAGTCCTAAACCTGACCTCCACCAGACTATACAGTGTCTCCTCCTCTAGTCCTAAACCTGACCTCCACCAGGCTATACAGTGTCTCCTCCTCTAGTCCTAAACCTGACCTCCACCAGACTATACAGTGTCTCCTCCTCTAGTCCTAAACCTGACCTCCACCAGACTATACAGTGTCTCCTCCTCTAGTCCTAAACCTGACCTCCACCAGGCTATACAGTGTCTCCTCCTCTAGTCCTAAACCTGACCTCCACCAGACTATACAGTGTCTCCTCCTCTAGTCCTAAACCTGACCTCCACCAGACTATACAGTGTCTCCTCCTCTAGTCCTAAACCTGACCTCCACCAGACTATACAGTGTCTCCTCTAGTCCTAAACCTGACCTCCACCAGGCTATACAGTGTCTCCTCAGAATAGACCCAGCCACTTGGGAGTGCAACGTGTCCGCTAAGAATCGAGAAGCAAGTACAGGGAGTGAATGTAATAATAAATGAAACATGGAACAAAAGAAGAACCACGAGTAGCGTACAGACATATAACACAGGAACAGAATCAATAACGCCTGGGGAAAGAACCAAAGGGAGGTGATGGAGTCCAGGTGAGTCTCATGAAGCGCTGACATTTCACCCAGAAATGATTTGATATTGATATAAAATGGCCTTATTGGACCTTTAAAGTCAATTAGGTAACTACCTCATTATGGCAACATCAACCTCCTCTATAAACACAGAGTGTAAAAAGTTAAAAGGAGCTATCTGATCAGTAACTCAGACAATTCCTGCCAAATAAAACCTGTATAAATCAAAGCCATATTTCAGCGCTGCCTCGCCGAGATGTAAATCTGTTTCTCAGAAAGTCTGTGGAGGCTCTGGGGCAAGACCTAGTGTGTTATGGTTGATTCAAATGGATTAAGGTGGAGATGATAGTGTGCCTCCTCCCAAAGCCCTGCTCTGAACTCTCCGGAGCTCCAGCACTTACTACATGTCTCCATAATGACAAATATAGACCAAGTGAAAGAGGTTCTTTGAAATCAACTCTTCTGTCCTCCTTGACAGTAATAATATATCTGTGTTGGTCTCTATGACGGTTCAAAAACCTTGCAGAATTAATCATTTCTTACTGTAAAAGCCTATATGAAGTCTCATTAAAAGTTTTAAATAGTATTTCAAATCACTATGGGTGTGGGAGATGATAGTAAAAAGATATTTGCTCTTTTTTTTTTGAGTGTCTGGGTGCTTTCATACTGAAGTAATCAAAGCTGAATGTCTTAATTCTGGGTTACAAATCACTGCAGTTAAATCCATATTTACTACAGCATGGAGAGAGGAACAGAGATATGTGGAACTTCAATGGTTTGTCTAGCAGCAGAGAGAGAGAGAGAGAGAGAGAGAAGCCTATGTAAGTATGACAGCCAAAATAACCATGCATTCTGTTTTCAGGAACAGTGTGCAGGGCTGGGGGTGGAGGATAGGGGCGACTGGAGGGAACAAGGGAGGGGGGAGTGTTAGATGATGTCCAGTGGAAAGATGGACTCTCTGCGGCCCCAGCCATGTGTCTGGGAGGTTTATAGGCTGACCAGCTCTGTCTGTCTGCCAGGGGGGGCTGTGGGCATTGGCTGGGGCTGGGACTGTGGCTGGGACCTTCCCTGGTCTGCAGGGGTGGATTGTGGTCCTCAGCCTCGGCTGGGACTGTGGCCTTCCCTGGTCTTCCAGGCCTTCCCTGGGACTGGAAACATGGCTCTCGTGTTACTGTTAGAACACATGTCTATGCATACTGAAGACTAATGTCAGAGCACACTTGGGTGATGGTCATTTAGTCATTCTATTAATAAATGGTGATCCATCTGGAGGGGGGTAGTATAGAACACACACACACACACACACACACACACACAAACACACACACACACACACACAGATGCATTAACACACACACACACAGATGTGCTCACAAACACACACACACACACACACACACACGCACACACAGTCTGCTGATCCAAAGCCACTTCACTCATATTCATGTGAAGTCACTTGAGAAAATACTTATCAATCCACTACTCCCACACCGAGCACAGAGTAAATCAATTTGCAACACTCATTAATTAATGAATCATTCTATTATTCAATTTATTTTTAAATGTACGGTCATTCCATATTCACTAATAAATGCAACATTATTTATTCCAGTTAAATCCATGCTCTTTGGTTTTACATTGACACTGCACCTGGAGACACTGAGTAGAACCGGGCCATAAAAAGTAACTGTATAATTCACCCACCTTCTCTCTCCTGGTTTTACTTAGGTATATCTGCACAGGACAGACCAAGTGTGCTGAACAACCAACCAGAGCCACTGTGTTGTCATAAAGCAATATTTATTTCTGTTTTTAGTTACGCAAAATGATTCCCATCTGTGTCGAAGTTATCGTTCCGCTCGTTAGTTATAAAAGGTTTCAGCAGGGCCGTTGATTAATTGAGCATGTCTTCGATGCTAGCCTAGGCCCTAGACCAGTCAATTATCATAATCCACCACTGTTTATTTTCCCTCCACAGCCAGCCATGACGGTGACCAGGGCTGCCTGGCATTACACAGCCCGACCCGGGGATGGGAGCTGCACGGTGCCCCTCATGACCGGTCGGGTGGAGGGGTGAGGTGGTGGTGTAGGTGGAGGTGGTGTATGAGGTCTGTTCAATGTGTCAATCATCTAAAACAGTTTCTAATGAGTGACAGTTGACCTGTCTGTCTGTCTGGGTTATAGGGTTATTAACTAGGTTTATTTATAGCACTGTAATGACTTGCCCAACGTGGAGTGAGAGACTGTTCATTTCAGACTGTAGCTCCAGAGGTTCACGGCTGTTTGCAGTGTTTTGTTTTAGTCACGTATATTTCAGGGGGATTATATGATCCTCTGAATTGCTGAGGAGAAGAATTGAGTTACTTTGGTAAGGGATAGTGTGGCTGGGGGTATATTCCAGGGTCGTGTTCATTAGGCAGAAACAGAGGAACTATCTGGACTAACTCTCATTCTTGTTTTCTTTTAAAAAATATATACAGTATTTATTTTTTCTTCTGTTGCATGCCCTAATGAACACGGCCCATGACTGTACACTGAGTATGCCAAACATTCGGAACACCTCCAGCAGCGTTGCAGTTCTTGACACGAACCAGTGCGCTTGGCACCTACTACCATACCATTTTCAAAGGCACTTAAAGATTTTGCCCATTCACCCTCTGAATGGCACACATACACAATCCATGTCTCAATTGTCTCAAGACTTAAAAATCCTTCTTTAACCTGTCTTCTCCCCTTCATCTATACTGATTGAAGTGGATTTAACAAGTAACATCAATAAGGGATCGTAGCTTTCACCTGGATTCTCCTGGTCACCAGGTGTTCTTAATGTTTTGTCCAATCTGTGTATATTTATATTCCTGACTCTGACTGGTTCTGATATTGAATTTCTTTCTTTACATTTTTGGGGGATTTGTGTATATTGTTTTGTATTGTTAGGAATTACTGCACTGTTGGAGCTAGAAACATAAGCATTTCGCAGCACTTGCGATAACATCTACAAAATATGTGTATGTTTTGTATACTCAGTGTATATTATATAATATAACATGGGTGATGTGGAGGAGTTGTACAGGGAGCTGGCTTTAGGGTCATATGAATTGTGTTAGCAGTCCCATGCACTAGTGCCTGAAGTTAACCCAGCCTGTAATGCCAGATGAAGCTTTGCTTCCAGCCAAGGTGTCTCTCTTTCTACTACAATAGGCAAGGCCATCCTCAGTCCTAAACTATTCTGATTGGCTGCAGGCTGCATTTGTGATGCAATAATTGCATTCGTTCTGTAAATCTGTAGGAAAAGTAGAGCTGCCCTTTGACACAACCAGGAAATGTTTAACACTGCTCAAATTGTTACTTACTTTTTGCCCTAGCTGGAAAACACAAGTCAACGGCGAGTCTAGCGTATATTTTTGTGTCATAGAAATGTGTCGACCACTGGCTTTCAATGACGTCTTCCCCCTCTGTCCTATGTCAGCCCTGATCTATTTTCATGATCCATTACTCAACTGTCCATAGGGTGTAAATTCGTGCCCACGGTCAGAGACAAACAGTGCCATGTCAACCATGGTCGTCATGACTGCAGCATAAATTCAGATTTGCGCCCAGCATTGTTTTCTTTTCCACCTAAATTAATTATTAATGTGTTCTTTTTACTTCTGGCAGGTTGGGAAAACCTCTGTGCTTCTGAGATCTTGGAAAGAGTAAATGTCAATGTTAATAAGAGGTTATCTGCAGGGAGAAGGTCTTTAAATAAAACTCCCTCCCCTCAAAATGACTCCTTACAGTACATGCGTGGCTGGCGGCTCTCTCTCTCCTCTCTCTTCTCCCGTTCCCTCTGTCTAGACTGGGAGGCTAGGAGGCAGCACAGTCTGCAAGCAGGGCAGAATACTGATCCCTGGGGAACCCAGATGAGCAACACCACTGTTGTATGAGGTAGGAGAGACACCACCAGCGTCACACACTAAGAGTCTGTTTTCATCAAGATCTGAGGGAAACATAGCACACTTTTAGTCAGGTTAAGGGAATGGGTAGCTTACAGGCCCCAGGTCTATTTTAACTGAGTGGCTGCAGGGTGAGCCCTGAGGCTCCATTGTAGTAGATGAACCAGGCCTTTCTAACAACATGAAGATCTGTTTTCAAAGTAGTAGAATGAGCTAGTTTATTCACAGGTAGCAGTCATACCATAATCCAATCAAATCAAATCAAATTTTATTTGTCACATACACATGGTTAGCAGATGTTAATGCGAGTGTAGCGAAATGCTTGTGCTTCTAGTTCCGACCATGCAGTAATATCTAACAAGTAATCTAACCTAACAATTTCACAACAACTACCTTATACACACAAGTGTAAAGGAATGAATAAGAATATGTACATAAAAATATATGAATGAGTGATGGCCGAACGGCATAGGCAAGATGCAGTAGATGGTATAGAGTACAGTATATACATATGAGATGAGTAATGTAGGGTATGTAAACATTATATAAAGTGGCATTGTTTAAAGTGGCTAGTGATACATTTATTACATCAATTTTTCCATTATTAAAATGGCTAGAGATGAGTCAGTATGTTGGCAGCAGACCCTCAATGTTAGTGATGGCTTTTTAACAGTCTGATGGCCTTGAGATAGAAGCTGTTTTTCAGTCTCTCGGTCCCAGCTTTGATGCACCTGTACTGACTTCGCCTTCTGAATGATAGCGGGGTGAACAGGCAGTGGCTCGGGTGGTTGTTGTCCTTGATGATCTTTTTGGCCTTGTCACGTTCCTGACCTTATTTCCCTTGTTTTGTATTTATTTAGTATGGTCAGGGCGTGAGTTGGGGTGGGTTTTCTATGTGTCTTTTTCTATGTTGGGATTTTGTGTTCGGCCTGGTATGATTCTCAATCAGAGGCAGCTGTCAATCGTTGTCCCTGATTGAGAATCATACTTAGGCAGCCGGGGTTTCACGTTTGGTTTGTGGGTGTTTGTTTCCTGTGTCAGTGTTTATGCCACACGGGACTGTTACGGTTAGTTCGTTTGTTATTTTGTATCGTGTCTTGTTTTCGTGTTATTAAAATCATGGAAACTTACCACTCTGCACATTGGTCCTCCGATCCTTCTCGCCTCTCCTCGTCCGAGGAGGAGGAAGAAATAGACTGCCGTTACAGGCCTTCCTGTGACATCGGGTGGTGTAGGTTTTCTGTAGGGCAGGTAGTTTGCCCCCGGTGATGTGTTGTGCAGACCTCACTACCCTCTGGAGAGCCTTACGGTTGTGGCCGGAGCAGTTGCCGTACCAGGCGGTGATACAGCTCGACAGGATGCTCTTGATTGTGCATCTGTAAAAGTTTGTGAGTGTTTTTGGTGACAAGCTGAATTTCTTCAGCCTCCTGAGGTTCACCACGCTGTCTGTGTGGGTGGACCATTTCAGTTTGTCTGTGATGTGTACGCCGAGAAACTTAAAACTTTCCACCTTCTCCACTACTGTCCCATCGATGTGGATAGGGGGCTGCTCCCTCTGCTGTTTCCTGAAGTCCGCGATTATCTCCTTTGTTTTGTTGACATTGAGTGTGAGGTTATTTTCCTGACATCACACTCCTAACCATACATACAGTGTTCTCTCACCACATATCCAATGATTGTGTGTGTGTGTGTGTGTGTGTGTGTGAGAGAGAGAGAGGGTATGCTTTTGTGCCTGTCGTGTACTGTATGTATCATGCGTTCAGTAGCATTCACTTAATAACTGGGGAAATTTCCCCTCTGGTTTACAACTTTGATAATGGCTGCATCCAGAAACCTGCTGACCTCCTGACCTTTGCCTCCACCTGCTTAAAAAAGCTCTGGCCTGTCTTATGTCACTCACCTCGTAACCTTGACAACACCACTCTACTGGGCCCTAATTGCTACAAGCTCTGCTCAAAAGTTCCTGCTAATAAGCCCATTGCCTCCTAACCAGTGTGTGTGTGTGTGTGTGTGTGTGTGTGTGTGTGTGTGTGTGTGTGTGTGTGTGTGTGTGTGTGTGTGTGTGTGTGTGTGTGTGTGTGTGTGTGTGTGTGTGTGTGTGTGTGTGTGTGTGTGTGTGTGTGTGTGTGTGTGTGTGCATGTATGTGTGTGTGTGTGTGTGTGTTTCTAAATGAGTGTTGTTGTGTGAACCATACGGTTAGGGGGACAAATGCTATCTGTGTTGGTTTTATGGTTGTCGGTCAGTGTGGTAATGTTTTCTAACCTAATTAGGCTTCTGTTTTGTTACAACCGTTCAATAGGAAACAGGTCCCAGATTCGGTCAGTGTGTCACAGCACCTGCCAATAGGCTTTTGCCTGTTTTTGTCCAATTAGAACGAATGTTATTTCTGTTTTTGTCCAATAAGAGCAGACATTACTGCTGTTTTGTCTGTATCACAGCCCAGTGATAAAATGTTTGAATGAAGTGAAGTCATTCTAATAACAGACATGTGAGGCATTGTGAGCTGTGGATATGCTAGGAGTGGTAAATACAGGCCTGAAGCATCTGGTCCTCAGAACATGTAGAGATAATCAAGCCCATTCCCATTCCAACCAGAAGAGCAGAGGAGTGGCTAGAATCAGACGGAACGTTTTGGCCAAATAGTTTTTTTAAAGGTTTTTTAAAAGGTCCGTTGTTATCTCAACGTCAAATCATTTCTGGCTAACAATTAAGTACCTTACTGTTATGGTTCTCATTTAAAATTGACAAAAATAGCTTCTTAGCAAAGAGAAATTTCTCAAGCAAGAGTTTTGCTAGGACTATCTGGGAGTGGTCTGAGTAGGGAGGGGGACACTGAAAATGACCTGTTATTGGCACAGATGTTGGGAACTCTCTTTCTGTCACGTGTGCTCCCTCTGCGGCCTCTAGGTCACCAGGCTGCTCGTTAGGGCGCACACCTGTCACCATTGTTACGCGCATAATGACACTCACCTGGACTCCATCACCTCCTTGATTACCTGCCCTTTATATGTCACTCCCTTTGGTTTCTTCCCCAGTCGTCATTGTTCCTGTTCCATGTCGGTGCGCTGTTTGTGTTTCTTGTTGTGTTCATTTATTAATTAAAATGTATTCACTCCCTGAACTTACTTCCTGACTCTCAGCGTACATCGTTACACTTTCTTATTGGTCTATTAACTAATAGACAGAGTGTGTCACAAGGGCAGTGAGTAGGATTCTAATCCGCCGTCACCAACAAACATGTACTGTAGGCAGCAACACTAACCACTAAACCCCCCAGGCCACAAAATTTGCTTTTTTTAATTAGGAAAATACTGACAGTAGAGTAGACCTTATGTATGATACGTTTAGTGGTGTCATCCACCAAAACATTTAGAGGTTCACAATGGCTCAAATTCAATGTTTTGTCAATAAATACACCTCTATAATGGTGGTCATGGCCTCTGGATGCGTTCAGACAACACACAGTAATTACAGGTCACGTAAGCTTGAGTTGGTAATGGACGTATGTGACTTAAAGCTAGAACTCCTAATTGGTGAAACTGCCACGTCCGTTTGGAATATTACAACAACAAAGAAGCTCCTGCAAATAAAGAACAATATGTTTTGTTTCTCTCTGACATCATTGCATGCGTGATTGAACAGCAGAATATGTACAGCACATGTTTTTCCCACGCTGCCTGACGCTCTTCTCCTCCGTTTCATAAACACAACAAAAACAATAACTAAGGTGCTGGGGCGAACAGTGGCCTTGTTTCCCCAAATGGGATTCAATCATTAAAGGGACAGTGTCCCAGCCTAGTTCGCCCCCAGCCTGTTTTCCACACAGTGATCAACTCCAGCGATCTGTTGGCAGTCGTGCATGCTGCGACCTCAGAGTTTGACCTGAGGTCCAAATTCAAGTTGCAACCAGCATGAAAGAGACAGAGGACCATGATCCTTTAACCATTTAACCTTTGGAGAGGAATGTTGGCTGTTTAAACAATCATTAACTGAGATTCGAGACCCTAAATATCACTGGCCTGTGGGAGATAGAGGTCAGGCCATGGGAAAATGGAAGGTACACGGAGGATTGAATGTTCTGACACGTCCTCTAGGTCTTATGGATTTGAGCTTTTCATTGGCAAAGTGAGGTCGGTAAAAGTAGCTCGTTTGGTGCAACTATTGCTCAGAGCTTCCTTATAAGCTGCCCCATCTGTTGAGTTGCACAATGCCCACCTGTTGAATTGACTTAAATTAAAACCACTGGAAGCCCTATTACAAGAGGACTGGCAGCAAAGTTAGGCATTATTTCAAACACTCAGCTTTGGCAAGCAAGAGCAATCAACTCACTCATATAGATATTGTCATCTGTGTTAAAACATCTCTTTAAGGATCTGCCCCTTTTTTCAATTTTCACCTAAAATGACATACCCAAATCTAACTGCCTGTAGCTCAGGCCCTGAAGCAATGATGTGAATATTCTTGGTACCATTTGAAAGGAAACACTTTTAAGTTTGTGGAAATGTGAAAGGAATGTAGGACAATATAACACATTAGATCTTTGAAATGCAAGAGAAAGGCCATAATGTATTATTACAGCCCAGGTGCAATTGAGATTTTGGCCACTAGATGGCAGAAGTTTATGTGCAAAGTTTCAGACTGATCCAATGAACCATTGCATTTATGTTCAAAATTTTGTATCAAGACTGCCCAAATGTGCTTAATTTGTTTATTAATAACTTTTCATGTTGAAAACTGTGCACTCTCCTCAAACAATAGCATGGTATTCTTTCACTGTAATAGCTATTGTAAATTGGACAGTGCAGTTAGATCAACAAGAATTTAAGCTTTCTGCCAATATCAGATATGTCTATGTCCTGGGAAATGTTCTTGTTACTTATAACCTCCTGCTAATCGCATTAGCCTACGTTAGCTCAACCGTCTCGCAGGAGACCCACCAATCCTGAAGAAGCTTTAATTCTAGTTCCTCCCAAACCCGGATCCGGGAGCACCCCCACCAGTAAAAAAGCTGACTAGCATAGCCTAGCATAGCGTCACAAGTAAATACTAGCATCTAAATATCATTAAATCACAAGTCCAAGACACCAGATGAAAGATACACTTCTTGTGAATCAAGCCAACATGTCCGATTTTTAAAATGTTTTACAGGGAAGACACAATATGTAAATCTATTAGCTAACCACGTTAGCAAAAGACACCATTTTTCTTACTCCATCATTTTTTCACTCCATCACTAGCTATCACAAATTCGACCAAATAAAGATATAAATAGCCACTAACCAAGAAACAACTTTATCAGATTACAGTCTGATAACATATTTATGGTATAGCATATGTTTTGTTAGAAAAATGTGCATATTTCAGGTATAAATCATAGTTTACCATTGCAGCCACCATCAAAAATCTCACAAAAGCGACTAGAATAAATACAGAGAGCAACGTGTATTACCTAATTACTCATCATAAAACATTTCTTAAAAATACACAGCGTACAGTAATTGAAAGAGACAGATCTTGTAAATCCAGACAATATTTCAGATTTTCTAAGTGTTTTACAGCGAAAACACAATATATCGTTATATTAGCATACCACATGTGCAAACATTACCTCAGCATTGATTCAAGGCAAAAAGAGCGATAACGTTATCACCACCAAAATATATTAATTTTTTCACTAACCTTCTCAGAATTCTTCAGATGACACTCCTGTAACATCATATTACAACATACATATAGAGTTTGTTCGAAAATGTGCATATTTAGCCACAAAAATCGTGGTTATACAATGAGAAAAGTAGCCAAGCTGGTCAGAAAATGTCGGGCGCCATCTTGGAAAGACACCTAGTCTAATCAATAAATAATCATAAACTTGACTAAAAAATACAGGGTGGACAGCAATTGAAAGACAAATTAGTTCTTAATGCAATCGCTGAATTACATTTTTAAAATTAACCTTACTGCGCAATACAAGGTGCGCTAAAGCGAAGCTACCCAAAAATTAATGGCCGCTTATGCATTTAACATTTTTCAACAGAACAACGATTTATCAGCATAAATAGTTCTTACTTTTAGATGAACTCGCATCAGAATCTTGGGAAAGGTGTCCGTTGTCCAGAACAATCGTCTTTTGGTCGAAAGATGTCCTCTTGTCCTGTCGAAATGGCCACTAACGTTCGGCATGTACCGGAAAAGTGTCCAACTCTTGAAAGTGCGTCACAAAGAAATGCCAGAAAATCGCAATAAACTGCTATAAACTGCTATAAGTCGGTTTAAATTAACTACCTTATGATGTCTTTAACAGCTATAACGAATAAAAACATGACCGGGGATATAGAACTTGCTAAACCAAAGCTTGGAAGGAGGCCAGTCCGACGTCTATTCTGCGTCAAGCGCACAGCTGAAAAGAAAGGTACTTCCGCTCCAGGGTCTTATATAAAGTCCCAGATTGCGCAATCGACTCCATTCAAATTGTCACCACTTACTGACATCTAGAGGAAGGCGTAGGCAGTGTTTGTAGCCCCACAGCGTTCACAGGGACTTATAAACTGACCTGGGAACAGAGGCCAAGATTTCTGAAATCCTACTCCCTGGCAGGAAAAGTGCTGCAGAATGAGTTCTGTTTCACTCAGAGACATAATTCAAACGGTTTTAGAAACTAGAGAGTGTTTTCTATCCAATAGTAATAATAATATGCATATTGTACGAGCAAGAATTGAGTACGAGGCAGTTTAATTTGGAGACCAATTTTCACTAAGTCGAAACAGCACCCCCTATATTCTCAAGAGCCGCACATTAAGCAGCCCATAACTCACAGTACAGTACTCACCCTCTCTCTGTTATCCTATATCTTATACAGTATCAGGGCTGTGGAAGTAGAGCAATTATGTCTGGCCAAGACCGAGGCTGAGGTAGTCAGAGACCGAGGCAGAGGCTGAGGTAGTCAGAGACCGAGGCAGAGGCTGAGGCAGGCAGAGACTGAGGCAGAGGCTGAGGTAGTCAGATACAGAGGTAGAGACAGAGGTAGAGACAGAGACAGAGACCAAGACAGAGACAGAGGTAGAGACAGAGAAAGAATCTGGGGTAGAGACAGAGACAGACTCTGAGGTAGAGATCAAAACAGAGACAGAGGTAGAGACAGAGGGATAGGTTGTCCCTGCCTGGCTCTCCACTTCACACAGGCATAAAGCAACCCTTTGTGATTGTCAGTTTTACAACCTACACATAATTTAAGGCGATGTTTCATTCCATTATAGCATTATACACTAATACAAAACATTAGGAACACCTTCCTAATATTGAGTTGAACCCCTTTTTGCCCTCAGAACAGCCTCAATTCGTCGAGGCATGGACTCCACAAGGTGTCAAAAGCGTTCCACAGGGATGCTGGCCCATGTTGACTCCAATGCTTCCTACAGTTGTGTCCAGTTAGCTGGATGTCCTAAGGGATGATAGCTTTCACCTGGATCCACTTGGTCAGTCTATGTCATGGAAAGAGCAAAGTGTTCCTAATGTTTTGTACACTCAGCGTATTTAGAGGTAGTACTAAATACACAGTTAGAGATAAATGCCTGCTTATGGGGCTGGCCTTAACACACTTTGGTCAGGGCTAACCAGGCCAGGCAGTCTGAGAATGAAAGGGGCTTTTCATCCGTGACAGAATGAATCAAATGGTTAATTTCATGTAAACTGCTGTCAGAAACTCAGGTAGGAAAATATTTGAACGTCCATATTCTCCCTCAAACACATCACATGTAAAGAATACAGAGAATCCTGTCCGTCACATGCATGCAGCAGCCGGAGCCAAGGCCAGGAGGCTGCCTGGCCACAATGTAGTCACACACACCGTCCACCCCACACGCTCTGTAAATATCCCATCATGCCGGGGTGGCAGAGACACGAGTCAACGCCAGGAAACTGCCAGCCTGACAGACATATGTCCTCGACTGTTCACTGATATACACACATGTTGACTATTCATACACACACACACATAGAGTCTCTCTGTGTGTGTGTGTGTGTGTGGACGTGTTTAACTATTCTTGTGGGGACCAGAAGTCCCTACAAGAATAGTAAACGAACAAAAAGTTGACCAGCTGGGGACATTTTGTTAGTCCCCACAAGGTCAAATGCTATTTCTAGGGGGTTTAGGGTTAAGGTTAGAATTAGTGTTAGGGTTAGAATTAAGTGAAATATTAAGGTTAGGAGCTAGGGTTAGTTGTAGGGTTAGGGTTAGGAGCTAGGGTTAGGTTTAGGGTTAGGATAAAGTTTAGGTTTTTGGGTTAGGGTTAGGGTTAGGGTTAAGGTTAGGGTTAGGGTAAGAGTACGGGTTAGGATTAGGGTTAGGTTTAGGGTTAGGGGTTAGGGAAAATAGGATTTTGAATGGGACTGAATTGTATGTCCCCACAAGGTTAGCTGTACAAGACTGTGTGTGTGTGTGTGTGTGTGTGTGTGCTCGCGCGTGCGTGCTGTGAGTGTGCATGTATTGATGTTTACGAGGTTTTGTATGAATATGTGGGATACAATGATACAAATGAATCCCTGTCCATCCTGTCCTTGTTAGTCTCCATGGTCATGAAGCCCTGTCCTTGTTAGTCTCCATGGTCATGAATCCCTGTCCTTGTTAGTCTCCATGGTCATGAAGCCCTGTCCTTGTTAGACTGCATGGTCATGAATCCCTGTCCTTGTTAGTCTCCATGGTCATGAATCCCTGTCCTTGTTAGACTGCATGGTCATGAATCCCTGTCCTTGTTAGTCTCCATGGTCATGAATCCCTGTCCTTGTTAGTCTCCATGGTCATGAATCCCTGTCCTTGTTAGTCTCCATGGTCATGAATCCCTGTCCTTGTTAGTCTGCATGGTCATGAATCCCTGTCCTTGTTAGTCTGCATGGTCATGAATCCCTGTCCTTGTTAGTCTCCATGGTCATGAATCCCTGTCCTTGTTAGTCTCCATGGTCATGAATCCCTGTCCTTGTTAGTCATGGTCTCAGGCCACATCGATGGAGCCTCGATCAGATTACAGTCATCATCCTCGCATTCAGCACATTTATCAACCTAATTAGCAATAAAAACGCAGGGCACCAAAACACATCACTGCAAATTGAAAGTGCCTCTTTTAAACAGACATAAGTTAGGTAAAGATTGCTCCCAATTCCTAAACAAAAAAGAATATGTTAATCACAATGAGGAGAAACGGCTTTCAGAGTATCTGTAAGTGGTTGTAACTGTAAGTTCTTCATTTCCTGGTTGACTGCATGACCTCCACGTTGTAACTACAATCGCTACCCTAAATGACTGACATTCAAAACAAAACGACCCGTTGTCTAAGCATTACCTCAACGACAACTCTATGAGATTATCACCAGAAAACAGAAACTATTGAACTTCGTCTTCACTTAGAAAATATATGACATGCCCCAAAAGTAAATCATATAAATGTTTATGACATTCTAAGTGAAAAACTACAGCACTTCAACTGGGAAGATATTAAGAATATTTTATATTAGTTTTCCGTCTAGAAATGAGGGCATCCATATGTTCACATCCTTCCAACTGAGAGGGCAGACATATCAGCCATTCATATTGTATGATTCACCCTCTACCCCCTTCAATGTTTGGGGTGACTTTATTAAAAATATATTAATATTATATTAAATATATATGAAATGTCCTTATTCCTTCACTCAGGATTTGATGTATGAGACAGAAACAGAACTTCTTACTGAAGCTTCTGAATTCCAAATGTATATTTCTGCCAAAACCATCTATGTGCATCGGAACAGATTTCAATAAGTGCAAATTCCACGGTTGTCAATATGAAAAGCACTAATATTCACAACATTTCATTATTGTGTATTTTTGGTGAAGATATCTACCTCTCTATTTCACAGAGGCACAAGACCAGAGGTAGAAAATAAAGACAAGAAGATCTGTTTTTTTACAGATGCTGTGGGTTTGCAATGGCTTCCATGCTCTGTGAAAGTAAATCAGCTTGTGTTTTTTGAGAGGGGAATCATTTCTGGCAAAGCAACAGGCCTCAGAGGATCAGCCATGCTCTCCGTTAGAGACAAGGTCCTTGACTGGTGATGCAACAGGAGGAGCTATAGGAGGATGGGCTCATTGTAATGGCTGGAATGGAATAAATTAAAATCACATGTTTGACTCTGTTCCATTAATTCCATTCCAGTCATTACAATGCATTCTGGTACTTACTCAGAGAGGGTGTAGCATTAGCATTCTGGTACTTACTCGGAGTGTGTGTGTGCGCGTGCGTGCGCGCGTGTGTGTGTGGGAGTGTGGGAGTGGTTGTGTTTGCGTGAGTGCTTGGAAATACGTGGACATGCGTGGACTGTGTGTGCATGCATGTGCACAAGTGTTTGCGTGTGTGAGCGTATGTGTGAGTTTTCATAGGCCTGAGGAGTTAGTGAATTCCTCTGGGATAATCCCATAATAAGAGCAGATAGAACAGGAAGTTGAGTCATGTGGGCCTTTTTAAACAGGCATGTCCACCTACATGTACTGTAAACTGTATGCTGCAGAGACCACAACAAAAGAATCCAAATGGAGCTGTTTAGGTGCTGGGCCCTGGGACGGAATACAGTGTTAGACAGGTGTCTCTCACTGGCAGCCTAGGAATAGTCCAGGAGGATTGGCCTGCATGGAAGAATTGTCAGTCAATATCTCTGAGATTGTAAAACATTGAGGCGGAAATGGATTCATCCTTGTTGTATATTCTATAACAGTAACAATCGGATACTGTGGCTAACTTTGCATTTACCAAGAGATTTACATATTCTGTTGAGCATTTACATTGCAGGGGAGCAAGTTACCCAGGCCAGGAACAGGCCAGGAAAGGGGGAATTACAATAGGGTTGTTAAAACGTATTGACACCAGATGTGCCCTGGCCCCTGTGCTAGAAGCTGGAGAGAAAGGTGTTTTAGTCTAGATTACCCATCTGACTGATACACACGTGCACGCTCACACACACGCGCATGTATGTGCGCGCGCGCACGCACACACACACAAACACACACACAAAGCACTCACTGGTTTCAGTGATTTGAGCTTCACAAACAAATCAAGGCGGCTTTATTGAAATTCTCCAACCCAACTGTCTGTGTCACCTGACAGGAACCAGATGTCCGTGTGAGAACGTGCAGCCTCCACTAACACTATTAGTTCCATTAACACATTCAATACAGTAGCAATGTAGACACACACATTACACCCTCCCTTTCAAATGTTGTTGTTGTTGTCTTCCACAGCTGCAAACAATATCACATTGAGCCCAGCTACGACTAGCAAAAGGCTGCAAGGCCATTAGGGCTAAATTGCCAGGAACAGTGTGAAAACACATTTCCAAACCATGTGGTTTTAAAGATAGTGACTCAACCACGCCATGTTTTTGGAATCATTTCCAGCTGCTCCATAGCCACTAATAGCACCTTGGGCCCGCATTGCTGTTTTAACGCTGGCCAAGTTTCAACCTCCCCTCAACACTCCCGCCTGGTATAACCTAAGGAGGTTTTCAACTACTGTCGAACAAATGATTTCAACCCTGTATTACAGCCCATGAATAATGTATTGTAGAGTGCGTTGAGCGGGTTAGGGTGAGTGTTGTAAACACACAACAGCAGATGCAGCCTGTAGAAATGTACAGAGAGATGAGACATTGATACCAAGATACGAGACACAGGTAGGTTCTCTAGGACACAGAGACATATTAATAACCTGTCAAGAGTCATTCTCCTCTCTCTCTGTCTCTCCCTCTCTCCCTCTCTCTTTCTCTCCCTCTCTGTCACCCTCTCTGTCTCCCTCTCTCCCTCTCTTTCTCTCTCTCTCTCTTTATCTCGCTCTCTCTCTCTGTCTCCCTCTCTCTGCGTGTCTCTCTCTGTCTCTCTTTTTCTCTCTGTCTCTACCTTGTACACAGTGCACACCTGTGGCCTGGTTCACACCTGCACCCCAGGTTAGCTAGAGTGGACCCATTATCATCATCATCACAAATACCTAGACAGACAGATGTGATCTACAATGACAGAGTAGGCAGAAAACGGGACAGTGCTGACCCTAGCCCTAACCCTGTCTTTACCTGCTGGGGGACTGTGTTGACCCTAGCCCTAACCCTGTCTTTAGCTGCTGGGGGACGGTGTTGACCCTAGCCCTAACCCTGTCTTTAGCTGCTGGGGGACGGTGTTGACCCTAGCCCTAACCCTGTCTTTAGCTAGTGGGGGACGGTGTTGACCCTAGCCCTAACCCTGTCTTTACCTGCTGGGGGACGGTGTTGACCCTAGGCCTAACCCTGTCTTTAGCTGCTGGGGGACAGTGTTGTCCCTAGCCCTAACCCTGTCTTTAGCTAGTGGGGGACGGTGTTGACCCTAGCCCTAACCTTGTCTTTACCTGCTGGGGGTTGGTGTTGACCCTAGCCCTAACCCTGTCTTTAGCTGCTGGGGGACGGTGTTGTCCCTAGCCCTAACCCTGTCTTTAGCTGCTGGGGGACGGTGTTGACCCTAGCCCTAACCCTGTCTTTAGCTACTGGGGGTTGGTGTTGACCCTAGCCCTAACCCTGTCTTTAGCTGCTGGAGATGGTGTTGACCCTAGCCCTAACCCTGTCTTTAGCTGCTGGGGACGGTGTTGACCCTAGCCCTAACCCTGTCTTTAGCTGCTGGGGGACAGTGTTGTCCCTAGCCCTAACCCTGTCTTTAGCTAGTGGGGGACGGTGTTGACCCTAGCCCTAACCCTGTCTTTAGCTAGTGGGGGACGGTGTTGACCCTTGCCCTAACCCTATCTTTAGCTGCTGGGGGTTGGTGTTGACCCTAGCCCTAACCCTGTCTTTAGCTGCTGGGGATGGTGTTGACCCTAGCCCTAACCCTGTCTTTACCTGCTGGGGGACGGTGTTGACCCTAGCCCTAACCCTGTCTTTAGCTGCTGAGGACGGTGTTGACCCTAGCCCTAACCCTGTCTTTACCTGCTGAGGACGGTGTTGACCCTAGCCCTAACCCTGTCTTTACCTGCTGAGGACGGTGTTGACCCTAGCCCTAACCCTGTCTTTAGCTGCTGAGGACGGTGTTGACCCTAGCCCTAACCCTGTCTTTAGCTGCTGGGGGACGGTGTTGACCCTAGCCCTAACCCTGTCTTTACCTGCTGAGGACGGTGTTGACCCTAGCCCTAACCCTGTCTTTACCTGCTGAGGACGGTGTTGACCCTAGCCCTAACCCTGTCTTTACCTGCTGAGGACGGTGTTGACCCTAGCCCTAACCCTGTCTTTACCTGCTGGGGACGGTGTTGACCCTAGCCCTAACCCTGTCTTTAGCTGCTGGGGGACGGTGTTGACCCTAGCCCTAACCATGTCTTTAGCTGCTGAGGACGGTGTTGACCCTAGCCCTAACCATGTCTTTAGCTGCTGGGGGACAGTGTTGACCCTAGCCCTAACCCTGTCTTTAGCTGCTGGGGGACGGTGTTGACCCTTGCCCTAACCCTGTCTTTACCTGCTGGGGGACGGTGTTGACCCTAGCCCTAACCCTGTCTTTAGCTGCTGGGGGACGGTGTTGACCCTAGCCCTAACCCTGTCTTTACCTGCTGAGGACGGTGTTGACCCTAGCCCTAACCCTGTCTTTACCTGCTGAGGACGGTGTTGACCCTAGCCCTAACCCTGTCTTTACCTGCTGAGGACGGTGTTGACCCTAGCCCTAACCCTGTCTTTACCTGCTGGGGACGGTGTTGACCCTAGCCCTAACCCTGTCTTTACCTGCTGGGGGACGGTGTTGACCCTAGCCCTAACCATGTCTTTAGCTGTTGGGGGACGGTGTTGACCCTAGCCCTAACCATGTCTTTAGCTGCTGGGGGACGGTGTTGACCCTAGCCCTAACCCTGTCTTTAGCTGCTGGGGGACGGTGTTGACCCTTGCCCTAACCCTGTCTTTACCTGCTGGGGGACGGTGTTGACCCTAGCCCTAACCGTGTCTTTAGCTGCAGGAGGTTGGTGTTGACCCTTGCCCTAACCCTGTCTTTACCTACTGGGGGACGGTGTTGACCCTTGCCCTAACCCTGTCTTTAGCTGCTGGGGACGGTGTTGACCCTAGCCCTAACCCTGTCTTTAGCTGCTGGGGACGGTGTTGACCCTAGCCCTAACCATGTCTTTACCTGCTGGGGGACGGTGTTGACCCTAGCCCTAACCCTGTCTTTAGCTGCTGGGGACGGTGTTGACCCTAGCCCTAACCCTGTCTTTAGCTGCTGGGGGACGGTGTTGACCCTAGCCCTAACCCTGTCTTTACCTGCTGAGGACGGTGTTGACCCTAGCCCTAACCCTGTCTTTAGCTGCTGGGGGGCGGTGTGACCCTAGCCCTAACCCTGTCTTTAGCTGCTGGGGGACGATGTTGACCCTAGCCCTAACCCTGTCTTTTCCTGCTGAGTCACAGAGGTAAACTGTCAGTCTGTCACAGAGGTCTGCTGACTCATCACAATTCATTCCAATGACATTATCAACCACAGGGGACTGCTGACTCATCACAAGCCATACCAATGACATTATCAACCACAGGGGACTGCTGACTCATCACAAGCCATGCCAATGACATTATCAACCACAGGGGACTGCTGACTCATCACAAGCCATACCAATGACATTATCAACCACAGGGGACTGCTGACTCATCACAAGCCATACCAATGACATTATCAACCACAGGGGTCTGCTGACTCATCACAAGCCATACCAATGACATTATCAACCACAGGGGACTGCTGACTCATCACAAGCCATACCAATGACATTATCAACCACAGGGGTCTGATGACTCATCACAAGCCATACCAATGACATTATCAACCACAGAGGTCTGATGACTCATCACAAGCCATGCCAATGACATTATCAACCACAGAGGTCTGATGACTCATCACAAGCCATGCCAATGACATTATCAACCACAGAGGTCTGATGACTCATCACAAGCCATACCAATGACATTATCAACCACAGGGGACTGATGACTCATCACAAGCCATACCAATGACATTATCAACCACAGAGGTCTGATGACTCATTACAAGCCATGCCAATGACATTATCAACCACAGGGGACTGCTGACTCATCACAAGCCATACCAATGACATTATCAACCACAGAGGTCTGATGACTCATCACAAGTCATACCAATGACATTATCAACCACAGGGGACTGATGACTCATCACAAGCCATACCAATGACATTATCAACCACAGAGGTCTGCTGACTCATCACAAGCCATGCCAATGACATTATCAACCACAGGGGTCTGCTGACTCATCACAAGCCATGCCAATGACATTATCAACCACAGAGGTCTGATGACTCATCACAAGCCATACCAATGACATTATCAACCACAGAGGTCTGATGACTCATCACAAGCCATACCAATGACATTATCAACCACAGAGGTCTGCTGACTCATCACAAGCCATGCCAATGACATTATCAACCACAGAGGTCTGATGACTCATCACAAGCCATACCAATGACATTATCAACCACAGAGGTCTGCTGACTCATCACAAGCCATGCCAATGACATTATCAACCACAGGGGTCTGCTGACTCATCACAAGCCATGCCAATGACATTATCAACCACAGAGGTCTGATGACTCATCACAAGCCATACCAATGACATTATCAACCACAGAGGTCTGATGACTCATCACAAGCCATACAAATGACATTATCAACCACAGAGGTCTGCTGACTCATCACAAGCCATGCCAATGACATTATCAACCACAGAGGTCTGATGACTCATCACAAGCCATGCCAATGACATTATCAACCACAGAGGTCTGATGACTCATCACAAGCCATACCAATGACATTATCAACCACAGAGGCTAAAGAGAGAAGAGAGGAGCTACCTTGAGACCACCAGTGAGATGTCACACCTTTCATTTAATCTATTGTCCCACATTGAAACGTTTTCATCTGATAGTTTTGTTTTTTTACTTTACACTCACTTTGGTTTAATCGGCTTGGATATGTGATTCTGTTCTTGCAATACCATGAAATGGTGCCAGAAAGTTTGAAAAATAGTTTAAAATATATCTATATCTAAATGTATTGTGAATGTGCTGTTTGTTCACTGTGTACCAGCATTATATCGGACTATGCAACCAGACAATATAGCCCACTGTATGCTGTGCCATGGATACACAACTCACACCCAAACTATCCATGTAAAGCAGCACAGTGGAAGCTTTGGTCCTGTCAAGCCATGTCAATGTGTTACACTTCTGTTTGTTTTAAAGACTCTTTATCATGCATGAGAGCCCACTTACAGCCCTCAGTCTCTCAGATGGTATCAGTGACATCATCATGCACAGACATCACTCCCTGATAACCTCTGACCCCAAGTCGCTGTCAGTTACACAAACGCCCTAGCCATGTTTTAGAGCCAGCGTGGTGGGCCAGTTTGTGTGTGTGTGTGTGTGTGTCTGTCTGTCTGTGGTGTCTGTGGTGTGTGTGTGTGTGTGCGTGCGTGTGTGTGTGTACCAGTCAGATGCGTAATCTAGGCTAAAACACCTTTCACTCCAGCTTCTAGCACAGGGGCCAGGGCACATCTGGTGTCAATACGTTTTAACAACCCTATTGTAATTCCCCCTTTCCTGGCCTGTTCCTGGCCTGGGTATGGAAAGACAAATGGAACCCTATTCCTTATATAGTGCCAGAGTGTAATGGGCCCTTATCAAGAGTATGGTGCACTATATAGGGAATAAGGTGCCATTTGGGATGCATCCAGGATTTAATTTACAAACTCATCTATTATGGAGTATGGACCATAGTGACATCACAATTGATGCAATGGAGCCATAGTGCCATCATTAGGTAGGTAACGGTACTGCAATGGTACTGCATGATACAGTATACAGATACATTCCTGTGTCTGTTCCACCACTGTGCGACATCATTTCATCTGGTTTGACCAGTTTCCCTCATAACACGTGTAGCATAAATCTAATCATATTTACTGGAGCACAGTATGTAGAGATTCAATTGAAACTTCTCACAATATACTATATGTTAATTTAATTCAGATCCATTTAACAGATTCAACATTATGGTTGAAGCTCACAATCTCATCTAGAGAATTGACAGAAATATGCTAATTATATTAACAAAATCATTGTAGTGTTAATCAATGGATCTGGTTCATTTTATTCAAGGCAATTTCTTTCAGGACTGCAACCATCACAGAATCTTACTCAATAAACATCCCTGCACACATTTCTGGCTGCTAATAAGTTATTCGCAACTTCACGTCTATTTGAAATGTTCTGGTTATTTTTCTCAATGCCAATTGCTCACACAGAAATCAATAGGTGAATATCACAGCCAATCACAACACTGGAGAGTGTCACGGCCGTCAAAAGGAGGAGACCAAGGCGCAGCGTGGTATGCGTACATTCTTCTTTATTATAAGAATGAACACTGAACAAAACGTGATGCTATACAAATGCGTGCTGAACAGGCAACTACACATAGAGAAGAACTCACAAATACCAAAGGGAAAATGGCAACCTAAATAGGATCCCCAATCAGAGACAACGATAAACAGCTGCCTCTGATTGGGAACCATATGAGGCCACCATAGACATATACACTGCTCAAAAAAATAAAGGGAACACTTAAACAACACAATGTAACTCCAAGTCAATCACACTTCTGTGAAATCAAACTGTCCACTTAGGAAGCAACACTGATTGACAATAAATTTCACATGCTGTTGTGCAAATGGAATAGACAAAAGGTGGAAATTATAGGCAATTAGTAAGACACCCCCAAAAAAGGAATGGTTCTGCAGGTGGTGACCACACACCACTTCTCAGTTCCTATGCTTCCTGGCTGATGTTTTGGTCACTTTTGAATGCTGGCGGTGCTTTCACTCTAGTGGTAGCATGAGACGGAGTCTACAACCCACACAAGTGGCTCAGGTAGTGCAGTTCATCCAGGATGGCACATCAATGCGAGCTGTGGCAAAAAGGTTTGCTGTGTCTGTCAGCGTAGTGTCCAGAGCATGGAGGCGCTACCAGGAGACAGGCCAGTACATCAGGAGACGTGGAGGAGGCCGTAGGAGGGCAACAACCCAGCAGCAGGACCGCTACCTCCGCCTTTGTGCAAGGAGGTGCACTGCCAGAGCCCTGCAAAATGACCTCCAGCAGGCCACAAATGTGCATGTGTCTGCTCAACCGGTCAGAAACAGACTCCATGAGGGTGGTATGAGGGCCCGACGTCCACAGGTGGGGGTTGTGCTTACAGCCCAACACCGTGCAGGACGTTTGGCATTTACCAGAGAACACCAAGATTGGCAAATTCGCCACTGGCGCCCTGTGCTCTACACAGATGAAAGCAGGTTCACACTGAGCACATGAGCACATGTGACAGACGTGACAGAGTCTGGAGACGCCGTGGAGAACGTTCTGCTGCCTGCAACATCCTCCAGCATGACCGGTTTGGCGGTGGGTCAGTCATGGTGTGGGGTGGCATTTCTTTGTGGGGCCGCACAGTCCTCCATGTGCTCGCCAGAGGTAGCCTGACTGCCATTAGGTACCGAGATGAGATCCTCAGACCAATTGTGAGACCATATGCTGACACATGCACATTTGTGGCCTGCTGGAGGTCATTTTGCAGGGCTCTGGCAGTGCACCTCCTTGCACAAAGGCGGAGGTAGCGGTCCTGCTGCTGGGTTGTTGCCCTCCTACGGCCTCCTCCACGTCTCCTGATGTACTGGCCTGTCTCCTGGTAGCGCCTCCATGCTCTGGACACTACGCTGACAGACACAGCAAACCTTTTTGCCACAGCTCGCATTGATGTGCCATCCTGGATGAACTGCACTACCTGAGCCACTTGTGTGGGTTGTAGACTCCGTCTCATGCTACCACTAGAGTGAAAGCACCGCCAGCATTCAAAAGTGACCAAAACATCAGCCAGGAAGCATAGGAACTGAGAAGTGGTGTGTGGTCACCACCTGCAGAACCATTCCTTTTTTGGGGGTGTCTTACTAATTGCCTATAATTTCCACCTTTTGTCTATTCCATTTGCACAACAGCATGTGAAATTTATTGTCAATCAGTGTTGCTTCCTAAGTGGACAGTTTGATTTCACAGAAGTGTGATTGACTTGGAGTTACATTGTGTTGTTTAAGTGTTCCCTTTATTTTTTTGAGCAGTGTATATACCTAGACCTACAAAACACCTAGACCTACAAACCCCTAGATATACAAAAACCCTAGACAAGACAAAACTAGCATACCCACCCGAGTCACACCCTGACCTAAACAAAATAATAAATAAAACATAGATAACTAAGGTCAGGGCGTGACAGTAAGTAATAGTGTAAAACACTATCATTCCACTATTACCTCAGATGTATTATGGACTTTTCTGAAATTACAATGCAAAAATGCAAAAACAATCCTGTGTAGCACCTTTTTTTTAAACACAGCATAATATGAATTGGCCAGTGGCATGAAACAGGAGGACTGGCTTCTTTTTATACTAAAATTAAGAAACTCTGTGCAAAATTGTAGGAGAAGATCCAGCTGCGGTTGTGTAATTTTTACATTTGTACATATTTGTCATTTAGCAGACACTCTCATCCAGAGTGACTTGCAGTCAGTCATTCATCTCCAGATAGCTGTGAGATAACCACATTTCTCGCACTATAGAGATGTCATAAGTGCCTCCAGGATCTGGATGACAAACACTCCATCATTACAGATCTGGTGTCCATCTTGGTGGTGCAACATTCTACAACTACCATCACAGGTTTTCAGCCGGCGCTGCGTCCAAGCGCCTGCAGTGGAACGTCCTGAAGTACTGTGTTGCACTCGATTGTTGCTTCTTCGGCCGTAGGGTGTCCCTTGCTTGTGACATCTGCCGCTGCCCATCCCAGCCCACCACTGCCTGCACCCCTGTCTGCCCTGCTTCCAACGGCCCCCGATGCATCACCTGCACTTCCTCCAGACATCTCAAGTATACAAAGAATGTCATCCTTCTGGAGCTGACAGTCCCTTGGGAATAATGTCTGGAGGAGGCATATGATAGGACAGGGTCAAGTAAAACAGACTGGGCATCAACTATCAGAAGCAGGCCTGCACTCTTAGAAAAAAAGGTGCTATCTAGAACCAGGGTTATTCGGCTGTCCCGATAAGAGAACCCTTTGAAGAACCCCTTTTTGGTTCCAGTTAGAAGCCCTTTTGGGTTCCATGTAGAACCTTTTCCACAGAGGGTCTTCTCACAAAAATGTCTGTAGCGTACGAACGTTTTGGCCTACAAAGTATTATGACCACTCTATTGATGAGACTTTAACAAACACAATGGTGTTCTCCCTTTTAGGTTCTACCTGGAACCAAAAAGGGTTCTCCTACGGGGACAGCCAAAGAAGCCTTTAGGAACCCTTTTTTCTAAAGACTGTACGCATCCAATGCACACAAGTCCACCCACGCTCACAGACTGGAAAAAACACAGTTCAGGCCTGGGGAAAACGTATACAGTTGAGAGAGCATGCAACGGACCGGCCTGGCCAGTGCTGGGCTAGCTAGGAGCATCTGACCCATCGGAGAATGCGTAAACAGTGCATGGACAGAGTGTGGGGTGCATGGGGACCAGTGGTGCCATTTAAGATGAGGGAGGCCACATTTTTTTAGGTTTAGGCTACTACATGATACTCAAATGTTATCTATACCCATCATGAGGTTGCTACAACCTAGCCTATGAATGAAAGTTTACAACGTAGGTGCACGAAGGTCAAGAGAAAAATATGCCTGCATCTAGCTGATCTAGGGTGTAATCCTTAGTCCAACAGTTGCAAACAAGTATTTCTATTGGACATAGTCAGGTAAGTTTAACCCCATTTCGTTCCGTTTGCTTCCATTTAAGAAACGTTCTTCAACAGAATTAGCGGAATGAATACACCCCTGATCACACGCAAAAATAGGTCACTTTCATAGCAGCCACATGCAAACAGCATGATCACTTACATAGCAGCCACATGCAAACAGCATGATCACTTTCATAGCAGCCACATGCAAACAGCATGATCACTTTCATAGCAGCCACATGCAAACAGCATGATCACTTTAATAGCAGCCACTTGCAAACAGCATGATCACTTTCATAGCAGCCACATTCAAACAGCATGATCATTTTCATAGCAGCCACATGCAAACAGCATGATCACTTTCATAGCAACCACATGCAAACAGCATGATCACTTTCATAGCAGCCACATGCAAACAGCATGATCACTTTCATAGCAGCCACATGCAAACAGCATGATCACTTTCATAGCAGACACATTCAAACAGCATGATCACTTTCATAGCAGCCACATTCAAACAGCATGATCACTTTCATGGCAACCACATGCAAACAGCATGATCACTTTCATAGCAGCCACATGCAAACAGCATGATCACTTTCATAGCAGACACATTCAAACAGCATGATCACTTTCATAGCAGCCACATTCAAACAGCATGATCACTTTCATAGCAGCCACATTCAAACAGCATGATCACTTTCATAGCAGCCACATGCAAACAGCATGATCACTTTCATAGCAGCCACATTCAAACAGCATGATCACTTTCATAGCAGACACATTCAAACAGCATGATCACTTTCATAGCAGCCACATTCAAACAGCATGATCACTTTCATAGCAGCCACATTCAAACAGCATGATCACTTTCATAGCAGCCACATGCAAACAGCATGATCACTTTCATAGCAGCCACATGTAAACAGCATGATCACTTTCATAGCAGCCACATGCAAACAGCATGCTCACTTTCATAGCAGCCACATTCAAACAGCATGATCACTTTCATAGCAGCCACATGCAAACAGCATGATCACTTTCATAGCAACCACATGCAAACAGCATGATCACTTTCATAGCAACCACATGCAAACAGCATGATCACTTTCATAGCAGCCACATTCAAACAGCATGATCACTTTCATAGCAGACACATTCAAACAGCATGATCACTTTCATAGCAGCCACATTCAAACAGCATGATCACTTTCATAGCAGCCACATTCAAACAGCATGATCACTTTCATAGCAGCCACATGCAAACAGCATGATCACTTTCATAGCAGCCACATGTAAACAGCATGATCACTTCCATAGCAGCCACATGTAAACAGCATGATCACTTTCATAGCAGCCACATGCAAACAGCATGCTCACTTTCATAGCAGCCACATTCAAACAGCATGATCACTTTCATAGCAGCCACATGCAAACAGCATGATCACTTTCATAGCAACCACATGCAAACAGCATGATCACTTTCATAGCAACCACATGCAAACAGCATGATCACTTTCATAGCAGCCACATTCAAACAGCATGATCACTTTCATAGCAGCCACATGCAAACAGCATGATCACTTTCATAGCAGCCACATTCAAACAGCATGATCACTTTCATAGCAGACACATTCAAACAGCATGATCACTTTCATAGCAGCCACATGCAAACAGCATGATCACTTTCATAGCAGCCACATGCAAACAGCATGATCACTTTCATAGCAGCCACATGCAAACAGCATGATCACTTTCATAGCAGCCACATGCAAACAGCATGATCACTTTCATAGCAGCCACATGCAAACAGCATGATCACTTTCATAGCAACCACATGCAAACAGCATGATCACTTTCATAGCAGCCACATGTAAACAGCATGATCACTTCCATAGCAGCCACATGTAAACAGCATGATCACTTTCATAGCAGCCACATGCAAACAGCATGCTCACTTTCATAGCAGCCACATTCAAACAGCATGATCACTTTCATAGCAGCCACATGCAAACAGCATGATCACTTTCATAGCAACCACATGCAAACAGCATGATCACTTTCATAGCAACCACATGCAAACAGCATGATCACTTTCATAGCAGCCACATTCAAACAGCATGATCACTTTCATAGCAGCCACATGCAAACAGCATGATCACTTTCATAGCAGCCACATTCAAACAGCATGATCACTTTCATAGCAGACACATTCAAACAGCATGATCACTTTCATAGCAGCCACATTCAAACAGCATGATCACTTTCATAGCAGCCACATGCAAACAGCATGATCACTTTCATAGCAGCCACATGCAAACAGCATGATCACTTTCATAGCAGCCACATGCAAACAGCATGATCACTTTCATAGCAGCCACATGCAAACAGCATGATCACTTTCATAGCAGCCACATGCAAACAGCATGATCACTTTCATAGCAGCCACATGCAAACAGCATGATCACTTTCATAGCAGCCACATGCAAACAGCATGATCACTTTCATAGCAGCCACATGCAAACAGCATGATCACTTTCATAGCAGCCACATGCAAACAGCATGATCACTTTCATAGCAGACACATGCAAACAGCATGATCACTTTCATAGCAGACACATGCAAACAGCATGATCACTTTCATAGCAGCCACATTCAAACAGCATGATCACTTTCATAGCAACCACATTCAAACAGCATGATCACTTTCATAGCAGCCACATTCAAACAGCATGATCACTTTCATAGCAGCCACATGCAAACAGCATGATCACTTTCATAGCAGACACATTCAAACAGCATGATCACTTTCATAGCAGCCACATTCAAACAGCATGATCACTTTCATAGCAGCCACATGCAAACAGCATGATCACTTTCATAGCAGCCACATGCAAACAGCATGATCACTTTCATAGCAGCCACATTCAAACAGCATGATCACTTTCATAGCAGCCACATGCAAACAGCATGATCACTTTCATAGCAGCCACATGCAAACAGCATGATCACTTTCATAGCAGACACATTCAAACAGCATGATCACTTTCATAGCAGCCACATTCAAACAGCATGATCACTTTCATGGCAACCACATGCAAACAGCATGATCACTTTCATAGCAGCCACATTCAAACAGCATGATCACTTTCATAGCAGCCACATGCAAACAGCATGATCACTTTCATAGCAGACACATTCAAACAGCATGATCACTTTCATAGCAGCCACATGCAAACAGCATGATCACTTTCATAGCAGCCACATTCAAACAGCATGATCACTTTCATAGCAGCCACATGCAAACAGCATGATCACTTTCATAGCAGCCACATTCAAACAGCATGATCACTTTCATAGCAGACACATTCAAACAGCATGATCACTTTCATAGCAGCCACATTCAAACAGCATGATCACTTTCATAGCAGCCACATTCAAACAGCATGATCACTTTCATAGCAGCCACATGCAAACAGCATGATCACTTTCATAGCAGCCACATGTAAACAGCATGATCACTTCCATAGCAGCCACATGTAAACAGCATGATCACTTTCATAGCAGCCACATGCAACAGCATGCTCACTTTCATAGCAGCCACATTCAAACAGCATGATCACTTTCATAGCAGCCACATGCAAACAGCATGATCACTTTCATAGCAACCACATGCAAACAGCATGATCACTTTCATAGCAACCACATGCAAACAGCATGATCACTTTCATAGCAGCCACATTCAAACAGCATGATCACTTTCATAGCAGCCACATGCAAACAGCATGATCACTTTCATAGCAGCCACATTCAAACAGCATGATCACTTTCATAGCAGACACATTCAAACAGCATGATCACTTTCATAGCAGCCACATGCAAACAGCATGATCACTTTCATAGCAGCCACATGCAAACAGCATGATCACTTTCATAGCAGCCACATGCAAACAGCATGATCACTTTCATAGCAACCACATGCAAACTGCATGATCACTTTCATAGCAGCCACATGCAAACAGCATGATCACTTTTCTCATTGTATAATTCCATCTCGCACCTACGCAATCTCCTCCGCTCACATTTTCCCTTCGCCTGTGGACTTCAGTGCAGAACACATCAGTTGTCTGTGACTAGGCGGGAAAAAAACTTTCCAAGTCAAACCTTCATATCATAACCGCTAACCGCTACACACAGCATACATTTTGTCACCATATTAGCTAACGTCATAGTCAACATAGCTACTAGAACTAACGTTAACATGTTAGTAAACCCGCTACAATCATGCAGTACAGTGTACAGTCAACAAGTCATTTAGCAGTTACACCGGCAGGCCCCTTACCTTGACCAGGAAGAGTTCTAGTGTTGGATAGCCATAGCCAGCTAGCTAACATAGCATCCTTCTCTGTTTGAGCTGGGTGTTTGAGTAGGCTGAATCATCTAGCTGCATTTGCTTGCTAAGTAAGTGAAAGTGAAAGATTAAAAAATGCAACGAAATATAACTATCTCTCTCTCTCTCTCTCTCTCTCTCTCTCTCTCTCTCTCTCTCTCTCTCTCTCTCTCTCTCTCTCTCTCTCTCTCTCTCTCTCTCTCTCTCTCTCTCTCTCTCTCTCTCTCTCTCTCTCTCTCTCTCTCTCTCTCTCTCTCTCTCTCTCTCTCTCTCTCTCTCTCTCTCTCTCTCTCTCTCTCTCTCTCTCTCTCTCTCTCTCTCTCTCTCTGTGTCTCTCGCTTGTCCTTCATTTTTGAAGAAGAGTTTCCCAACCAGGGGTATTATGACTGTACCCCCAAACAGGGGTACATTAGCTGTTGAGGCTAAAGAAAGGGGATTATACATTTGGTTGTGGCTTTTACATAATTTTATTCAGGAACTACACTGAGTATACCCCCCCCCCTCCCTTTTGCCCTCATAACAACCTCAATTCATCGGTGCATGGACTCTACCAGATGCCGAAAGCGTTCCACAAGGATGCTGGCCCATGTTGACTCCACTGCTTCCCACAGTTTTGTCAAGCTGGCTGGATGTCCTTTGGGTGTTGGACCATTCTTGATACACACCGGAAACTGTTGATCGTGAAAAACCCAGCAGCGTTGCAGTTCTTGATACAAACCGGTGCACCTGGCACTTATTACCATACCCTCTGAATGGCACACATACACAATCCATGGCTCAATTGTCACAAGGCTTAAAAAATTATTTAACCTGTATCCTCCCCTTCATCTACACTGACAGAAGTTTGATTTAACAAGTGACATCAATAAGGGATCATAGTTCACCTGGATTCACCTGGTCAGTCTGTGTCAGGTATACAGTATCAACAGTATAAACAGAAAGCCTTTGTTTTTCTGGACCAGTTTTATAATGGAAAAGAAGACATCCATGAGGAGCCCATCTATGATGACACTGTAGACATCATCGAGTTTGATGACTTGAGAAACAAGACTGAGGATGTTACCCCAAGGAGCAGACCAGGAGCTGAACTCTCAGGTAATGTCCAACACACACACACACACACACACACACACACACACACACACACACACACACACACACACACACACACACACACACACACACACACACACACACACACACACACACACACACACCTAGTTTACGGGTCCACATAGTCTGAGCAACCAGAGAAGAGAGCTTTAAGAACTGCTGCACTGTATCTGGGGCTGCTGAGTGTTCTCCTACTGGCTGGGATCATAGGACTGTACCTCTACTGTGAGTTCATATGTTACTGGCTGGGATCATAGTACTGTACCACTACTGTGAGTTCATATGTTACTGGCTGGGATCATAGTACTGTACCACTACTGTGAGTTCATATGTTACTGGCTGGAATCATAGGACTGTACCTCTACTGTGAGTTCAGATGTTACTGGCTGAGATCATAGGACTGTACCACTACTGTGAGTTCATATGTTACTGGCTGGAATCATAGGACTGTACCACTACTGTGAGTTCATATGTTACTGGCTGGGATCATAGGACTGTACCTCTACTGTGAGTTCAGATGTTACTGGCTGGGATCATAGGACTGTACCACTACTGTGAGTTCATATGTTACTGGCTGGGATCATAGTACTGTACCACTACTGTGAGTTCATATGTTACTGGCTGGGACCATAGGACTGTACCACTACTGTGAGTTCATATGTTACTGGCTGGAATCATAGGACTGTACCTCTACTGTGAGTTCATATGTTACTGGCTGGGATCATAGTACTGTACCACTACTGTGAGTTCATATGTTACTGGCTGGGACCATAGCACTGTACTCTACTGTGAGTTCATATGTTACTGGCTGGAATCATAGGACTGTACCACTACTGTGAGTTCATATGTTACTGGCTGGGACCATAGCACTGTACTCTACTGTGAGTTCATATGTTATTTGCTTATCATCTTGTTATAGGTGTTGGTTACTAAAGACCTGGTGTTTTACTCAGTAACTTTTAGATGTTTTGATCCTTTACAGATGACAGAGTATAACACAACCTGACTGAGGAGAGGGACCAGTTACAGAGGGAGAGAGACCTGTTGGTTTGGAATTTGACTTGTGGTCAGTAAACTGGTGTTTATTTTAATTCTGCCATATTAATTCAATTGCTCATTCAAATCAAGTCCAGTGAAACGTAGGCTATAAAATGTGATATTGACTATTATTTTATTTATTTATTATTTCATCATCATCATCATCATCATCATTATCATCTTAATATTATTGAATTGTTTTACCATTTTATTTTCAGGACAACCAGGGCTTCAAGTAGAACACATTGCATTCATTAGTTTTATTGGGTTTTATAAGAATGCTGTAAGTACAGAAATGGTTTGCTCAGTGGGAAATTAATATGCAACTTGTCAGTGACAACTGTTTGGAGTTTGGAGTTTGTGACAGCAACTATGTGAGCTTAGTACAGTATTATAGACAATTTGTTCTTGGATTTCCTATGATCTTCTATGTAGAAGAACCCTTACCTTCTAACGACTCTTGTGTGGCTTACCGGGGCTGCGGGTGTGCATGCTATGCCACTGCTTATAACTACAACTAATGTATAACTATACGAAATCTAAGATGTGTCAAATTAATTATATCCAGCTCAGGGCTCCAGCTTGGCATTTGATTCGCTAACTTGCTAGCTATGTGGCTAGATGTCAAGATCAAGCTTCTTGGTTACAGCAGAGCATTGGTGACCCGTTATTCAGGGATGTTTTTTCACTAAGAGACTGATGAAGCCGAAACAAAACAAACCTCGCTAACGTTTGAATACGATCACAAATATCACCCTATTATGTGTGGAATACTTTGGAACAGATTTCCAAAAAATAAAATCACTTGGAGCTGATTTGCTGGTGTTTTTACAGTCTTTTATGTCCAACCATAAGGTTCCTGGAGGTATAGAACTGCAGTATACTGTTCATGGAGCTATAGGCCTGCAGTAGAAGGTTACTGGAGGTATAGGCCTGCAGTAGAAGGTTCCTGGAGCTATAGGCCTGCAGTAGAAGGTTCCTGGAGGTGTAGGCCTGCAATAGAAGGTTCCTGGAGATATAGGCCTGCAGTAGAAGGTTCCTGGAGGTATAGGCCTGCAGTAGAAGGTTCCTGGAGGTATAGGCCTGCAGTAGAAGGTTCCTGGAGGTATAGGCCTGCAGTAGAAGGTTCCTGGAGGTATAGACCTGCAGTAGAAGGTTCCTGGAGGTATAGGCCTGCAGTAGAAGGTTCCTGGAGATATAGGCCTGCAGTAGAAGGTTCCTGGAGGTATAGGCCTGCAGTAGAAGGTTCCTGGAGATATAGGCCTGCAGTAGAAGGTTCCTGGAGGTATAGGCCTGCAGTAGAAGGTTCCTGGAGGTATAGGCCTGCAGTAGAAGGTTCCTGGAGGTATAGACCTGCAGTAGAAGGTTCCTGGAGGTATAGGCCTGCAGTAGAAGGTTCCTGGAGATATAGGCCTGCAGTAGAAGGTTCCTGGAGGTATAGGCCTGCAGTAGAAGGTTCCTGGAGGTATAGGCCTGCAGTAGAAGGTTCCTGGAGAGATCATAATGAACAGTTCTCCTGGTGGTATAGGTATGCAGTGTTCTTGTGAAGGAAGACAGGTTTTTATTAATAGGCTGGGCTAGGACTCAGGCTAGGAGTGATGCTTCAATAGCTCAGAGAGAGACACAGAGAGAGAGACAGAGAGCAAAATGTCCAGCCAGATCGTTTGCCAAGGTAAATTGTAACAGATGCTTGGGAAATAGTTTAATCTATCCTGCCAGGGTATTTGGCATTTCGAAGCCCACGAAAACTGGAACTTGAGATTTTATGAAATGACGAGGAACATGCTTTGGAAGTATAGAACTGAATGTCTTATTTGACAGGTTATTAGGGACAGGTTATTAGGGACAGGTTAATAGGGACAGATTATTAGGGACAGGTTGTTTGGGAAAGGTTATTAGGGGCAGGTTGATAGGGACAGGGTAACACCGACAGGTTATTAGGCACAGGTTATTAGGCACAGGTTATTAGGGACAGGTTAATAGGGACAGGTTATATGGGACAGGTTATTAGGGCCAGGTTAATAGGGCCAGGTTAATAGGGACAGGTTATTAGGGACAGGTTAATAGGGACAGGTTAACAGGGACAGGTTAATAGGGACAGGTTATTAGGGACACACTAGTAGGGACAGGGTTTTAAGGACAGGTTATTAGGGACTCGTTATTAGGGACAGGTTAATAGGGACAGGTTAATAGGGACAGATTATTAGGGACAGGTTATTAGGGACAGGTTATTAGGGACCGTTTATTGGGGACAGGTTAATAGGGACAGGTTAATAGGGACAGGTTATTAGGGACAGGTTATTAGGGACAGGTTAATAGGGACATGTTAATAGGGACATGTTAATAGGGACATGTTAATAGGGACAGGTTATTAGGGACAGGTTAATAGGGGCAGGTTAATAGGGACATGTTATATGGGACAGGTTATTAGGGACAGGTTATTAGGGACAGGTTATTAGGGACCGTTTATTGGGGACATGTTAATAGGGACATGTTAATAGGGACAGGTTATTAGGGACAGGTTAATAGGGACAGGTTAATATGGACATGTTAATAGGGACATGTTATATGGGACAGGTTCTAGGGACAGGTTATTAGGGACAGGTTAATAGGGACAGGTTATTAGGGACAGGTTAATAGGGACAGGTTAATAGGGACATGTTAATAGGGACATGTTATATGGGACAGGTTATAGGGACAGGTTATTAGGGACAGGTTATTAGGGACAGGTTAATGGTTACGGGTTCTGGTTCTGGTGATATATCCCTTAAGTTAATACTCAACATATGACGTGTTCCACAGTTAAACCGAGCTCAGAATATTTGCCTTGGGCTGATGTGACAGATACAAGTGATATTGTAATTTCATTAAATAGTTCACTTTCCTGCTGACGATCGTAGATTCTAAATGTGAGCTTCTAAAACTGTAGATTATGCTGAATAAAATATAGCTGTCGTTTATGAAGGTTTTGACATCAGCATTTGGTTTTCTGTTTTGCTTCTATACATGGACACTTTGGTTGAAGCCGAGAATGTTGACATTTGTAGATCATGCTTAGTCAGTGGCACGAAAATTGCCATCAGGAGTGTAAATGCTTTAAATAAGACTTCAGTCAACCAATGACTGTCTACCAACGCTCCCTGCCAAACCTACGTTTGTGTTAACAGTAAGGAGGGTATGTGTGTGTGTGTGTGTGTGTGTGTGTGTGTGTGTGTGTGTGTGTGTGTGTGTGTGTGTGTGTGTGTGTGTGTGTGTGTGTGTGTGTGTGTGTGTGTGTGTGTGTGTGTGTGTGTGTGTGTGTGTGTGTGTGTGTGTGTAGCCCATAGCCTTACCTCATTTTATCCCACGTTGTGACGGCAAACATGTCCTCATCCCTTGGCGTCCTCCTTCTTCCTCAGGATGTGATGGTTACGAGGACTGACGTCTTCGGGGACTGACAGACAGAAAGACAGACTGACGGTCAGACGCAAGGGGAGGGTTAAGTGAGAAACACATATCACTGTGTCAATATGCAGTCACAGTGGCAACCACACAATTAGAGCAAAGACATACTGTATACTATATACTACATCCCAGATGGCACCCTATTCACTTTCTAGTGCACTACTTCTGACGAGGGCCTATAATGATTCAATGGCCTAAAATTACCCTAGAAATAGGTAAAGTAGCAACTGTTATGCAATTGCAACATTTGCCATGACGAAAATGTGTGGTTGACAACACCGTCTGTCAATATATAAACTCATTTTATAAGATGATTATGTATTGCCCATATCATGCACAGCATGACTTATAATAATCAGTCAACCACAACTCTTAAATGCTGCACCACCATAAGGAGGACTCATGCTTTTCACCAGCGTTAATGGCCGTTCACATACACATGTATGCTATAACTCTCATCGTAAATATCACTGAACTGAATGTTAGAATAACAGGCTAGGGGCCACAATGCACCTTCCGCTGAGTCAAACCTCCAGCTCTAACTGATGTCCGTGCACTAACCAGCCAATGCTGCAAATATTGTAGGAAATATGAATACCCCATATACCGCAAGCCCCGTGGCCGCTACAAAACGTGATGAAAGCCCAGAGCTTCTTGTGGCTGACACAGCAGAAGATAAAAAAATAAAAATTCCCTGACAGCTTGTGAGGTGGGCCACTGTCAAGCCTTACTGACTTTCATAGCTGGGTTTAATGGGGAGGCATGGGGTGGGACGAGGTTAGGGGCCCCAGTGTGGCCCTTTGGCCACCATGCATCCTGTGCTCTGTACTCAGGCCCTTGTTGAATTTTCAATGACTTCGGCTCTGTCTCAAGGCGGACCAATGAGGGCCAAGAAGGGTTCTGTAACTGAACAGGAAGTAACTGAACTGGAGGTGTAACCAAAGTTGGATTCAGGCTGAGATGAACCTCCATGCCCACCGGGCTCCATTGGCCCTGGATTCTGGCCCAGCCTCACCTTCACCGGGCCCCATTGGTTCTGGACTCTCTCCCAGCCTCACCTTTCTGTGGCAGAGGCCAGTCGATCTGTCTGCTGTATAGGAGCACAGGGACTCAGAAGGGATGCGTTGCCAACAGACACACAGAAATACAGACGGATCACTTCACAGCAAGTTCACACTCACACACACACTCACACACACCAACTCACAGCAAGTTCACACACACACACACACACACACACACACACACACACACACACACACACACACACACACACACACACACACACACACACACACACACACACACACACACACACACACACACACACACACACACACACACACACACACACACTCCAATATGGGTTGCAGCTGTAACACATATTTAATTTCGACCCAGTTCCTCTAAAGCCATAGCTATAGTGACATGTCCACACCTGTTACCACCGGCAGCACAGGCCGACTCTGACTGACAACTTCCATCCAACAATCATCACCTCTCAATGGCTAGGGTACTGTCCGAGCCCCCAATCATCACCTCTCAATGGTTAGGGTACTGTCCGAGCCCCCAATCATCACCTCTCAGGTACTGTCTAAGGTACTGTCCAAACCACCAATCATCACCTCTCAGTGGCTAGGGTACTGTCCAAACCACCAATCATCACCTCTCAATGGCTAGAGTACTGTCCAAACCACCAATCATCACCTCTCAATGGCTAGGGTACTGTCCAAACCACCAATCACCACCTCTCAATGGCTAGGGTACTGTCCGAGCCCCCAATCATCACCTCTCAGTGGCTAAGGTACTGTCCAAACCACCAATCATCACCTCTCAGTGGCTAGGGTACTGTCCAAACCACCAATCATCACCTCTCAGTGGCTAGGGTACTGTCCAAACCACCAATCATCACCTCTCAGTGGCTAGAGTACTGTCCAAACCACCAATCATCACCTCTCAGTGGCTAGGGTACTGTTCAAGCAAACAATCCATCAGCAACATGTCTCATAGCCTTAGAATCAACAGCTTCACCTCTCCTCTCCTTCACTGCCTCAATAATCAACAGCTTCACCTCTCCTCTCCTTCACTGCCTCAATAATCAACAGCTTCACCTCTCCTCTCCTTCACTGCCTTAATAATCAATAGCTTCACCTCTCCTCTCCTTCGGTGCCTCAATAATCAACAGCTTCATCTCTCCTCTCCTTCACTGCCTCAATAATCAACAGCTTCACCTCTCCTCTCCTTCACTGCCTCAATAATTAACAGCTTCACCTATCCTCTCCTTCACTGCCTTAATAATCATTAGCTTCACCTCTCCTCTCCTACGGTGCCTTAATAATCAACAACTTCACCTCTCCTCTCCTTCACTGCCTTAATAATCAACAGCTTCACCTCTCCTCTCCTTCGGTGCCTCAATAATCAACAGCTTCACCTCTCCTCTCCTTCACTGCCTCAATAATTAACAGCTTCACCTCTCCTCTCCTTCGGTGCCTCAATAATCAACAGCTTCACCTCTCCTCTCCTTCACTGCCTTAATAATCAACAGCTTCACCTCTCCTCTCCTTCACTGCCTCAATAATTAACAGCTTCACCTCTTCTCTCCTTCACTGCCTTAATAATCATTAGCTTCACCTCTCCTCTCCTACTGTGCCTTAATAATCAACAACTTCACCTCTCCTCTCCTTCACTGCCTTAATAATCAACAGCTTCACCTCTCCTCTCCTTCGGTGCCTCAATAATCAACAGCTTCCCTCTCCTCTCCTTCAGTGCCTTAATAATCAACAGCTTCACCTCTCCTCTCCTTTGTTGTGTTAATAATCAACAGCTTCACCTCTCCTCTCCTTCACTGCCTCAATAATCAACAGCTTCACCTCTCCTCTCCTTCATTGGCTTAATAATCAACAGCTTCACCTCTCCTCTCCTTCGGTGCCTTAATAATCAACAGCTTCACCTCTCCTCTCCTTCACTGCCTCAATAATCAACAGCTTCACCTCTCCTCTCCTTCACTGCCTTAATAATCAACAGCTTCACCTCTCCTCTCCTTCGTTGCCTTAATAATCAACAGCTTCACCTCTTCTCTCCTTCGTTGCCTTAATAATCAACAGCTTCACCTCTCCTCTCCTTCGGTGCCTTAATAATCAACAGCTTCACCTCTCCTCTCCTTCGTTGCCTTAATAATCAACAGCTTCACCTCTCCTTTGCTGGTCCCTGGACTACAGCAGATTATATATATATATATATGCAAAAATAAATAAATAAATATATATATATATATATATTTATTTATTTATTTTTGCATAATTTCTCGTGGACAGGCTACGTAACATAAATTGTATTGTTTAGTCTGTCAAAAGACTGTGGCATGCAACAACTAACCAGCTGTTTGTCACGCCCTGACCGTAGAGAGCTTTTTATGTCTCTATTTTGGTTTGGTCAGGGTGTGATTTGGGTGGGCAGTCTATGTTCCTTTTTCTATGATTTGTATTTCTGTGTGTTTGGCCGGGTGTGGTTCTCAATCAGAGGCAGCTGGCTATCGTTGTCTCTGATTGAGAACCATACTTAGGTTGCCTTTTCCCACCTGTAGTTGTGGGTAGTTGTCTATGTGTTGTTGCCTGTCAGCACTCATTTTTGTATAGCTTCACGGTTCTTTGTTAGTTTTGTTATTTTGTTTAGTGTTCGCTCTTTTGAATAAATTAGTATGTACACATCCCACGCTGCACCTTGGTCTCCTATCTTTGACGAGACCGTGACACTGTTCTAGCGACTGTTGCGGTTTTCAGGTTTTTCCTCACTGGTTATTTGAACAAATCAATATTTAGCAGGTGTGTGCGTCTTTCACAATTCAGAAGGTTAGGGAATATTTGGTCCATAGGCTTGACCAAAACTTGCAGAGTGAGGGGAATGGAGTGACCGCTCTGCTTCCACTCTGCTTCCATTTTTCTTCCACTTTGCTCCCATTCTGCTTTCACTTTGCTTCCGCTTTTCTTCCACTCTGTTTCCACTCTGCTTCCACTTTGCTTCTAGACAAGTGTTTGATTAAGACTGGGTTGCCAGAGGGGTTTCTCATCTTTGGGACTATTCAATTGGTTCCATTGTATCAGACAAGTAGACAAGTGTTTGATTGAGCCTGGGTTGCCAGAGGGGTTTCTCATCTTTGGGACTATTCAGTTGGTTCCATTGTATCAGACAAGTAGACAAGTGTTTGATTGAGCCTGGGTTGCCAGAGGGGTTTCTCATCTTTGGGACTATTCAGTTGGTTCCATTGTATCAGACAAGTAGACAAGCTCAATCAAGCACAGCTGATGTAGTATCTGAAAGAAATTGAATAACAATTTCACCCTAGGTCTGCATGGTTGTGGACTGCATCTCCATCTGTGAGTTATTTTCCCAAGATGTAATGGAAGACCAGTAGGTTATCTATGTCTGTTGTTTAGCCTTGACTCTGGGATTCTACAAATCTGTTACTACGTCTCCCAGAGAACATTTTCTCAGGTTGTTTAGTGGCGCAGAACAGTTTTTAAGAAGAGGCTCGCTCGGGGCAGATGATCAGGACCTTATGAGTTCAGCGGTGGAGAGGAATCCACTGTTCCACAGTGACAAATGTAGAGGCTTTCATCAAAACAGTTTTGTTAGACTTTGCTCCAACCATTTCCTTGTAGCTTTCCTGACCACAGTCAATACCATAGATATACAATTACTAGAATTACTTAATTCTATTTCTATGGACAATACTGTAAAACATGTAAAGAAATGTCCGTGGCAAAGTTGTCAAGTTGAGGACCAAGGTGCAGCGTGGTAAGTGTACATTTTCTTTATTTTATCAAAATGACGCCAAACAAAACAAAAAAACACTACAAAAACAAACCGTGAAGCTCAAAGGCAAAGTGCCCTAAACAAAGTCAACTTCCCACAAAGACAGGTGGGATAAAAGGCTACCTAAGTATGGTTCCCAATCAGAGACAACGATAGACAGCTGTCCCTGATTGAGAACCATACCAGGCCAAAACATAGAAATAGAAAATCATAGAAACACAAAACATAGAATGCCCACCCCAACTCACGCCCTGACCAAACCAAAATAGAGACATAAAAAGGATCTCTAAGGTCAGGGCGTGACAAAGTTATATAATTATGTATGGTGAACATAGTCAAATGACTTCCGAATTTCCAAAACAACGTTTTACAATCATAATCTAGAGGGCAATAAAGTATTATTATGATATTATAGACTGACCAAAAAAAAAGCCTGGACACGCCTCCCTGCAGAGCCGTTTGTGTTTCTACCAGAGCCGAGATGCCTCAGCGATACGACTGTCTCTGTCTCAGGATCCCAGACGCCCTATTGACACAGCAATATATCCTACTGTTTGTTTTAGTGGCGTAGCCTGCTCTTCTGGTCCTAGAGAGGGCCTAGTGTAAATGGTTGAGTTTATTTAATCTGTTGAAGCTAATGTGCAGGACAGCTAAAGTAGGGAGGAATGGGTCCTGTCAGTGATAAGGCACCAGGAGAGAAGTTACTGCTGCTATCATAGATGGGGATCATAAGGATTGGAAGGGGGAGAGATCAATTGTTGCTGTGGGTCAGGAAGACTGGCGAATCTCCCAATGATAGCCAATTTTATAGTATGAAAACAGAGCAGGAATGGCCCATCTGATCTTAGTGTATGAAAACAGAGCAGGAATGGCCCATCTGATCTTAGTGTATGAAAACAGAGCAGGAATGGCCCATCTGATCTTAGTGTATGAAAACAGAGCAGGCATGGCCCATCTGATCTTAGTGTATGAAAACAGAGCAGGAATGGCCCATCTGATCTTAGAGTATGAAAACAGAGCAGGAATGGCCCATCTGATCTTAGTGTATGAAAACAGAGCAGGAATGGCCCATCTGATCTTAGTGTATGAAAACAGAGCAGGCATGGCCCATCTGATCTTAGTGTATGAAAACAGAGCAGGAATGGCCCATCTGATCTGAGAGTATGAAAACAGAGCAGGAATGGCCCATCTAATCTTAGTGTATGAAAACAGAGCAGGAATGGCCCATCTGATCTTAGTGTATGAAAACAGAGCAGGAATGGCCCATCTGATCTTAGTGTATGAAAACAGAGCAGGAATGGCCCATCTGATCTTAGTGTATGAAAACAGAGCAGGAATGGCCCATCTGATCTTAGTGTATGAAAACAGAGCAGGAATGGCCCATCTGATCTTAGTGTATAAAAACAGAGCAGGAATGGCCCATCTGATCTTAGTGTATGAAAACAGAGCAGGAATGGCCCATCTGATCTTAGTGTATGAAAACAGAGCAGGCATGGCCCATCTGATCTTAGTGTATGAAAACAGAGCAGGAATGGCCCATCTGATCTTAGTGTGTGAAAACAGAGCAGGAATGGCCCATCTGATCTTAGTGTATGAAAACAGAGCAGGAATGGCCCATCTGATCTTAGTGTATGAAAACAGAGCAGGAATGGCCCATCTGATCTTAGTGTGTGAAAACAGAGCAGAGTTCAGAGTTCAACACATCTTCAGAATGTAACTATCTTCCTGCTGATAATAAGGACCCTGTGTTTTTTCCTGATCATGTGACCTAAGCATGTGATTAATAAAAGTTTGGTCAGGCCAGGGAAGAGCACAGGGCCTTACTGCTACTAAAGTCATACCAATTTATAATGACCGGTCATGGAACAGAATCTACAGACAGGCAGAAGATCTGCAGCACTGGCGCAAGCAAGAAGTAAGGAAGGAAGGAAGGAAGGAAGGAAGGAAGTAAGGAAGGAAGGAAGGAAGGAAGGAAGGAAGGAAGGAAGGAAGGAAGGAAGGAAGGAAGGAAGGAAGGAAGGAAGGAAGGAAGGAAGGAAGGAAGGAAGGAAGGAAGGAAGGAAGGAAGGAAGGAAGGAAGGAAGTCACTGATAATAAACTGACAATCTAACCCCAATTCAAGTGTTTCTGTGACTACGGACAGTGTGTGTGAAGTATATGAGATGAGCCTCCTCTGTGAGCTGGACTGTGGGGCATGTGTTTGGAGAACTCTGTGAGCTGGACAGACGTCCTAAGACAGCAACGAGGAAGTGCCTGGGAATTCTCTCTTTCTCTCTCTCAGGGTATGTCCCAAAGGTCACCCTTTTACCCCTAAGGCTTTGGTCAAAAGTGCACTATACAAGGAATAGTGTGTAATTTAAGATTCAGCCTCCCTGTCCAGCTGCCGTCCGTCAACATGACAGGTGATAAAACGGTCATCCCTTACTCTGGGTGTGTTGAACACCTTACTGGCTCTCGCTGTGATAACTCATTGTCTGGTTATCTGGTCACTGAACCTGAGTGAAAAAGAGGGATGAGTCCAGCGGAGGAAACCCGAGACTGTGTGTGTGTGTGGGTGTGGGTGTGGGTGTGGGTGTGGGTGTGGGTGTGTTGGTGTGTGTGTGTTGGTGTGTATGTGTGTTAAAGTGATCACGCCTCACTGTAACGCCAGGATTCAGTGCCTACAGCACTTTCCCCGCTCACTGCCAGTTTAAAAGGAAATGAAATACTTATTTGATTTAAATGTTGCCTTTTTTGCAGCTCACCTCCTCCCCCTCCTCTTTACCTATCCTCCTCTCCCTGTCAGATTTATGGGTGTTATTTTTAACATCATCTTTCTAATACATGTATGAGATTTACATGGTCGACGGCTTCCCCGTTTTGGACTGGTGTCACGGTTTGACATAGTGAGAGAGATAAAGGGGGGGGGGGTGTAGAGAGAGAGGGGGGTGAGAGAGGGGAGGGAGAGAGAGGGTAGAGAGAGAGGGTAGAGAGAGAGGGTAGAGAGATAGGGTAGAGAGAGAGAGGCTAGAGAGAGAGAGGGTAGAGAGAGAGAGGGTAGAGAGAGAGAGGGGAGAGAGAGAGAGGGGAGAGAGAGAGGGGGGAGAGAGAGAGAGAGGGGAGAGAGAGAGGGGAGAGAGAGAGGGTAGAGAGAGAGGGTAGAGCGAGAGGGTAGAGAGAGAGGGTAGAGAGAGAGGGTAGAGAGAGAGGGGAGAGAGAGAGGGGAGAGAGAGGGGAGAGAGAGGGGAGAGAGAGAGGGTAGAGAGAGAGGGTAGAGAGAGAGGGTAGAGAGAGAGGGTAGAGAGAGAGGGTAGTGAGAGAGGGTAGTGAGAGAGGGTAGTGAGAGAGGGTAGAGAGAGAGGGTAGAGAGAGAGAGGGGGTAGAGAGGGGGTAGAGAGAGAGGGGAGAGAGAGAGGGGAGAGAGAGAGGAGAGAGAGAGGAGAGAGAGAGAGGGGAGAGAGAGAGAGGGGAGAGAGAGAGAGGGGAGAGAGAGAGGGAAGAGAGAGAGAGGGTAGAGAGAGAGAGGGTAGAGAGAGAGAGGGGAGGGAGAGATAGGGGAGGGAGAGAGAGGGTAGAGAGAGAGAGAGGGTAGAGAGAGAGAGAGGGGAGAGAGAGAGGGGAGAGAGAGAGGGGAGAGAGAGAGGGTAGAGAAAGACCCTGAGGAATAAAGGAGGATCTGCAGAAGTGTCCGAGTGTCCCCCTTTAGTGATCTACTGCCACAGCACCTGTGGAATCTCAAACTTGTTTTCATTCGCTTGTGAAGAAAGTGTGTGTGTGTGTTTGTCTTCCTGAGTTGCTTATATGTGGGCCTCGTGGGTCCGCTCTGTGTTCATTTTACCCACATTGGAATATAGATCAACACATAACTCTTGTTTCTTGCTCTATACTGCATAGCACTTCAACAATCAGATGTGTTATTCTGGGCATAACAAGGATTGTCCTTGGGTCAGATCACAAACAGCTGGTTGACGGTCCAAGTCCAACATCACTACATCTCTACATCAAGGCTGGGTTAATCACCACACGCAAAAAAAAACATCTTCAAATGTTTTACAATTGAAAATGAAAATGAACATTTCTTATTGTCCAGCTAGTCCTTCCCTGTTTCAGTCTGTTTCCTTCTGTTTGGTGCCTAATGAACAGTGAACCCAGCAGTCTGTTTTCTTCTGTTTGGTGCCTAATGAACAGTGAACCCAGCAGTCTGTTTTCTTCTGTTTGGTGCCTAATGAACAGTGAACCCAGCAGTCTGTTTTCTTCTGTTTGGTGCCTAATGAACAGTGAACCCAGCAGTCTGTTTTCTTCTGTTTGGTGCCTAATGAACAGTGAACCCAGCAGTCTGTTTTCTTCTGTTTGGTGCCTAATGAACAGTGAACCCAGCAGTCTGTTTTCTTCTGTTTGGTGCCTAATGAACAGTGAACCCAGCAGTCTGTTTTCTTCTGTTTGGTGCCTAATGAACAGTGAACCCAGCAGTCTGTTTTCTTCTGTTTGGTGCCTAATGAACAGTGAACCCAGCAGTCTGTTTTCTTCTGTTTGGTGCCTAATGAACAGGAAACCCAGCAGTACTATCAGTCAGGACTGGAAGCCATCCCAGGTTCTTATCGTCAGACCGGATTGTTTCAGGGCCGCAGCTTCTCGGACGGAGTAGAGCTCTGGGGCTGCAGCTTGGGGAGGAGGGAGGAGAGCCCTGAGGGTGCAGACTGCAGCCGGGAGCCTCACCGCTGCTGACAAAGGGAGGTCAATTAGTTAGGGTGTGAGGGAACAAACTACTGCGTTATCACTGTCTGTCCTTCTGGGAGCTTGCAGATAATACACAACTCTGATAACGTCTTGTACGTCTGTTCAGGTTCGTAGACAGGCAACCAAAACTGTGGTTTCACATCTGTCAGTGTTGTTCACAGTGTTTTATTCAGGCCTTTGGTATGATAGTTATACTCCAATGTGGGGAATTATACTTTAATGTGGGGAATTATACTCCAATGTGCCGAATTATACTCCAATGTGGGGAATTATACTCCAATGTGCCGAATTATACTCCAATGTGCTAAATTATACTCCAATGTGGGGAATTATACTCCAATATGGGGAATTATACTCCAATGTGGGGAATTATACTCCAATGTGGGGAATTATACTCCAATGTGGGGAATTATACTCCAATGTGCGGAATTATACTCCAATGTGGGGAATTATACTCCAATGTGGAGAATTATACTCCAATGTGCGGAATTATACTCCAATGTGGGGAATTATACTCCAATGTGGGGAATTTTACTCCAATGTGCGGAATTATACTCCAATGTGCGGAATTATACTCCAATGTGGGGAATTATACTCCAATGTGGAGAATTATACTCCAATGTGCGGAATTATACTCCAATGTGGGGAATTATACTCCAATGTGGGGAATTTTACTCCAATGTGCGGAATTATACTCCAATGTACGGAATTATACTACAATGTGCGGAATTATACTCCAATGTGGGGAATTATACTCCAAAGTGGGGAATTATACTCCAATGTGGGGAATTATACTCCAATGTGGGGAATTTTACTCCAATGTGGGGAATTATACTACAATGTGGGGAATTTTACTCCAATGTGGGGAATTATAAACTGGGTGGTTCAAACCCGGAATGCTGATTAGCTGATTGCAGTGGTATATTAGACCGTAAACCACGATTATGACAAAACATTTATTTTTACTATTCTAATTACTTTTGTAACCAGTTTATAATAGCAATAACCTAACTCTGGGATTTGTGGTATATGGCCAATATTCCATGGATAAGGGCTGTATCCAGGCACTCCGTGTTGCGTCATTCGTAAGAACAACCCTTTACCATGGTGTAATGGCCATACACCACACCCCCGTTAATTATACTCTAATGTGGGGACAATGGGCACAGAGAGGAGAGGACCCACGAGGCTCAACTTTAAACAGAAAGACAAAAATAATAGCTGTTTATAGATGATCAAACCCTCTCACCCTAAACATCCTATTAGTAGTGTTGTTGAGTCCAACGCCCCTAAAAACCATCAGAACATGTGCTGCACAGTAATATCTCAATCTGCTCTGTCTGTCTCATTTTATGACATCAGCTGTTGTGTCGTTATCTCAGCCTCATTATCCTTGACAGACTGAGCCTCTCCAAGTGCCTGCTGGGAAGGAGGGAGCCTTGGGATAGAGACCCGGAGGTCAGCTAGTACAGGGTTTTGCACAGCTGATTCAAATAATAAAAGCTTGATGATCAGTTGGTTATTTGAATCAGCTGTGTAGTACTGGGGCAAAAACCAGAAAGTGCACAGAGGGAGGCCCCAGGACTGTGTTTGGGAAACTCTGAGGTCACCCGGCCTCTTAGAGAAAGTCAATAGAGAGATCTGGCTTCTAGAGGTGCATGCTACAACACAGGCCTGTCCGTCATGACAACATTTTTTACATTTACATTTTAGTCATTTAGCAGACGCTCTTATCCAGAGCGACTTACAGTAGAGTGCATACATTTTATTACATTTACATACATTACATACAGAAAACGGAGCTTACGGTTCACTCTGGAGCTGCTGCTGGAGGCGGAGGAAGTCCACGTCGAACTTCTGTCGCCGCCGCCACTCCCTCTGCTACCGTCTGCTGGACCAAGTCACACCCTGCCGCCACTGCCTCTGCTACCGTCTGCTGGACCACATCACACCCTGCCGTCACTGCCTCTGCTACCGTCTACTGGACCACGTCACACCCTGCCGTCACTCCCTCTGCTACCGTCTGCTGGACCAAGTCACACCCTGCCGCCACTGCCTCTGCTACCGTCTGCTGGACCACATCACACCCTGCCGTCACTGCCTCTGCTACCGTCTACTGGACCACGTCACACCCTGCCGTCACTCCCTCTGCTACCGTCTGCTGGACCAAGTCACACCCTGCCGCCACTGCCTCTGCTACCGTCTACTGGACCACGTCACACCCTGCCGTCACTCCCTCTGCTACCGTCTGCTGGACCACGTCACACCCTGCCGCCACTGCCTCTGCTACCGTCTGCTGGACCAAGTCACACCCTGCCGTCACTCCCTCTGCTACCGTCTGCTGGACCACGTCACACCCTGCCGCCACTGCCTCTGCTACCGTCTGCTGGACCACATCACACTCTGCCGTCACTGCCTCTGCTACCGTCTGCTGGACCACGTCACACCCTGCCGTCACTGCCTCTGCTACCGTCTGCTGGACCACGTCACACCCTGCCACCACTGCCTCTGCTACCGTCTGCTGGACCACATTACACCCTGCCGTCACTGCCTCTGCTACCGTCTGCTGGACCACGTCACACCCTGCCGTCACTGCCTCTGCTACCGTCTGCTGGACCACGTCACACCCTGCCGTCACTGCCTCTGCTACCGTCTGCTGGACCACGTCACACCCTGCCGTCACTCCCTCTGCTACCGTCTGCTGGACCACATCACACCCTGCCGTCACTGCCTCTGCTACCGTCTGCTGGACCACGTCACACCCTGCCGTCACTGCCTCTGCTACCGTCTGCTGGACCACATCACACCCTGCCGTCACTGCCTCTGCTACCGTCTGCTGGACCACATCACACCCTGCCGTCACTGCCTCTGCTACCGTCTGCTGGACCACATCACACCCTGCCGTCACTGCCTCTGCTACCGTCTGCTGGACCACATCACACCCTGCTGTCACTGCCTCTGCTACCGTCTGCTGGACCACATCACACCCTGCCGTCACTGCCTCTGCTACCGTCTGCTGGACCACGTCACACCCTGCCGTCACTGCCTCTGCTACCGTCTGCTGGACCACATCACACCCTGCCGTCACTGCCTCTGCTACCGTCTGCTGGACCACGTCACACCCTGCCGTCACTCCCTCTGCTACCGTCTGCTGGACCACATCACACCCTGCCGTCACTGCCTCTGCTACCGTCTGCTGGACCACATCACACCCTGCCGTCACTGCCTCTGCTACCGTCTGCTGGACCACGTCACACCCTGCCGTCACTCCCTCTGCTACCGTCTCCTGGACCACGTCACACCCCGCCACCGTGACCTTGTAACCAGAGGGGGACCATACATGTGTGAGTGTGGTGGAATATGTCTGTTCACAATGGCTCCCTGCTCATGCATGTTTTCCTGTCGCCTGCACTGGACCGGATCATGGGCTGAGTGCTACAGACGCTTGATGGCAACAGACAATGAGGAACGACTGCCAAACCACTACCAACGAACGAACTAATGAACAAATGAACAAACGAATTAGCAAACGTACCAACGGAAGATAAGAAACTGACGGGTGGTGGTCGCTCATCTTAACTACCTTGAACTACCCAGCAGCATGGACTATCTCTGGGACTGAACGTATGTTTGGTATGAATGTGTGTGTGACTGGTGTGAACCCGAGATACATTTTTTATTAAAAACCCTTGAAACCTTCATAACCTTGCCTGTGTGGTGGCCTGGGATCTTAGAACCTGTTTTCGACACACACACACACAAACTCTGTGCACATGTATGCATATATAGACACACACACACACACACACACACACACACACACACACACACACACACACACACACACACACACACACACACACACACACACACACACAAATACACCCCCCCTCCCTCCGCCCCTCACACACATACACACATTCACACACCTCCATATTAACATTCACCAACTTCCTCCAAACCCCCAACCATCACATGGAGAGTGAAAAAGATGGATCCCCCGTCAACGATCTGCCCCCATTGGCTGATAGGCCCAGCTGATTGCAGGCCATAATTCAGTCATTAGCTGGTCTCTTGGCAAGTGTCACCCGCCACTGGCTTTGATGACAGCCCAGCCAACTATGTGATGGCTCCAGAATGCTGATGCTCAGCTGTGGAGGTCCTATTGTCTCCAGAATGCTGATGCTCAGCTGTGGAGGTCCTATTGTCTCCAGAATGCTGATGCTCAGCTGTGGAGGTCCTATTGTCTCCAGAATGCTGATGCTCAGCTGTGGAGGTCCTATTGTCTCCAGAATGCTGATGCTCAGCTGTGGAGTTCCTATTGTCTCCAGAATGCTGATGCTCAGCTGTGGAGTTCCTATTGTCTCCAGAATGCTGATGCTCAGCTGTGGAGTTCCTATTGTCTCCAGAATGCTGATGCTCAGCTGTGGAGGTCCTATTGTCTCCAGAATGCTGATGCTCAGCTGTGGAGTTCCTATTGTCTCCAGAATGCTGATGCTCAGCTGTGGAGGTCCTATTGTCTCCAGAATGCTGATGCTCAGCTGTGGAGGTCCTATTGTCTCCAGAATGCTGATGCTCAGCTGTGGAGGTCCTATTGTCTCCAGAATGCTGATGCTCAGCTGTGGACGTCCTATTGTCTCCAGAATGCTGATGCTCAGCTGTGGAGTTCCTATTGTCTCCAGAATGCTGATGCTCAGCTGTGGAGGTCCTATTGTCTCCAGAATGCTGATGCGCAGCTGTGGAGGTCCTATTGTCTCCAGAATGCTGATGCGCAGCTGTGGAGGTCCTATTGTCTCCAGAATGCTGATGCGCAGCTGTGGAGGTCCTATTGTCTCCAGAATGCTGATGCTCAGCTGTGGAGGTCCTATGTTATATAGACGCTCTTCCTTTCCAACAAACTTCACGGTCTTTACATCATCTCTCTTTGTTGTTGTGTTTTGTTTGTTGCTTTTGTTGTTCTGTGGGAAAGGAGGGATACAGATGGGGGTTTAGTGTAATAAAACTAGTTGCCAATAAATGAGAGTGGAATGAGTGTGCAGTGTGAAATTTGTCTTTAGAGGGGGTCTGTTCCAACTTAATATTTGACATTGTTTTGCAGTGGCATGATGCTAAGACCAGTGAGAATTTGCTGTGGAATTCGATCTCCATTCGTCCCTATATGTATTTCAGTTGTGTAGTGTATATGCTACATGGGTTTTGTTATAGATGTAATCATCAATTTCTCCATGTTATCGAGGCTCTTTTTGGAACTCAAACAAAACATTCTTCCATCATCTACTGTTGTGATAGTGGGTTGATGAGAGCCAAAGGCTACAGGACATCTAAGCAGCAGTACCATTTTATCTGAGCGGACAGTGGCCCATCTGGTGAAAGACCACCATTGAGGTGTCATATCTTAAATGTCATTTGCTGCCTTCATATTTTACAACATACCAAAATCTCCTATTGATACGAATGCTAAACTTTGACAAGAGATCCAGTAATCTTGGACAGAGAACCATAACATTCACAGTATAAGGTAATCAACAGGGAAGGAGAGAGAGAGAGACCGAGGGACATAGAGAAATGGAGAGAGGGGGTTGGGGTGGGGAGAGGAAGAGAGATACGAAGACAGAGAGAGGGAGAGAGGGGGTTGGGGTTGGGGTGGGGAGAGGAAGAGAGATACGAAGACAGAGAGAGGGAGAGAGGGGGTTGGGGTTGGGGTGGGGAGAGGAAGAGAGATACGAAGACAGAGAGAGGGAGAGAGGGGGTTGGGGTTGGGGTGGGGAGAGGAAGAGAGGAAGAGAGATACGAAGACAGAGAGAGGGAGAGAGGGATGGAGAGAGGGATGGAGAGAGGGGGTTGGGGTTGGGGTTGGGGTGGGGAGAGGAAGAGAGATACGAAGACAGAGAGAGGGAGAGAGGGATGGAGAGAGGGATGGAGAGAGGGGGTTGGGGTTGGGGTGGGGAGAGGAAGAGAGATACGAAGACAGAGAGAGGGAGAGAGGGGGTTGGGGTTGGGGTGGGGAGAGGAAGAGAGATACGAAGACAGAGAGAGGGAGAGAGGGGGTTGGGGTTGGGGTGGGGAGAGGAAGAGAGATACGAAGACAGAGAGAGGGAGAGAGGGGGTTGGGGTTGGGGTGGGGAGAGGAAGAGAGATACGAAGACAGAGAGAGGGAGAGAGGGATGGAGAGAGGGATGGAGAGAGGGGGTTGGGGTTGGGGTGGGGAGAGGAAGAGAGATACGAAGACAGAGAGAGGGAGAGAGGGGGTTGGGGTTGGGGTGGGGAGAGGAAGAGAGATACGAAGACAGAGAGAGGGAGAGAGGGATGGAGAGAGGGATGGAGAGAGGGGGTTGGGGTTGGGGTGGGGAGAGGAAGAGAGATACGAAGACAGAGAGAGGGAGAGAGAGGGTTGGGGTTGGGGTGGGGAGAGGAAGAGAGATACGAAGACAGAGAGAGGGAGAGAGGGATGGAGAGAGGGATGGAGAGAGGGGGTTGGGGTTGGGGTGGGGAGAGGAAGAGAGATACGAAGACAGAGAGAGGGAGAGAGGGGGTTGGGGTTGGGGTGGGGAGAGGAAGAGAGATACGAAGACAGAGAGAGGGAGAGAGGGATGGAGAGAGGGATGGAGAGAGGGGGTTGGGGTTGGGGTGGGGAGAGGAAGAGAGATACGAAGACAGAGAGAGGGAGAGAGGGATGGAGAGAGGGATGGAGAGAGGGAGAGAGAGAGAGAGACAGAGACAGATAGTGAACAGAGAGAGAGAGAGACAGATAGTGAACAGTCAAACAGAATCCATGACATGTTGTCATTCAGGTAATTAATAACATTTAATTGCATGTGACCTTCCTGTTATCGCCCACCCTAAAACAAGCTAAACAACATGACATTTAAGATACCTTGCAATCAACCAGTATTGTTTGTGTAACGTTTCTATATACAGTTTATAAATCCATCATAAGGGGCACATTAAGAGCTTAGAATATATAAATAGGCTATTTCTCAAACTCAGGCGGTACTTTCGGAGCGTATTCATAAATGGATTGATTCAGAGTCAGAGACATTTCATTATAAAGAGAGATTATTTTTTTTACAGAGAGACTTGGAAGGGGATCGTGATTTGCCATGGAAATATTGCCTCTGTCGACAAAAGAAAAATATACATGTTTCATTTTGGGAAATCAGAGTACAGAACACGAGTGGCCTGCCAGTGCAGCGGCAGTAATAACCAAATGATTGGCCCTGGCAGGAAATGACACGTGTGTCGTTCCTGGACATCACAGGGTGGCGATGACTTGCCCAAAACGTGCCCTGCCAGGATCAACAAAGGCGCACGAATCTTCTTATGGGTGTCACAGGTTAAAGAGCAGGAGGTTGGCAGAAGTTTCTTTCCCTCATTATTTCCATCTATTCCCCCCTGGCTTAAAAAATCCTCAGCCCATCGCTAATAGCCAAGACATCCAACAAATCACTGTTCTATGGTCCAACCTGGACAGCCTGGATCTCCATGATTATGTGTTCCAGACTGTGGTTGGTTGTCCAGGTCAAATGCGATGGATTAGGACTATTATGGGGTGCTTTGAAAGTAGGCACGTACCGGGGCACTCTGAAATATACGGTAAGGGGGCACCAAGTTGATTAAATGTGGGTCTGTGTGTGGAGTGAATAGGGGACTTCCCCCAATAGGCCAGCATCGCTTGAGGATGGCAGCAGCCGACATGTTGTGGCTGGCTTAAATATTGAATTCAATACATATAAAATACTAAAGCTAGAAAAAAAATGTTTTATTAACCCCAATAGGCTACATGCAGTACAGTCCAATATGTATCATAAACACTTCATGCAGTAGAAGACAACGCGATGTCCCAATACATTATGATTCAGACAAACTTTATGTTTCACTTCAGTTCAATCTGTCAGGCAAACCAACACAGATACATTGATCACACACATCCCTCAGCCACAGGAAAGAGACGTTCATCTTCTTTAAAAGTGCTCTTTAATCCTATGAGCCAGACTCTTCTGTTAGGGAGGACTATTTGGAGATGGAGGTTCTGAGGGCCAAGCCCTACAGGTATATGATCTAAATTTGACCAGTTTCTCACAGCAGGAAAACAATCCTGCAGCAACAGGAAATGTGAATAATTATTGAATTATAAAGATGTATGGACATTTTGTAGGGGTTGATTACATTTTATTTAGGACAAATTAAACACACTTTAGAAGTCTTTTTAAACCTCAAATACACTGCAAGTTTGGATTTCATTCACACACACACACACACACACAGACCCCAACAGAGACACACACACACCCTCCTTACCCGGCTCACAACAGCACAGCTTTTCACCGCAGACTGAAATGAAAAGTGCTGAAAGCTTGTTTTCCAAGCAAGCGGAACTCCAATTGAGATTCCTATCCAGCCCTTGCACCCCTAGACTACTCAGCTCCACACAAAACCGACAATCTGACAGCGTTATTTCCTCGCAGGCCATTATTCACTGTGATTATGGTTGAGAACGAGGTGAGCCGCTCTCCATTCAACTAGTGTTTAGCCAAGGGAGTCTTTTAAGCAAGGTCTCAGTCTGCAGGAACTGCAGGAACAGCATACATTTCTCATATACCTTGGGACACGTGTTTGAGCGATTTACAGCGTCACGGTTTATGATTTTGTATTCAACTGAAGTCATTAATACACTTATCTCTGACACCTCACTGTTATTGGGTTAACAGAAACGTGAGGCTCTTATACAGAGACTTGCTCTGAAGGAGCATTCACCTTTTATTTGAAGGGATAGTGAAGTTTTTCGACAAAACGCTAGGTAAAGTCAGATATTTCTTTTTTACTTTAACAGCAAAAAACGGAACCCTCTTTAAACTGTGGCTACCATACATGTGGCCACATACTATAGCTATGGCTGGTGGTTTTCATGTCATACTTTCCAACACAGCCACTCATGGCTAAAGGATAAATCTACAGCAAAGAGCTTCTTACATGGCTTAATGGCTCCTTTGCTTATTTTCCTCCCAGTGAGTCCTAGTGCAGATTCAGTAGCCGAGCCCAGCAAGGCCTCAACCAACGCCTCAAGGTCACACTCCTACTCCCAACTACTCCCACCTCTGTCACTGTACTACTAGTCAAGAATCCAGATCAGCAGAATTATAATTGAGTACAAATATTATTCTGTGCAATGGGAGAGGGCTTTGCGTATTTACTCTGGGGCTGAGACGGGAGGGTTGGGGAACCGGACCCTCGACAACAGAGGGAGAAGAGGCGGCTAAAGTAAGAACCATCTACCTCAGGTGTCTCCCTGTAGTATCCATAGAATACAGAGGGTGAAGGGGTCAAGGCCAATGCCGCCTGCTGCCGACACCTCCTCCACATCTCAAGCTGGGAATGAAAGCTGCAAATAAACCACTTGAACAAGGAACAGACCATATAGAATTTACTATATTAACAACATTATGTTTTTGTCATAAACATCCAAATTATCCAAACCACAAGCTAGAATGAGTGCATTTTCATTTCACTAGTAGAATCGGGAAGTTTCAACTTCCTGTGTATTCGGCTGCTCATAGTGAACCACAACGTTTTCCTGCATTAAAGTCCCCGGCCACTAGGAGCGCCGCTTCTGGATGAGCATTTTCTTGTTTGCTTATGGCCTTATACAGCTTGTTGAGTGAGATCTTAGTGCCAGCATCTCAGAACTTCGTGGGGGTAAATAGACGGCTACAAAAAATATAGATGAAAACTCTCTTGGTAGATAGTGTGGTCTACAGCTAATCATTTTTTATTTATTTAACTAGGCAAGTCAGTTAAGAACAAATTCCTATTTACAATAATGGCCTACCGGGTTGAAATGCGTATATGGTCATAATCATAACCAATGTCAATCCTCATCAATTATGTTACATGGTTAGCTAGTCAAATTATTTACAGTTGCTGATGTTACACATGTTTGCTAACGATTTAAAAACGCAAGGCACGGCACATAACAAGTTAGCAGGTGCCAGGTTAACTACCTAGCCATCTCCAGTCATGTGCTAACGTCTTCTGGTAAACCTAGCTTTAGGTGGGTGGTTGTAACGTTGTAGCTTGCTGTTTAGTAGCCATATCTACGACTAAAAAGAGAATACATTTTACAATTGAGATACAATTTATCTATTTTTAGTCATAGATATGGCTACCTGTAATTGATTAGCTAGACTAGCTAGATAGCTACCTAGCTACGTAAGAAACAGAAAAAAATATTTGATTGCCCCCCACTGTAACACAGTAGTATGTTAGCCAGCAATACAAAATATGGGCTTCAATAGATAAACAAACGTTATCTACCTAGCCAGCTAGCTAACTTAATGTTGATGAGAGGAAGTCATTGCAGTCTGGTCAGTTCTTTCAGTTTTGCCCAACAGATTGTGTTGTTAGTGTCCACCTCCCTTTCATAAAAGCCTGCCTTGCTGGAGGGTCGGGGCCAGAGCACAAATCACCACCACACACGAGTTGTAGTTTTTGGAAAAAATGTGTCAGCTGGTAAATTTAGTAATGAATCCGCCGATAGGAACATAGCTGAAAGATGTCCAATGGCTCTATCGAACAAGGACAACCATATCTACCCGCACAAAGACATAAAGTGTGATCAGTATCACATAGAGCCTTTGTGAAAAGCCACAAAGCAGGACTACATTTATTTTCAGATGTCGCCACCCCCCATCAATACACCGGAAGCTGTCATAGGGTATATCATTCAGTGCACGAATCCCAGACCTGCCTTCCTCCAGGGCTATTCTGTGTGAAACACATGTCACTGACCTAAAAATGCCTCGTACATGAAGAAAAAAAGCCCAGATTCCACCAGGTTGAAATTCCCCTGTAGCGCCTGCAGGTAAAATGTAAATGCATGTTATATGTCTTATAATAAGGCTTATATTGCATTATGTTTCTCAGGTATCACTGTTTCAACTGATTCCAAAAGGCTTGTATTTAGTCAGGGTCATTATTAGATGATTATAAGACAGTGTAAGGGTTTGTAGTTCATACATGCTCATGGCAAGTTTTACAGCGCATTATAACTGCAGTTAGGTAAAGTGTTACCAAATAGACCAGCCAATGTCTCTGTGGATAATGAGGTAATCTCTCTCTCTCCCTCTCCCTCTCTCTCTCTCTCTCTCCCTCTCCCTCTCTCTCTCTCTCTCCCTCTCTCTCTCTCTCTCTCTCTCTCTCTCCCTCTCTCTCTCATCTCTTTTATCCCCTTCTAATTAGCCTTTCATCGGAGGGGTAGGGAAAACATATCCCCATAATCTACACTCTCTAATCTGGTACAGGATGTCTTTCACCACCTCTATTGACTGTGTGACAGGCTCTCCAGGCTTATTATGACACTGGCACCAAGGTAATCATTCTAATCCTCTGGTACCGGCCATGTAAACAGAATCTGTCTCACATCCGTAGCCATTATCTAGTCACTGCTACAAGGCTGTCAGGTAACAACGCATCTCAGGAAGAATAGAATGAATTGTGAGAAAAAGAAAGAGGAAAGAAAAACATGAGGGAGGAAGAGAGGGAGAGGAGAGAAAGAGAGCGAGAGATCAGCAGGACCTTTTTCAAGACTTGAATTGCATTATATTAAAAAAATATATATTTGCCAGGCTAGCATCAGTGTTTCTCTTCAGGCAGCAAGATCTTTCTCTTGTGAAAGTAAAGTCTCATTTCGCCTCTGACATTTTTCATACCTATAAAAATGGATACTCATATTATTCTCTTATTTTATTTATTTTTCAAGATATTCATAGAACCCCAAAATGAAAACTCTATAGCCTGTTGTCTGCGTTGTGTAAAATCCCACACAACTAAGAGATCGTTGGCCACTGTTTATGACTACCTGTAAGCATTTCACAGATGATTACCATTTCAGTGACTCTGATCTGATCCTTTTAAATAAAGTGACCCTTAAAATATTATTTAAGGATGATATTACCCTTAAAGGTTACCCTTAGTCCCTATCCAAAGGGAACCGCCTAAGTCCCCACAGTCACAATCACAGAAAGGGGGAGCCAAAGACGATTATGAGATGTCTTTTTGCTCCTCTTCAGTCAACTTTCTCATGTTAGAGAGGTTGTTAGGAGGTAGATGTGGCTGCTGTATGTTGTCAGTATTATGACAGTCAAACTAACATGGAAGTATGGACACCAGACAGGTGTGACTTTCTGCAGCTCTTTAAAGGCCGTTGTCCCTCTTCCCGGTGCTCTGTGTGGCCTGAGCTGCTAGGACCCATTAAAGGGGCAATCTGCCATTGATACATCCATTTTTGGACTTATAAATGAATGATATGTACAAATTGATTCTTGAAGAATATAATGTATAAATAACCGCATCAGAACCCAAAATATAAGCTTGTTTTACTCTGTTTTTAAACAAAGTAAATGTAAACAAACACTATACATCCTCAAAACATGGTTAAAACTAGAATGCTGATATCATGGATGGCCAGTCCTTGCATCCATAGCTCTGTGTAAGAATTTGAGAGTGGTTACATTTCTTCAGCCCCATCCCTCAGCTTTTTATCGCAACAAGGGCAGGGAGTCCATTTTAATATCGTTTCAACTGCTGATTGCCGTTTATAAGAGCCCAGATCCAGCAGAACCAAAGTGCTAATCCCTCACACAGGAATTCAAGGGAAAGTGGGAACAGCTGAGGATCTACTGGAGGGCTGGAGAATGAGGAGCAGCTGCTGTGCCTCACTACCTCAGTGCCTCACAGCATCACCGCTTCTATGCTTACCTCAACGACTGCATCGCTGCGTCTCTGCCTGCCTCCTTCCGTGTCTCTCTCTCTCTCTCTACAGTACCTCCCTGCCTCCTTCCGTGTCTCTCTCTCTCTCTACAGTACCTCCCTGCCTCCTTCCGTGTCTCTCTCTCTCTCTACAGTACCTCCCTGCCTCCTTCCGTGTCTCTCTCTCTCTCTACAGTACCTCCCTGCCTCCTTCCGTGTCTCTCTCTCTCTCTACAGTACCTCCCTGCCTCCTTCCGTGTCTCTCTCTCTCTCTACAGTACCTCCCTGCCTCCTTCCGTGTCTCTCTCTCTCTCTACAGTACCTCCCTGCCTCCTTCCGTGTCTCTCTCTCTCTCTACAGTACCTCCCTGTCTCCTTCCGTGTCTCTCTCTCTCTCTACAGTACCTCCTTGTCTCCTTCCGTGTCTCTCTCTCTCTCTACAGTACCTCCCTGTCTCCTTCCGTGTCTCTCTCTCTCTCTCTACAGTACCTCCCTGTCTCCTTCCGTGTCTCTCTCTCTCTCTACAGTACCTCCCTGTCTCCTTCCGTGTCTCTCTCTCTCTCTACAGTACCTCCATGCCTCCTTCCGTGTCTCTCTCTCTCTCTACAGTACCTCCCTGCCTCCTTCCGTGTCTCTCTCTCTCTCTCTACAGTACCTCCCTGCCTCCTTCCGTGTCTCTCTCTCTCTCTACAGTACCTCCCTGTCTCCTTCCGTGTCTCTCTCTCTCTCTACAGTACCTCCCTGCCTCCTTCCGTGTCTCTCTCTCTCTCTACAGTACCTCCCTGCCTCCTTCCGTGTCTCTCTCTCTCTCTACAGTACCTCCCTGCCTCCTTCCGTGTCTCTCTCTCTCTCTACAGTACCTCCCTGCGTCCTTCCGTGTCTCTCTCTCTCTCTACAGTACCTCCCTGTCTCCTTCCGTGTCTCTCTCTCTCTCTACAGTACCTCCCTGCGTCCTTCCGTGTCTCTCTCTCTCTCTACAGTACTTCCCTGCCTCCTTCCGTGTCTCTCTCTCTCTCTACAGTACCTCCCTGTCTCCTTCCGTGTCTCTCTCTCTCTCTCTACAGTACCTCCCTGTCTCCTTCCGTGTCTCTCTCTCTCTCTACAGTACCTCCCTGTCTCCTTACTGTCATGGAGGAGGGAGTGTTGAGTTAGAGCAGACAGAGGACTGGATCTAGATGTAATAACACGATACAGGGTCAGGGGATCAGGATGGACTCAGGAGGGGAACATATTGTAATGACCTGACTAGATCATAAAGGAACAATTGTCCAGACAGAGGGTTGAGTTTACGAATTGACAGTTTATTAACCCAACTTCATACAGGCTACTGTTTGGCCCTAGCCCACGCCAAATAAACGAAAGATACCCCACAAGCCAACCGTGACCTTCTCTTGTGAAGCCCAGACGTAAGAGAGAGAACAATGGCTAAACCTGGTCTTAACTTCCAATGCTCCATCCCCCTGCCCAACCCCCCTCCACGCCACTCCGCCAAACACCAGGATGCCCGGCATCAGAACAATCCCTGTGATTGGCAGATAGCAGGTTGATTGGCATGTCGGACCCCGCGAACACTGGTAAGTACAACACAACCCACTAATAGCCTACCACATAACACACCGCTGTCTGTGCAGGTCGCTACAATATAATTTTTTTGTGATAGCAGATAAGAGAATTTCTGTGCAGTGAGAATATAATGCTAATTATAGAATGTAATAGAATATAACAGAAAAGTGATGTATGCTGGACAAAGATATTTTGTTTCTGAAACCCATTAAAACCTCACAGGGTGAATTGGGTTGTAGAGAGCAGATTCGTAATATTTCCTGGTTATATTCTGTGGCTTGGGAGACCAGCAGAAAGCACTTCTGTTTCAGCACCTTATAAAAATATTACTCTTTGAGTCGTCGGCCTTGAAACAGAGTGTTCCAAACTTTTCCCCTTCGCAAACAAAATACAATCCTAATGAATGTGCAATGGGGGGAGAATAAGAGGAAGAATTTTGGCCCCAATAATTATATCCAGTGACTGTGGGGTTCTTTCACAAAACAAGACAGAGCGAGAGAGGCTTCTCAAACATTGTAAAATGTAACACCACCTGACACAGCAACCCTGCGCTGCTCGGATTCTTCTTATTGTTATTTGGGAAATGCTAGACATATTTCTGCAGCTTCTCCTCTTACCATATGAAGGCCAATTCAATATGGTGTTATTATTGCTGTGTGGAGTGCAGGGCGGCAAGGGCCAGAGCTGTCTGCTGGTTGCAGACGGTTTGGTATTGAAATTCAAGTGTTCATAATGAAACTGGTGTGAAGTGGGGGTTAAGGTTTCATAGCCAGGGCTGGCCAGGGTTTAGGCAGCAAGCCCCTCCACCTGGCCTGTTTTGTAATTACGCAACCACCGTAGACAGCAGCGAGCAGAGTGCTAAATGGGAGAAAGTCCTTGATCTGAAGGATATCATTTGTTTTTGATATACTGTTTATAGTTGTGTTACACTCCTCAGTCTGATCAGTGTTCTACCGTGCGCAGGCCAGGCCAGGGCAGCATTGTGTGTTGACAACTGGCTATGGAGTAAGAAATAATTAAACAATATGTAAAATGTAATATTTTAACATTCATTTTGATACCTTCATGGCCTAGGAGCTAGTTCAGAGTTGCATATATTCTTATGGCTGCAGGGGCAGTATTGAGTAGCCTGGATAAAAGGTGCCCATTTCAAACGGCCTCGTACTCAATTCTTGCTCGTACAATATGCATATTATTATTACTATTGGATAGAAAACACTCTCTAGTTTCTAAAACCGTTTGAATTATATCTGTGAGTAAAACAGAACTCATTTTGCAGCAAACTTCCTGACAGGAAGTGGAAAATCTGAAATCGATGCTCTGTTCTAGGGCCTGCCTATAAATGGGCTTGATATGTATTAGTATACATCCACGTCATACACCTTCCACTAGATGTCAATAGGGAGTGAGAGAAGAAATGGAGTGTTTATCTTGATCTGAGGTGGAATAAAAGCTCTTGGCATGACGTGTCACCCATTTCCTGTTTCCTGGAACGCGCGAGAAGGGACCTGGTATTGCCTTCTGTAAAGCTGTCGTTATAGACGACTAATATCTCCGGCTTTGATTTTATTTGATAAATGTGACAATATCATCGTAAAGTATGTTTTTTCAATATAGTTTTATTAGATTATTGAAATTTTTTCGGGACGTTAGGCGTGTTGCGTTGTGTGCCTTTGTTCAGGAAGGAGAGCTTCGCGCTACTTTGCTAGCTTTCCGTGCTAATTGACTGGAGAAGAGGACGTTCTAAAACCAAACAACGATTGTTCACGACAAAGGACCCCTTGTACAACATTCTGATGGAAGATCATCAAAAGTAGGACCCATTTTATGATGCTATTTCATATATCTGTCGAACATGTGAACTAGTAGTTTGCGCCCAGATTTTGGGCACGCTCTCGCCATAACGTAAACTGCATGTCGTAATGAAGTTATTTTTAGAATTCTAACACGGCGATTGCATTAAGAACTAGTGTATCTATCATTTCCTATACAACATGTATTTTTTTGTATTGTTTATGAATAGTTATTTGGTCAGAATATGTGAGTGTCAGAAAAATATCCGGACGTTGTGGGAAAAAGATGCTACGTTAGCACAATGTATAACCACTGATTTCAGCTCTAAATATGCACATTTTCGAACAAAACATAAGTGTATGTATAACCTGATGTTATAGGACTGTCATCTGATGAAGCTTATCAAGGTTAGTCAAAAATTATATATCTTTTGCTGGTTTGTTACAATCGCTAACTTTTGCTGCTGGTAAATGGCTTGTGTTTCTGGCTATTGTGGTACGCTAATATAATGCTATATTGTGTTTTCGCTGTAAAACACTTAAGAAATCAGAAATATTGGCTGGAATCACAAGATGCCTGTGTTTCATTTGCTGTACACCATGTATTTTTCAGAAATGTTTTATGATGAGTATTTAGGTATTTGACGTTGGTGTCTGTAATTACTCTGGCTGCTTCGGTGCTATTTCTGACGGTAACTGTGATGGTAGCTGCAATGTAAAACTGATTTATAGCTCAAATATGCACATTTTTCGAACAAAACATAGATTTATTGAATAACATGTTATAAGACTGTCATCTGATGAAGTTGTTTCTTGGTTAGTTTGGTTGGTTCTTGGTTAGTTAGGTTGGTTTTGTGCATGCTACCTGTGCTGTGAAAAATGTCTGTCCTTTTTTGTATTTGGTGGTGAGTTAACATAAATATACGTGGTGTTTTCGCTGTAAAACATTTTAAAAATCGGACGTGTTGGCTGGATTCACAAGATGTTTATCTTTCATATGCTGTATTGGACTTGTTAATGTGTGAAAGTTAAATATTTCAAAAAAATATATTTTGAATTTCGCGCCCTGCACTTGAAGTGGCTGTTGTCATATTGTGCCCGGCTTCGGGCTTGCAGCCCAAAGAAGATATCCTGTGGGCAATAACTTGATGAGACAACAGCACAATGCATCAGAGCATATTTGTAATACAGGCCTTTGTGACAACAATCAGGACTTCCCAATAATTTCGACTTTTCGAGAGAACAATGGCAAAGAAAAGACAATCTACAAAGCAATATTAATTAAAGCAATCGATGCAAGGCTGGAATTTTGTCATGTTTTTTACTTTTTCCATGAAAAATGAACTCACTCTGAAACGCTGTGCCTCCCATAATCCATTGTGGTATGTTCCCACTTAACTAGTAAATGTATTTTCTCATCCTATATCTAATAGAACAACATGGCATCGCGGCTCTTAATTTCTTCATTGTGCTTAGAGGGCAACACAAGTGTTGAGCGCTAAGGAGAAGTGCATACAATTAAGCTAATATAACTCACAGATGTGGTGTATTGGCTTTCTGTGTGGTTTTAGTGCTCAGAGGCTAGAACATAATGCATGCTGGGAGACCTGAGTATCTTGACAACGCAACTAAAAGCAACCTCTCCACACACCCTCTCCTTACCTCACCCCACCCTGACCTAGATACATTTCTGATGATGTCGTAATTAAAATACTCATTTGATAATAATGCAATAACAGAAGCACCCTGGAGGGCTTTTTCAAAGCAAACATTTATCCGGACCGCCAGTAAAGCCTGTGTAATTCCCCAAAGAGAATACAGTAGCTTATGTCGGTGTGTTTTTGGGGGGCTCCGGACCTTTTCACACGGTAATCATTGACATTTTCACTCCCTATTGGCAGGGCTGGTGTCAACCACCCAGTGGATGATATTGGATCCCTAAGGACATTGGTATTCGAAGGGTTAAGTTGGAAGCACTTCCCAGATCACTGAACTCAGGCCTGAAGTAGGCTACGGGTTGGTGTTTGTAAGGTTGAATTATATATTTTTTTTTACAGGCCGTTGTTTAGAAGATTTAGAAGTGGTCTTTAGTTTTCATTGTCGAGGGGTGAGCTAACGGCAGCTCCACTAGCTTCAGGTAGGAGATGGCTCTGGTTAATGGGCATATAACCCTCTAACAGATATGAAAGTGGAGCAATGTCAGAGGCAGGCTGATGACCTAGATTGTAACCAACTTCAGTCATTTCTTATTTGCCCTGGAACACAAAAAGCAGCAGATAGAACTACATGACACTACTTAAAGGGATAGTTAACCCAAATTACAAAATGACACATTGGTTTCCTTACCGTGTAAGCAGTATATGGACGAGATATTGCAGCAATCCGTGCTCTGGTTTAGTTTCCCTGGAACTGTTTCCACACGCTAACGTTTTAGCATTTGTAGCACAAATCCCATTCAAGCCATGGGACCGATAATAGCTTTTTCACACATGTTCAAATCATCTACAGTATAAGATACATTGTTGAGCTTCACGATCAATTTCAGATACTTTTGGATGATTTGGACATGATGCGCGAAAATGTAATGCCAATATCGGTCCCATGACTTGAATGGGATTTGTGCCACTAATGCTAAAATGTTAGCATGTGGAAAAAGTAGTAGGGAAACTAAACCAAAGCATGAATTATTGTAATATCTTGTCAAAAGACTGCTTACAGGGTAAGGACATTTGGGTTCACTATCACTTTAATGTCTATATGTTGGCCAATCCTTATTGTTGGGTTGGGGTACTGTCAGCTGAGTGAGCTTTGTTGTTACAACCGGTTGTTATAGCTGTTTTTGGAACTGTTAAATCTCTATTCACAAACAATGTAAATGGGATGGGTTGTCATTGTCCTTGGCTTCTGTCTGTTTTCTCTGAGCGTGTGATGCTTGTTATGATCAGCTGATGTGACCCCAATAAACCAAGCCAAACCCATCTCATCAGACAAAGCTGAAGGACACTACTCTGATTGTACAGAGAAGGCTAATAGTGCCATCTAGTGGTCCCAACTGACCCTGCAGTTAGTTCACAGGGACAACACTCCTTTTGATATAGAAAAAATGATGTCATCATGGGAGGTTTGTGAGTATCGTGATTTCATGACATTTACAAAGTATCTATGAATGGATGTAAAAATGACTGCCACACACTCATTGAGGGTCGTTCTTTTTCCATGAAAGGAGAGCTGGTGATGGTGGGCAGCTCAATGTTCTGTCCTGGCTATTGGCAAGATAGAGACAGAGTCCCTTCACCACGCCAGCTGTATCTCAATGATGCCAGTCCATTTTTTACCAAAGCATCAATCTTTACCCACCGGTCACACACAACCGCTCCATGAATATCATTAGCTGTCCCCGATTCCGTGTTGCATTTTCAGCCCTCATTTATTCTCATCAAGGGGACAAAGACAATGAGGTGCAGGGCTTCCATTTGGCTCCTTTGTTTGCAAATTGTTTCAGGCCTTTTGTGAGGATCCGTGCGGCCGCTCTGCTCTAAAGACCACAGAAGTGGAAGGGAGAGGGATTGAGCTTGTTCACTGAGCCTTGGTCATCCAGGCCTGAGCGCTGTAGATCACGCCTCACACCCCATTGCGGGGGTGTTTGTTCCATGTGCTCCCTCAGCGGGGCTCGCTAATGAACACGGTGGCAGCGGGGCGGTGGCGAGGGTGGCGGGGAAAAGATGTCGACCGAACTCACTGACAGGTTTGACACACTGACAAGAACTGAACGGGCCAATGCTGCATCATGGACATCCTGCACTGTCTCTCTGTCATTCCACAGGTCATAATAGAAAACCTTAAAGCTGAATATTCATAAAGGCTACTTTATGAATAGTAGGCAGACTATAGACCGCCTGGCATGGACTATAAGACTATAGACCGCCTGGCATGAACTATAAGACTATAGACCGCCTGGCATGGAAAGTCAAACCCTATTTTTTTTGCTTGTTAACATCACTATAAAGGTTTGTCTATATCATGGTAACAGTGGGAGTTAACATCACTATAGAGTTTTGTCTATATCATGGTAACAGTGGGAGTTAACATCACTATAGAGGTTTGTCTATATCATGGTAACAGTGGGAGTTAACATCACTATAGAGGTTTGTCTATATCATGGTAACAGTGGGAGTTAACATCACTATAGAGTTTTGTCTATATCATGGTAACAGTGGGAGTTAACATCACTATAGAGGTTTGTCTATATCATGGTAACAGTGGGAGTTAACATCACTATAGAGGTTTGTCTATATCATGGTAACAGTGGGAGTTAACATCACTATAGAGGTTTGTCTATATCATGGTAACAGTGGGAGTTAACATCACTATAGAGGTTTGTCTATATCATGGTAACAGTGGGAGTTAACATCACTATAGAGGTTTGTCTATATCATGGTAACAGTGGGAGTTAACATCACTATAGAGGTTTGTCTATATCATGGTAACAGTGGGAGTTAACATCACTATATAGTTTGTCTATATCATGGTAACAGTGGGAGTTAACATCACTATATAGGTTTGTCTATATCATGGTAACAGTGGGAGTTAACATCACTATAGAGGTTTGTCTATATCATGGTAACAGTGGGAGTTAACTTCTACTTGCACACAATCCCGGATCCGGGAGCACCCTCATCAGTAAAAAAGCTGACTAGCATAGCCTAGCATAGCGCCACAAGTAAATACTAGCATCTAAATATCATTAAATCACAAGTCCAAGACACCAGATGAAAGATACACATCTTGTGAATCCAGCCATCATTTCTGATTTTTAAAATGACACAATATGTATTTCTATTAGCTAACCACGATAGCAAAAGACACAACTTTTTTTTCCACCATTTTTTTCCTGCATAGGTAGCTATCACAAATTCGACCAAATAAAGATATAAATAGTCACTAACCAAGAAACAACTTCATCAGATGACAGTCTGATAACATATTTATTGTATAGCATATGTTTTGTTGGAAAATGTGCATATTTCAGGTATAAATCATAGTTTTACATTGCAGCCACCATCACAACTCTCACCAAAGCAACTAGAATAACTACAGAGACCAACGTGAATTACCTAAATACTCATCATAAAACATTTATGAAAAATACACAGCGTACAGCAAATAAAAGACAAAGATCTTGTGAATCCAGCCAATATTTCAGATTTTTTAAGTGTTTTACAGCGAAAACACAATATAGCATTATATTAGCTTACTACAATAGCCAACCACACAACAGCATTGATTCAAGCCAACAATAGTGATAACGAATAAACCAGCAAAAGATATTAATTTTTTCACTAACCTTCTCAAACTTCTTCAGATGACAGTCCTATAACATCATATTACACAATACATATAGAGTTTGTTCGAAAATGTGCATATTTAGCGGCACAAATCGTGGTTATACAATATGAATAGTAGCCAAAATGCAGACAAAATGTCGGGAGAAATCTTGGGAGAGGCACCTAATCTAATCAGTAACTAATCATAAACTTGACTAAAAAATACAGGTTGGACAGCAAATGAAAGATACATTAGTTCTTAATGCAACCGCTGTGTTAGATTTTTAAAATTAACGTTACTACGACATACAGCGTGCGTTAAAGCGAGACCGCACCGAAATTAATGGCGGAATAGTAGTTTCACATTTTTCAACAGAACAACGAATTAACATCATAAATAGTTCTTACTTTTTGATGAGCTTCCATCAGAATCTTGGGCAAGTTGTCCTTTGTCCAGAAGAATCGTTGCTCGGTTGTAGATTGTCGCCTTCAACTTTGGAATTAGCAGTAAACATTAGCCATGTGGCGAAGATGTGCCCAACTCACTATAACGCAGCACAAAGAAATATCCGAAAATCGCAATATACTGATATAAACTGATATAACTCGGTTTAAAATAACTACACTATGATGTCTTTAACACCTATATCGAATAAAATCAGAGCCGGATATATCTAAGGTCTATAACGAGAGCTTTCCAGAACGCCATCCTGAGGTCTGTCTTGCGTCATGGCGAATGTTGAAAAGAGTGTACCCCACGTTCCAAAACCCTTTATATGGCCTCAGATCTGCCTAGCAACACCATTCCAATTCTCACCGCTTGCTGACATCTAGGGGAAGGCGTATGCAGTGCATGTCAACCAATAGAAGACATGCAAATTAATAAACTGACCCTAGAACAGACTGCCTGATTTCAGATTTCTCACTTCCCGACAGGAAGTTTGCTCCAACTTGAGTTCTATTTTACTCACAGATATAATTCAAACGGTTTTAGAAACTAGAGAGTGTTTTCTACCCAATAGTAATAATAATATGCATATTGTACGAGCAAGAATTGAGTACGAGGCAGTTTAATTTGGGAACAAAATTTTTACAAAGTGAAAACAGCACCCCCTATTGAGAAACATATCTATATCATGGTAACAGAGTTTGTCTACATCATGGTAACAGTGGGAGTTAACATCACTATAGAGGTTTGTCTATATCATGGTAACAGTGGGAGTTAACATCACTATAGAGTTTGTCTATATCATGGTAACAGTGGGAGTTAACATCAACAACAAACCTCTATAGTGATGTTAACTCCCACTGTTACCATGATATAGACAAACTCTAAAGTGATGTTAACTCCCACTGTTACCATGATATAGACAAACCTCTACAGTGATGTTAACTCCCACTGTTACCATGATATAGACAAACTCTAAAGTGATGTTAACTCCCACTGTTACCATGATATAGACAAACCTCTACAGTGATGTTAACTCCCACTGTTACCATGATATAGACAAACCTCTATAGTGATGTTAACTCCCACTGTTACCATGATATAGACAAACCTCTATAGTGATGTTAACTCCCACTGTTACCATGATATAGACAAACCTCTATAGTGATGTTAACTCCCACTGTTACCATGATATAGACAAACTTCTATAGTGATGTTTATTCCCACTGTTACAATGATATAGACAAACCTCTATAGTGATGTTTATTCCCACTGTTACAATGATTTACACAGCAAAACCTCTTTAGTGACGTTTATCTCCCACTGTGTTAAATGCAACACATTAAAGTGAAACCATCTGAAAAAGTAAAAAATGTACACTTTACCCAACCAAGACTGTGGGTGTTGAAAATGTAACACTTTAGAAGTGTCAGTCATTTAATCAAGAACACCGTAACTTATGTTTAAAGTGTACGGCTCCCAAGGGATGTTGTGGGGTACAAATTATGTTTGAGTATCATTATCCAATTGATTTATGCTTGATACACACAGGAAACTGTTGAAAGTGAAAAACCCAGCAGTGTTGCAGTTCTTGACACACTCCAACCCGTGCGCCTGGCACCTACTACCCTACCCGGTTCTGAATGGCACACATACTGTACACAATCCATGTCTTAATTGTCTCAAGACTTAAAAATCCTTCTTTAACCTATCTAATACCCTTCATTGACACTGATTGAAGTGGATTTAACAAGTGACAATAAGAGATCATAGCTTTCACCTGGATTCACCTGATCAGTCTGTGCCATGGAAAGATGTTTTGTACGATCTCATATTGATGTCACTTGTTTCAAATTGCTCCTCTTAAGCATACATTTTCCATCTGCCCAAAGTCAAAACACAGGCAACATACTCTCTATTTATTTATTTTGAACACTGTCACACATTTTCACAAGTAAATACATGATATCTAGTCATGTATAATTTACATCATATTTGTTGAAGTAAAATACCTCTGCTCATTGGTCTAACTGAAGAACTTTAAATATGGAAAACAGAAATAGGCATGTAGACATGGTCAAATGTACCACAACCTATTTGCATCTTAGACAGATGGCAAACAAAGGGAACAAACAGAAACCACAAAATAGAAGAAAGAAACTCATACCCTATGACTCATCTTGAGTGCAAGAGAAGGCAGTTTATCTAAGAGTATGAGTTTTGTATTTTTCATTGGTGTTTCCTATGGTCCTGCTTTCACTGTGTAATTACATGTTCTTGCATTTTAGGGGGCTCCCTTGAAAAATATACCTTCTTCTCAATGGGACTCCCCGCCTAAATAAAAGGTTAAAAATATATATATATTATTCATTAATGGTCCAATGCAGCCATTTTTAAATCTCAATATCAAATCATTTCTGGCTAATAATGAAGTACCTTACCGTGATTGTTTCAAATTAAAATGGTCAAAAAGAAACAACTTCTCAATCAAGAATTTGGCGAGGAATGTCTGGTGTTTTAGGATGTTAAATTAACCTGTAATAGTGGAACTGGCCCCTTCCCTCAAAATTCAGTTTAGCATGACATGCCCTATGTTACAAAAATATAAACGCTAAAGGGATAGTTCACTCATATAAAAAAAAGTTGGTTTCCTTCGCTTGTATTAATGTACAAGATAAGACGGCAATCCATGCTTTGCTTACCTGGCAACTGTCTGTAAATGCTAACTGTTCAGCATTTTAGTCGAAAAACCAATGCCAGTCCATAGCAGAGATAGTTACGCGTTTTGAGTCCAAATCTTCCCAAGAGTCTAAAATGTATTGTGTGTAGTTGAATAAAGTTACTATAAGATGATTTGGACATAAACTGTGAAATATGCTAATATCCAGGATATTAACTTGCATTGGTTTTTGGACTGATGGCCAGGTAAAAAACAAACAAATGGCAAGGTAAATAAGCTAGGGCATGGCCTACTGTCTTACCTGAACCATAGACTGCTTACAGGGTAGAGAAACCATTATGCAATTTTGTAATTTGGGTGATCTATCCCTTTAATGTATCTTAATGACTCATATTTTGTTAACTTAGTATCATCCTCATGGCTTCAATGATTTTACAGCCTGTTGGGCTTTGAGCCAAATATCAGCTGCCCTCTGTCGGAAAACAACCTGACCAATGCCCAGGTTTAAAGTGGTGCTGAACATGTAGAGAGAGATTACTGTGTACAAGGTTTTATCGTCAAAGTATGTTGAGGAAAGAGCATTGCTTAAGTAATGAATTAAAATCCACACTGCTGTAAAGAAGAAGATAATTCCCTGCAGGATACCAGCGATGGTGACCCTCATCTGACTGTGCAGTCGGGGAGAGGAGAAGGGGCTGCCGCTCTCTTTCATGCTCTTCATGTGTCTGTGCAGGTAGCACACCGTGGCACAGCTTGACCCCACCATCACACAGAGGCAAAAAAAGACGTAGATCATTTCCAAAAACAGACTTGCTGTCGATGCGTCAAGATGGACATCTTTTAGAGAGGCAGCATCATCTTTTGGAGTGGCATAAGTTGATGTGGTTGTGTTATTAAGCAGCACCTTTTTGGGACAGACATTAGCAGTGCCATTCGTTGATGTGAAACCTGTGCTATTAGTAGGCCCCTCTCTTGAGGAATAAAATTCTCCTGTAGCCCTAACAGCAAATTGAAAGATAAAGAACATCCTGTCTCCAAATAGACCCCAGTAGATGATGCTTTTGATGTTCCTCTTCACCCAGGTGAAGAGAGCTCGCTGGGCAGGGACGATCTGGGTGTAGTAGAAGAAATTCAGCCATACAGATGTTGACATGCTGGTTGATGCCATGTACACCATTATTAGATAAGCAGCATAGAAACACTCAGAACTGGCAGAGACCATCCACAAGCATTGTGCTGCAATGAGAGAGAATAGGTAAACAGTGGTACAGAATACCATAGATCCCAGCAGTAACTTCACAGGCTGTTTGAGTCCCTCTCTGCCGTGCGGTGGACAGAGCATGCAGAAAGCAAAAAATATGTTTGCAAAGATGTTTAGTATGGTGAGTGGTCCATTGACAATTTTCACAGACAAGTCGTCCATCGTTATACGTGACATTTTTGAAGAGGTTTAAGTGTGCAGGGAATGCTAATCTTCTCTCGGCGTCTGGTGTTCAAATGCTGTACACCCCATCCCAGCCAGTTGTCTGACACACCAGGAAAACAGTCTCAAACATAGCACAAACTATTTACATTGCACATACCCATATGTAAATGATTAAGGTGTACATCAACCCAATAGGAAAACAATGGGTGATACTTTCAAATACGCAATAAATGCAATAAATGCCTTATAAGTGCATTTATAATGCCTTATAATACACATTCTGTATAGTGCCTTATAATACTATGTATTATAACAATAAAAATATTTGCGTACTCAAATGTCATCCCCCAAAAATCTCAAAGTAACAAAGTTATCACATTTTGAGTGTTAATTTTACATTCAAAGCATCCTGAATATGCTTGACGTGGTTCATGTCAAAATACATAGAATTGCAGGAAATTAGCTTTAAAACAGTAAAAGATTCATGGGGGAGGACACCCAGACCCCCTGTCTAGGGGTTGTGCCAGGTGGCGATGAAATTCACATAGCAAATCTCACTCCAAGCTTTCTTCAAAAGTTGGCTGCACTGTAGTAAAATGCGATAATAAATACAATGGATATAACAATGCACAACAACACACACTTAGCTACCCTGGTAAAATTTTATTTCACAGTGTCATGTATATGGAAAGTGCCTGTTTAGCAAGCTAGGTGGTCACATGCATCCATAACATTCCCTTCCACAAGTCTGTAGCCGGTCTGCTAGCTAGCTCTGAGCTCTATCAAGTCTACAGCTGGTCTGCTAGCTAGCTCTGAGCTCTATCAAGTCTACAGCTGGTCTGCTAGCTACTGTAGCTCCCAACTCTATCACGTCTACAGCTGGTCTGCTAGCTACTGTAGCTCCCAACTCTATCACGTCTACAGCTGGTCTGCTAGCTACTGTAGCTCCCAACTATATCAAGTCTGTAGCCAGTCTGCTAGCTACTGTAGCTCCCAACTCTATCACGTCTACAGCTGGTCTGCTAGCTACTGTAGCTCCCAACTCTATCACGTCTACAGCTGGTCTGCTAGCTACTGTAGCTCCCAACTCTATCAAGTCTACAGCTGGTCTGCTAGCTACTGTAGCTCCCAACTCTATCAAGTCTACAGCTGGTCTGCTAGCTACTGTAGCTCCCAACTCTATCAAGTCTACAGCTGGTCTGCTAGCTACTGTAGCTCCCAACTCTATCAAGTCTACAGCTGGTCTGCTAGCTACTGTAGCTCCCAACTCTACCACGTCTACAGCTGGTCTGCTAGCTACTGTAGCTCCCAACTCTATCACGTCTACAGCTGGTCTGCTAGCTACTGTAGCTCCCAACTCTATCAAGTATACAGCTGGTCTGCTAGCTACTGTAGCTCCCAACTCTATCACGTCTACAGCTGGTCTACTAGCTACTGTAGCTCCCAACTCTATCACGTCTACAGCTGGTCTGCTAGCTACTGTAGCTCCCAACTATATCAAGTCTGTAGCCAGTCTGCTAGCTAGCTTCCAGCTCTTTCAAGTCTGTAGCCGGTCTGCTAGCTAGCATCCAGCTCTGCTGAGACAGCAGTTCAAACTGTAGAACCCAGTTGCTACATTGGAATATAAAAATGGATTTGATCAAACAAAACTATTCTACCTTTTATCTCTGGCACCCTCATGATGACTGAATGTAAGTACATTATTTACCTTCAGAGGTGAATGTATCAAACCAGTTACCGTGATAAAAGCGTTTTGTTGTTGTGCACTCTCCTCAAACAATAGCATGGTGTTTTACACTGTAATAGCGACTAAATTGGACAGTGCAGTTAGATTACCAAGAATTTAAGCTTTCAGCCCATATAAGACATGTCTATGTCCTAGAAAGTTAGCTGTTACTTACAACGTCATTCTAGTCACATTAGCGCAAGTTAGCAACAACCGTCCTGGTTTAGGGACACCGATCCCGCAGAGGCTAGCATCCAGCTCTATCAAGTCTGTAGCTGGTCTGCTAGCTAACTCTGTCAAATATACAGTATTCCTGTAGAGAGGCAGTTTACCAGAGGCAGAACAAGGAGCCAGATCTCTCACAGGGTGTACAGTGCATTTGGAAATTATTCAGACCCCTTGACTTACTCCTATTTTGTTAATTAAGTTACAGCCTTATTCTAAAATTGATTAAATGTTTGTTTTTTCCCTCATCAGTCTACACAAAATAACCCATAATGGCAAAGCAAAAACCGTTTTTTAGATTTTTAAATGAAGGTTAAATAAATAAAATAAAAGCTTTGCACACCTATATTTGGGGAGTTTCTCCCATTCTTCTCTGCAGATCCTCTCAGGCTCTGTCAGGTTGGATGGGGAGCGTCGCTGCACAGCTATGTTCAGGTTTCTACAGAGATGTTCGATCGGGTTCAAGTCCGGGCTCTTGCTGAGTCACTCAAGGACATTAATCTTGGCAATAGGGGGGCGCCATTTCGACTTTGTAAAAATTCGTTCCCAAATTAAACTGCCTCGTACTCAATTCTTGCTCGTACAATATGCATATTATTATTACTATTGGATAGAAAACACTCTCTAGTTTCTAAAACCGTTTGAATTATTTCTCTGAGTGAAACAGAACTCATTCTGCAGCACACTTCCTGTCAAGGAGTGAGATTTCTGAAATCGAGGTCTCTGTTCTGGGGTCAGTTTATAAATTCCCATGTAAGCTATGGGGCTACATGCACTGCATACGCATTCCTCTAGATGTCAGTAAGCGGTGAGAAATTGAATGGAGTGGATTGCACCATCTGGGGCCCTATATAAGCCCGTGGAACGGAAGGTCCCACCTTTTCAACGGGGCGCCTGGCGCAGGAGGGACATCACAATGGCGTCCTGAAAAGCTTTCGTTTTAGCAGTTCTATATCTCCGGCTCTGATTTAATTAGATTTTTGTCTTAAAAACTTCATAAGGTAGTTAATTTAAACCGACTTATAGCAGTTTATATCAGTTTATTGCGATTTTCTGGAATTTCTTTGTGTCGCGCTATCACCAGTTGGACACCTCTCCTGCACATAGCTAGCGTTAGCTGCTATTTCTACAGGAGAAGAGGACATCTTTCAACCAAAAGACGATTGTTCTGGAGAAAGGACACCTTGCCCAAGATTCTGATGGAAGCTCGTCAAATAGTAAAAAGTCTTTATGCTGTTAATTCGTATTTATGTTGAGAAACGTTAAACAATAATTCCGCCATGAATTTCGGTGCGGTCTCGCTTTAGCGCACGCTGTATGTAGCAGTAACGTTAATTTAAAAAATCTAACACAGCGATTGCATTAAGAACTAATTTATCTTTCATTTGCTGTCCAATCTGTATTTTTTAGTCAAGTTTATGATTACTTATCGATTAGAATAGGTGCCTTTCCCAAGATTTCTCCTGACATTTTCTTTGCAGCTTGGCTACTTTTCTCATTGTATAACCACGATTTGTGCCGCTAAATATGCACATTTTCGAACAAACTCTATATGCATTGTGTAATATGATGTTATAGGACTGTCATCTGAAGAATTCTGAGCAGGTCAGTGAAAAAATTAATATCTTTTGCTGGGTTATACGTTATCGCTATTTTTGGCTTGAATCAATGCTGTTGTGTGGTTTGCTATTGTGGTAAGCTAATATAATGCTATATTGTGTTTTCGCTGTAAAACACTTAAAAAATCTGAACTATTGGCTGGATTCACAAGATCTGTGTCTTTCATTTTCTGTACGCTGTGTATTTTTCAGAAATGTTTTATGATGAGTATTTAGGTAATTCACGTTGCTCTTTGTAGTTATTTTAGTCGCTTTGGTGAGAGTTGTGATGGTGGCTGCAATGGTAAACTATGATTTATACCTGAAATATGCACATTTTTCTAAAAAAAAATATGCTATACAATAAATATGTTATCAGACTGTCATCTGATGAAGTTGCTTCTTGGTTAGTGGCTATTTATATCTTTATTTGGTCGAATTTGTGATAGCTACTGATGGAGTAAAAAAATGGTGGAGTAAAAAAAGTGGTGTCTTTTGCTAACGTGGTTAACTAATAGATTTATATATTATGTCTTCCCTGTAAAACATTTTAAAAATCAGAAATGATGGCTGGATTCACAAGATGTGTATCTTTCATCTGGTGTCTTGGACTTGTGATTTAATGATATTTAGATGCTAGTATTTACTTGTGACGCTATGCTAGGCTATGCTAGTCAGCTTTTTTACTGATGGGGGTGCTCCCGGATCCGGGTTTGGGAGGAATTAGAGGTTAAGAGACTTGTCCTGAAGCCACTCCTGCATTGTCTTGGCTGTGTGCTTCGGGTCATTGTCCTGTTGGAAGGTGAACCCTCGCCCCAGTCTGAGGTCTTGATCGGGACCTTCTCATCAAGGAAACATTAGATGTTAATACAGTTTTCTTTTCCCAAAACTAGAATTTGTTACAAACAGTGCATTAAGTTTTGTAGACCTGACCCTTTCTAAAAGTTTCCAAAAAATTGCATTGTTTAGAAGGATTGCAAGGGCGAATTCAGTTGTTGCACTTGCGCACTTCACAGACAGGTGTTCCCTAACGGAAATATGCAAATACCTGCTAGACCGAGCCAATAGTTTCGGATCTCGCTTGTTCTGCCCACTATGCATAATTTGTTCTCATTGGAAACAACACCCTGTTGCCTATCTTGGGTTAGTTATAAAAATCTTTGATTTAACTGTTTAGAGAGGCTAGGTCTGAGCCCGAGTAGCCCCACCGATGACTAGCTTGTGATTTATCTAGCTCTGTATCTAGACTTGAGCCTCAAGATATAGTTAAATATATACAGTATATAGACATTTTTAGAAAGAGTATCACATATTAACTCAAAGTCTAAGTTGTGTGTGTGTTTTTCTGTCTATTGTGGAAATGACCACAATTTACTTACATTTTAAAGCCTACAAAATCATGGGTTGCATATTTCATCACAATATTGTTTGGAACGTTCTACTGAGGACTGATGCCCGAATGAACGTTATACTCAAAGCATTGTTGTCACGCCCTGACCATAGAGAGCTTTTATTTTCTATGTTGGTTAGGTCGGGGTGTGATTAAGGGTGGGTTATCTATGTGAATTATATTTCTATGTTGGCCTAGTATGGTTCCCAATCAGAGGCAGCTGTTTATCATTGTCTCTGATTGGGGATCATATTTAGGTAGCCATTTCCCATCGTGCTTTGTGGGATCTTGTCTAGGTATAGTTGCCTGTTAGCACTACTCTGAGCGTCACGTTTCGTTTGTTCGCTTTATTGTTTTTGTTCTTTTAGTTTCTCTTCCAAATAAAGGATGGAAACATACCACACTGCATCTTGGTCCACTCCTTATAACGATCGTGACAATTGTCAATGGGCGCTGATGAAGATTTCACCGAAAGTACATCTGCTAACTAGCTTCCAGCTCTATAACGTCTGCAGCCTGTCTGCTAGCAACATGTAGCCTCATAAGGATCGTACCATGTTTTGGGGCCTAAAATGACATACCCAAATCTAACTGCCTGTAGCACAGGACCTGAAGCAAGGATATGCATATACTTGATACCATTTGAAAGGAAACACTTTGACGTTTGTGGAAATATGAAATTAATGTAGGAGAATATAACACATTAGATCTGGTAAAACATAATACAAACATTTTTCATCATTATTCAAATACAAGAGAAAGGCCATATAATCAGATAGGAGTTTAGATGCAATTTTGATTTTGGCAACCAGATGGCAGCAGTGTGTGTGCAAAGTTTCAGACTGATTCAGTGAAGCATTACTTTACTACACTATAGTCTGCCAGGAGTTTTTCCAAATGAACTTTTGATTTCACCAAAAGTGCATTACAGTGGCTAATGATGGCAAAGTTGTTTTCTAAAAATAATTTGCCTACTTTAGGACTGTGTAATTTAGATGATACAGTCATTAGCAACCGTTCAGAATGACTGGGCATCAGTCATCAGTTGGACACAAATATGGCTGCAGCCTCTGTAGAAAGTTCATAACAATGTCAACGATGTAACCAAGCAACCCATGAATACCTATTATAGTGTTTTATAATTAACTGAATCCCTTTATTTAAAGTAACAAAAACACATTAAGTGTTTCATAGAGATTCATAATTCATTTTGAAATTAAGACGCTGTATAATGCCCTTGTGGTATAGTGCCTTTTAAGCATTATGGCAGTAAGACGCTGTATAATGCCCTTGTGGCATAGTGCCTTTTAAGCATTATGCCAGTAAGACGCTGTATAATGCCCTTGTGGCATAGTGCCTTTTAAGCATTATGCCAGTAAGACGCTGTATAATGCCCTTGTGGTATAGTGCCTTTTAAGCATTATGCCAGTAAGACGCTGTATAATGCCCTTGTGGCATAGTGCCTTTTAAGCATTATGCCAGTAAGACGCTGTATAATGCCCTTGTGGCATAGTGCCTTTTAAGCATTATGCCAGTAAGACGCTGTATAATGCCCTTGTGGCATAGTGCCTTTTAAGCATTATGCCAGTAAGACGCTGTATAATGCCCTTGTGGCATAGTGCCTTTTAAGCATTATGCCAGTAAGACGCTGTATAATGCCCTTGTGGTATAGTGCCTTTTAAGCATTATGCCAGTAAGACGCTTTATAATGCCCTTGTGGTATAGTGCCTTTTAAGCATTATGCCAGTAAGACGCTGTATAATGCCCTTGTGGTATAGTGCCTTTTAAGCATTATGCCAGTAAGACGCTGTATAATGCCCTTGTGGTATAGTGCCTTTTAAGCATTATGCCACCTGTGACAGGCCATTTTCTGATTAGTAGGGCTGTAATGCATTATATGTTATACAATGTCTCAAGGATGCTATACAAGCAATTATATCGTATAGTGAGTATTTTAAGGCACTATAGCTGTATACACTTATAAGGCATTATATGTGTACGCATCAAAGTGTTACCGAACATTGCATAACATTCCTGCATGTGTAAAATTAGCTAATATGCTATGATTGGTGGCAGAGGGACTGCAACAACATTTCTGAAAGGCTCTTGAAATCTCAAGTTGATTGCTTTTACGGAGGCATCTCTCTTCTAAAATGGAAATAGTCTGTATGCTAGTATGAAAATGGGTTCAAATGTTCCATAACCTGTTTGCATATCAAAAACAGATGGAAATACCAACCAGCTTCCAATTGCTGGCGTGCCTCTGAAGCTAAGCAGGGTTGGGCCAGGTCAATCCAGGGGTGTATGCATTCTGTAGTAAAAAGGTTTCCTAAACAGATGCAAACGTAATGAAACAGAGCGGGACCTACCAGAATTTGTCCAATAGAAACTTTTGTTTTGCTCGGTTTGCTTCCATTTGGATCTTAAGCGATAAACTGTTTCCGTAATGAATATACCCCAGGTAAAATGCTTCTGAAAGTGGTGTTGGAGGGCCAGTAGGGGGTATTATTCGAAAATCCCACTGCCCTGGGCTCGGTTTCCCAAAAGCATCTTAAGGCTAAGTTCATCTTAGAACCATAGGATCCTATGGTTCTAACGATGAACTTAGCCTTGTGGGAACAACATCCCATTCATAGAAGATGTTGTTCCCACTGTGACGATTAGAATTTATCCAAACAAAAAACTTTGGGTAGAGCGCAGCATTCACGTAAAACTGAAAGACATTTAACCATGGCAAGGTGACTGGGAACATGGACGTGTACAAACAGACCAACTATGCCCTCCGTAAGGCAATCAAACAAGCAAAACGACAGAACAGGGACAAAGTGGAGTTGCAATTCAACAGCTCAGACACGAGGCATATGTGGCAGCGACAATCATGAATTATAAAGGGAAAGCTGGTCATGTCGCCGACGCCTTGCTCCCGGACAAGCTAAACACCTTCTTCGCCCGCTTCAAGGAAACCACAATGCCGCCAGTGCAGGCCACCGCCACTCACGGTGACTGTGAGCTCTCGTTCTCCGTGGCCGACGTGAGTAAGACATTCAAGCGTGTTAGCCCTCGCAAGACTGACAGCTCAAAGCATGTGCAGACCAGCTGGCTAGAGTGTTTAATGACATATTCAATCTCTCCCTATCCCAATTATAGTACCCAAGAGGGCAAAGGTAACATAACTAAATTACTTCTGTCATCATGAAGTGCTTTGAGAGGCTAGTTAAGGATCATATCAGCTCCACCTTACCCGACACCCTAGACCCACTACAATTTGCATACCGCCCGAACAGATCCACAGATGACCCAATCGCCATCGCACTGTCCTATCCCATCTGGAATAGAGGAATACCTATGTAAGAATGCTGTTCATCGACTACAGCTCAGCCTTCAACCCCATAGCGCCCTCCAAGCTCATCACTAAGCTCGGGGCCCTGGGTCTGAGCCCTGCCCTGTGTAACACGATCCTCCTTCCGGGCTGACCCCAAGTGGTGAAGGTAGGCAACAGCACCTACGCTACACTGATCCTCAACACGGGGGCCCCACAAGGGTGTGTGGTCAGCCCCCTCCTATACTCTCTGTTCACCGATGACTTCGTGGCCATGCACATCTCCAACTCAATCATGAAGTTTGCAGACAACACATTAGTGGTAGACCTGATTACCAAGAACAACGAGAGCCCACATGGAGGAGGTGAGGGCCCTAGTGGAGTGGTGCCAGGAAAATAACCTCTCCCTCAACGTCAACAAAAAAGCAGAGACAGCAGAGAGAGCACGCCCCCATCCACATCGATGGGAGCGCAGTGGAGAGGGTGAAAAGCTACAAGTTCCTTGGCATGTATATCACTGACAACCTGAAATGATCCATCCACACAGACAGTGTGGTGCCCCCTCAACCTCATGAAGTTGAATAAATTTGGCTTGGCCCCTAAGACCGTCACAAACCTCTACAAATGCACCATACAAACGTCTTCAAATGCACCATTGAGAGGATCCTGTCGGGCTGTATCACCGCCTGGTATGGCAATTGCACCATCTGCAACCGCAGGGCTCTCCAGAGGGTTGTGCGATCAGCCCAAAGCATCACCAGGGGCACACTGCCTGCCCTCCAGGACATCTACAGCACCCAGTGTCAAGGACCTCATCCACCCGAGCCATGGCCTGTTCACCCCACTACCATGTAGAAGGCGGAAACAGTACAGGTGCATCAAAGTTGGGACCGAGAGACTGAAAAACATCTTCTATCTCCAGGCCATCAGACTGTTAAATAGTCAACACTAGCCAGCCTTCGCGCAGTACCCTGCCCTGAACTTACTTACTGTTACTAGCCGGCTACCACTCGGTACTCTACCTTGCACCTTAAAGACTGCTTCCCTATGTAGATAGTCATTGAACACTGGCACTTTAATAATGTTTACATACAGTTTTACCCACTTCATATGTATACACTGTATTCTAATCAAGGCTCATCCTACGTAATTACTGCTGTACACACCTTTTCTGTTCATATACTGTCCATACTGTCTATACACACCATCATATACATATAATGTATGTATAACAAATTAAGTACACCTGTTGAGTTGAAATACCGTTCCTCAGTACAGCCTAAATTCGTCAGAACACCTCTACAAGGTGTCGAAAGCGTTCCACAGGGATGCTGGCCCATGTTGACTCCAAGGCTTCCCACAGCTGCATTGTTAGGTGTTGTTAGGCCCAAGACGAAGTCTATGTGACAACTGGAGATCAACTTTTAAAAATGTTGGAGACAGACAGCAAGGTTTATACAAATCTCCACTGTTTAAACCTAAATGTTAGTCTAAAAGAAATGTGAGATAACGTCAAGATGCTTTTTATAGTGGAGATCAAGTTGATAAATTGCCTGGCTGATGAGACAGTGGATTGCGCAGTCAGATGGAACAGAGTAAATAGGCGTCATAGATTTAGCCGGTGGTAACTTGTGGAATAGACAATAATTCTTGATACACACTGGAAACGAGTGAAAAACCCACCAGCGTTGCAGTTCTTGACAAAAAACGGTGTGCCTGGCACCTACTACCATATCCTGTTCAAAGGCACTTAAATATTTTGTTTTGCCATTCACCATCTGAATGGAACACATAGACAATCTATGTCTCAATTGTCTCAAGACTTAAAAATCCTTCTTTAATCTGTCTTCTCCCCTTCATCTACACTGATTGAAGTGGATTTAACAAGTAACATCAATTAGGGATCATAGCTTTCACCTGGATTCACCTGGTAGGCAGGTGTTCTTAATGTTTTGTCCACTCTGTATATATTTATATTCCCGACTGACTCGTTCTGATATTTCTTAATTTCATTCTTTACATGTTTGGGGAATTTGAGTGTATTGTTAGGTATTACTGCACTGTTGGAGCTACAAACATCATATTTTTGCTGCGCTTCCAATAACATCTACAAAATACGTGTACGTGACAAAGCATTTACGAATTGCTTTTACAGTCCGGGTTAAGTTGAATCCTTCTCTACCACTAATGGTAGCATACATTATGCTAATGATGCAGGTGACTTATGCAATAGTTACTTTTTGTGTTGGCGTTACACCTCAATCATTTGCATGTATCTGCAATGTAAATAGGTTACACTACATTTGAGTTTGTTTTCCCGGTGTCTCAGACACCAGGCTGGGATTGGGTGTCCAGTATTTGAACCCCAGACACTGACAGAGAAGATAGGATATCCCTGCAAACAAAACGCTCTTCAAAAATGACACGTATCGTGATGGACAACTTGTCATTCACAATAGTTAATGGACCTCTCACCTTTCTCAACATCTTTGCAAACATATTTTTCATCTTCTGCATGCTCTGTCCACCATGTGGCAGTCAGGGACTCAAACAGCCCATGAAGTTACTGCTGGGATCTATGGTATTCTGTACCACTTTCTACCTGGTCTCTCTCATTGCAGCACAATGCTTGTGGATGGTCTCTGCCAGTTCTGAGATTTACTCTGCTTCTTACCTAATAATGGTGTACATGGCAGCAACCAGCATGTCAACATCTGTATGGCTGAATTTCTTCTACTACACCCAGATCGTCCCTGCCCAGCGAGCTCTCTTCACCTGGGTGAAGAGGAACATCAAAAGCATCATCTACTGGGGCCTATTTGGCGACAGGGTGTTTGTTATTTTTCAATTTGCTGTTAGGGCTACAGGAGAATTTTATTCTTCAGGAAAAGGACCTACCAATACCACAGGTTTCACATCAACGAATGGCACTGCTAATGTCTCTCCCAGAAAGGTGCCGATTAATAACACAACCACATTAGCCAACGCCACTGATGCTGCCTCTCTAACAGTCCTGCTTCACACACTGATAGCAAGTGAGTCTTTGAAAAGTATCTATGTGCTTTTTGGCCTCTGTGTGATGGTGGGGTCAAGCTGTGCCACGGTGTGCTACCTGCACAGACACATGAAGAGCATGAAAGAGAGCGGCAGCCCCTTCTCCTCTCCCCGACTGCACAGTCAGATGAGGGTCACCATCGCTGGTATCCTGCAGGGAATTCTCTTCCTCTTTACCGCACTGTGGATTTTCATTCATTACTCAAGCAAGGTTCTTTCCTCTACATCCTTTGACGATAATATCTTGTACACAGTAATCTCTCTCTACAAGTTCGGCACCACTTTAAACCTGGGCATCGGTCAGGCTGTTTTCAGACAGAGGGCAGCTGATATTTGGCTCAAAGCCCAACAGGCACTGAAGCTGTGACCTGAGATGATGCTACAATAAGTAAATATAAGAGCTTTAGTAATATGAAAATAATGTTTGTCATTTTATTAACATTTGACATGTCATGCTAAACTCAATTGTGAGATAAAGGAGCAGTTTAACCATCTCAGGTTCTCTGGCAGGAATGTGCATTTTTGTTATGCCATTTTAGAACTGGATATTGATTTAATGTGGACTTGTGAAACCAGCCCATAATGTTTCATCTAATTTGGTGGTATTCAAAGTAAAGGTCGTAACGCCTAGTGGAGTCAAGGTTGCGGGGGAAATGCAGTGGGGTCCCCACCTACAAATAAAATAAAAAACAAGAATATAGATTATTGTATGGGACAATATGAATATCATTTTAAAAATAACATCTTGCATAACCAATCTCAAAATAGCCTACTCACAGTACTGCAAGATGTTTTAGTTACAGTTAACTTTTGAAATCAGTAGCTAGCCAAATGAGAATGTTTAGTTAGCATGCCATAGCTGAATGCAGAGTTCCAACACCTTAATTTCCCACAATGACTTTAATCGGAAAATGACTTCCATTCCGTTTACTCTTTTTGTTGTAGTTCTCAGGACAAAACATTTAAGCAAACAATCCCAATTCTAGTACAGTAGCAGCACAGTTTCTAAACCAGAGGCCCAACATTGCCAGACCTGACAGGAATGTTTGTCAGTTTATTTAGTTGATTAAATAGACAGATTATTTTGTGTTATTTACATTTTTTGGGGGGGGGGGGGGGGGATTAATCGTAACAGTTCTAATATTTATTGGTTCTCTTAATTTTTATAAGAAATTAAATGGAATGAATGTAATATTGGTTGATGTAAAATTGAACGTTTACAGATTTTTTTAAGTGGGGTCCCTACTAAACAAGTTTGAATAATACTGATCTAATGTACGTATATTCAGAGGTAAACTGCCTTCTCCTGTTCATAATGAGGCTTATGGATTTAGTACTTTTTTCCTTTTTGTGTTTGTCGTTTCTTCCTTTTCCATTATATTCTACTTATTTTACTTCTGTTGCAACGTTGAGGTAAACCTGCAAGCATTTCATTGTACTGTGTACACATGTATCCTGTGCATATAACAAATAAACTTTGATTTCAGATTTTACTTCAACTATTATAATCTAATAAATATCATTTATATTTGTCCAAATGTGTGACTGCTTTGTGTGCTAAATATAGAAATAGAACAGAGTTTTTTTTTTTTTTTTTTTTTTTTTTTTTTTTTTTTTTTGGGGTGGATCAGCTTAATATTGCGGAAAGAATGTTGCTTCCAATGTAATTGTCTGCATCATTTCCAATCCCCCATATTTTTTTGGGTAAATATATATATCCATACACGCATGCATACATATATACATATATACATACACATACCTATATAGACATACATACTTTTTTAAAGAATATACCTTTATTATTATTCCCCGCAACCCTACCACCGCTCCCCCAATTGGAGTAAACTAATAAACACTTCTGCTTTTACCTTCAATTTATACATCTTATACCTATTTTACAGACACAGACTACTTTATAATAGTTCTCTCTTGTTTGTTCTTAGTCCTTCCTCTATTTCTGTTGTCCATCCAATTTTATTTCCACTTGTAACTGTGCTATTTCACAAAAGCTCCGCACCTATACACATTTCACAGATCCCGTATGCCCTACATTGTTTATCTTGTTATTAGTCCCACCCTTCAGTTCTACTCAACCCTTCCCATCTATCTTCCAACATCATCCATTTCGGATTTTTATTTGCCATATATTTTTCAACTGTGCTGTGATGCTTCACAAAAGATTTGAACCTTCCTATTCTCATAGCTTCTACAGATTGTAAATTAAAAATAAACATTTTTGCTAAAATAATTATTATATTATTGATTGATTGACTATGGCTTTTCAAATCCCCCAGTATTGCTATCTGTAGCGTTAGTTCTAGGCAAATGTTGCAATTCTTCAGCCATTCCTGGACCTGTGACCAAAAACGAGCTACATATGGACAATACCAAAATAAATGGTCTAATGACTCTGCCTCCTCACAGCAGAATCTACAGAGCTGGGAAGATTGTATACCCCATATATATAACATTCTATTAGTTGCAAGAATTTTGTACAATAATTTAAATTGAAAAATTCGAAGTTTTGAATCCGGCGTTGTTTTGCGTATCAATTCATAAACCATGTGCCATGGAATGGGTACATCGAACATCTCTTCCCAACTATTTTGCAATTTATATGGCACAGCTGTCAGTTTTTTGGTCCTTAAATGAAATTGGTATATGTTTTTATTTATCACACTTTTCTTTAACCATTTATGTTCTTTAATACAGGGCCGACATACAAGTTCCTTACTTTTTTCCCCTTCTACTTGCCTCTTCCATTTTTGTGGTAATGCTGCAATTAATTGGTTGTAATTTTGGGTAGAGCAGACATTTCCATATGTCTGTGTGAGCTGCATGTGTGACATAACTCCACCAGTCCTATTTATGATATCATTCACAAAAATTATACCTTTTTTAAACATTTCTTCGATAAATACAGTTTTTTTATCAATTACTATATTTGAATTTAACCACAATATTTGTTGTACTATTTGTTCCGTCCTTTCAGGTGGATTAAACTGAAATTGCAACCAACTTTCTAAGGCTTGTTTAAAAAATAAGGATATTTTGGAGATTATTTCCTTTTCAAACAACCGAAAGTGAGCAGGTGTAATCTGAATAAAGGGAAAAAGGCCCTTCTTGAACATAGGATGAGACATTCGTACCAATTTACTAGAGAACCAGTTTGGATTTAAGTATAACTTTTGTATGACTGATGCCTTTAGTGAGAGGTCTAATGCTTTAATATTTAATAATTTCTGCCCTCCGAATTCATATTCGTTATATAAATAGGCCCTTTTAATTTTATCTGGCTTGCCGTTCCAAATAAAATGGAATATTTTTTGTTCATATAATTTAAAAAGCAGGTCACTAGGTGTAGGCAAAACCATAAGCAAATAGGTAAACTGTGATATGACTAAAGAGTTAATCAGGGTGATTTTTCCACAAATAGACAAGTATTTTCCTTTCCATGGTAGCAAGATCTTATCTATTTTTGCTAACTTTCTATAAAAATTTATTGGAGTGAGATCATTTCTTTCTTTTGGGATTTTTATACCGAGTATATCCACATCTCCGTCAGACCATTTAATTGGTAAACTACATGGCAATATAAAATGTGTATTTTTTAGTGATCCAATACGTAATATGGTACATTTATCATAATTTGGTTTTAATCCAGAGAGGATAGCAAAGGTATCTAGATCCTCTATGAGGCCGTGGAGAGACTCTAGTTGTGGTTTTAAAAGAAAACATGAATCATCAGCGTACAATGACACCTTAGTTTTTAAGCCACGGATTTCTAATCCATTAATATTAATGTTTGATCTAATTTTAACAGCTAACATTTCGATGGCAATAATAAATAGATATGCCGATAGTGGACAACCTTGTTTTACTCCTCTAGATAGTTTAAAACTTTCTGAGATGTAGCCATTATTTACTATTTTACACCTAGGGTTACTATACATAATTTTAACCCATTTTATAAGAGATTCCCCAAAATTGAAATATTCTAGGCATTTATATATAAACTCCAGTCGTACTTTATCAAAAGCCTTTTCAAAATCAGCTATGAAAACCAGACCTGGTGTCCCCGATATTTCATAGTGTTCTATTGTTTCCAGTACTTGCCTTATATTATCTCCAATGTATCGTCCATGTAAAAAACCTGTCTGATTAGGATGAATAATATCTGACAAAACTTTTTTTATTCTATGCGCCAAGCATTTTGCTAGGATTTTTGCATCACAACACTGAAGTGTAAGAGGTCTCCAATTTTTTAATTGGACTGGATCTTTATATATACCACTTGGGTCCTGTTTCAGTAATAACGATATCAGACCTTCTTGTTGCGTGTCTGATAATCTACCATTTATATAGGAGTGGTTAAAACAAGCTAATAATGGTCCTTTGAGTATATCAAAAAAAGTTTTGTATACTTCCACTGGTATGCCATCCAGCCCTGGAGTTTTCCCATCCTTAAAGGCCCCAATTGCATCAAGCAGTTCCTCCTCTGTAATTTGGCCTTCACATGAGTCTTTCTGTACAGATGTTAATTTTACATTATTAATAGGAAAAAAATCCATACAATTAGTTTCAGTTAGTGGAGATGGAGGAGCCTGAAACGAAAACATATTCTTAAAGTACTTTACTTCCTCTTTCAAAATATCATTTGGTGAATCATGCGTGACTCCATCATTTGTAACAAGTTTTAATACATTTTTTTTGGTAGCATTTCTATATTGAAGATTGAAAAAGAATTTGGTGCATTTTTCCCCATATTCCATCCAGTTCGCTTTATTTTTATAATGTATTACACTGGATCTTTCTTGAATAAGTTCCTCCATTTCTTTTTGTTTTTCCTCTAACTTATTCTGTGCCTCTATGGTACTGTTTTTATTGCTATCTAACTGTACTGTTAGTCCTTCAATTTCCTTTGTTAATATGGACTCTTTTGATCTAAATTGCTTTTGTTTTATAGATGAGTACTGAATTGCATGGCCTCTAAAGGCACACTTAAAAGTGTCCCATACAATAAGGGGATCTGCTGTACCTATGTTATGTCTGAAAAAGTCAGTTATAAAATCTTCTGTCCTAGTTCTAAACAATTTATCATCTAGTAGACTTTGATTAAATTTCCAATATCCTCGCCCACGTGGAAATTCTGTAAGAGAAATATATATGCCAATTATGTGATGATCCGACCGCATTCTGTCCCCTATCAACACTTTTTTAACTTTTGGTGCCAGAGAGAATGGTATAAGAAAGTAGTCAAGACGACTAGCTTGATTCAGCCTCCGCCATGTATATCTCACTAAATCAGGGTATTTAAGTCTCCATATATCCACTAATTCCAATATATCCATGACATTCATGATTTCCTTAAGTGCCTGAGGGTGATAGTTTGTAGTGTGATTTCCTTTCCGGTCTATAGAGGTATTTAAGACCGTATTAAAATCTCCCACTATAATAATAGAGTCTAGTGTTGCTTGTAGAGTTGATAAATTCTTATATATATTTTCAAAGAAGCTTGGATCATCATTATTCGGACCGTATAGGTTAACAAGCCATATTTGTTTATTGTCCAATAACATATTTAAAATAATCCATCTACCTTGAGGATCTGTTTGGACAATTTGCACATTTGGATCAAAATTATTGTTAATTAAAACCATCACCCCTTTTGAATTTCTTTGCCCATGGGAGAAATATATTTTGCCCCCCCAGTTCTTTTTCCACAAAACTTCATCTAAAACTGTTGAATGGGTTTCCTGTAAACAATAGATATTATAATCCTTCTCTTTTAGCCAGGTAAATACTGATCGTCTTTTCTTATTATCTGCTAAGCCATTACAATTGTAACTGGCTATACTTATTTCACCACTTACCATAATGAGACACACCTTTCATTCTTTTAATCAGAATATATTTTTGTAAACGTACTATTAAAAAGTAACATAATGATTGAGTGTCTATATAGTTGTACCATGATATTTGCATTTCTACTAAGTAAACCTCCAATTGGTCCCTACTATTCCACCCGCTAAAAGGCCTCATCTCGAGATGGCTTGTCATCCCAATGCCCGGTAGACCACCCTCGACCCCCTGTATCCCATAGCCCTGAACCGACTGGGATCCATTCTTTGAAAAGAGCATACAGTGCCATTTACCGAATTGAAGAAGATCAATTACCATATGCATTTCCATTGCCCTCACCTCGATTTGTATTATATATATCTGTGGATCATCCTCTATTGTCCCTAACATCTTTTACTTCTTCCTTCGCAACAGTTGTGGGATACACACATACACCCACACACACTCAGCCCTTACCCCCACACAACCATAAGCTCACTTTCTCAACAATTGCACCATCCCAGAGCCCAACTCAAGATGGGTCATGATTTACAAATGCACTTGCAGTTGCAGCTGCATGAGAAGGCCTGCAAGACCGCACAAAAAATTAGCAAAAATTGAGAGATTTATTTACCATTGTCATATCCTAGATAATGGAGGTCAAATGTACACCTTATTCCTGAAACACCCACAATACGGCCACCCGTCATGACCATGTCCCCACGCATCTCCATGCAGTCCGACTTTGATTTTGTGCCGCCAGGGCCACAATAATATACCCCCTCTCTGAATGTCCGAGTGTGACCCCCTCCCCATGGGTTACTGCAGCTAGTGTTGCCAGCACTGCCACTGCCTGGGTGGGGGCACCCCACCGGAATCCCCACCGGCTAGGTACAAGGTCGTCAAGGTTCTCATTAGCAGCTTTGAGAATTTCCTTGTATATTATGCTCTCCCTTATTGGGGCTTTGGCTTTGCAGGACCAACCCTGCCAAGCAGGCTCAGAATCTTGAGGGGGCAGTGCTGCTCTTGGTCTCTGACCTCATTTTAGCTGCATACAGACCGCTTACAGCGGGCACATAAAACAGTTAGGGACTTCTCCTTAGTATCTGGGTCATTCAGGTGGGTGTCTAGGGTATAGTGCCATGGACCGTACCATTAAAATAGGATAATAAATAATTAGATATAATTTATAAAAAAATAAATAAAAAATGTAGTTCTCCATGATAGGACAATAAATAAATAAGACGTATAATTCATTATAAAAGTATATCCATCATCTGAACAACATTGAAAGCCCTCTCATACCCGGCTCACAGCAATACATTGGCTCTGGGATATGCAACCATTTCATTACTCACTCACTCAACTTTCCAAACATAACAAATAAAATAAAAAATAAACACAAACCATACCATCCACACATACTGTGCCTTCTGTTTACTTAGTTTTTATCTTCACTATGTTGAATTAGTGCTTGTGTGTTCAATTAGTTATATGTGAAGATTTATAGAAAAGCTATATTTTTTATTGTATTGTTACAATCAGTAACCGGGCTTGAATTGTGTTTATTTCCCTCGTCTATGAGAACTTTGTAATTTTTAAAATAACCATGGAGTAGTCTTTGTGTCTCTGAACAACTGGTTATCAATATATAGTTTATCAACGACGAGAGCTACTCGTTTCGCTTTTAATCTATTTTCTTTGAAAATTGGATACAGAACTTTGCGCCGTTCTGCAATTTCCTTCGGAAACTGATCATTCATGCCAATTTTGGTCCCAGCAAGTCTTTTACCCAGGCTTTTAACCATTATTTTATCTTTAAATGAAGCAAATTTGGCAACGATTGGGCGTTCGTACCTCTGCCCTCTCTGTCCGAAGCGGTGAACGCGTTCAAGTTGGATTTTGTCGATAACTTCGCGTGGAATCTGAAGCGCTGTAAGGAGGAACTCTCTAACTATAGATTCAGGAACTTCTCCTTCTTTTTCTTGGATACCTGTAAGTACCAAATTCTCTCTCATGGATCTAGTTTGTATGTCTAGTAAGGTTTCCTTCAGAACGGTGTTCTCCTTTTTAATTCCATTCATTTCGGTTTCAATCTTATTGACTGTCCCTTTTAGCGCGTGTGTTTGCTTCTCCAATGTCGCAGCTTTTTCATCACTCATCTCTAGGCTTGCCTTCAACTCTTTTATATCCTTACTAACTAATTCAAGTATACCCAGTTTGTCATTTATTGATTTTAACAGATCGGTTTCGACCTTTACCATTCCGGGTGGTGAGAATATTAAATCATCAGTGTCTGTAGAAGAGTCACGTTTTCGTTTTGTAATCGGTTCCCCTGTCTTACTCTCCGTCATGTTTGGTTGTTGCCTGTTTTCGTAATATTTGTCGATAAATGTCTCTAGTTTTAGGATTTGTTGTGTTATTGTCCAGATTGAAGGTTATCACTCACCAGATTAAGTAGTGCTAATATTTTAGTCTAATTTAGCAGATATTTCGAATATTATGTTTTATCTTGAGGTGCTCTACATAAATCCCTTCAGTCCGCCATTACCCTTACGTTACCTTTACGTCATACGTCACTCTCTCTCGTCCTCTCCTGTCTGAGGACCTGGGACTGGGTTGTTACTAAACTAACAGTCTGAGGGCCTGGGACTGAGTGCGCTAAAGCCATTCAGCAGAGTTTGTTGCCTGCATTTTGACTTTGGGCTGATGGAGACCACCTGGTCAGTAAAAAAATGATGCTTGTATATTCTTCTTTTCACGTATGTGTTACACATCACAAACAGATACATTTGATTATGACTCTCAAAAATGGGACAGTCACTTTAAATGTAATTTGCTACACCCAGTCCTGAACCTAACGCTGTTCTTTGATCGAATGACTGTCATTTTTAACAGTCTTTAGTGGCGGCAAGAAAGATCAGGAAATTGCCAACAAAGAAAAATTTGCTGAGAGGCAAACAATTTATTTTGTTTTCACATAATAATCACTGCATGTCACGCTCTTCAGCAATAAAATGGAACACAGAAACAACATTTGGTCCAACTTTAAGTTCAACAAGAGGAACTTAAACAAACTGCAAAATACAATGAGCATGGTTTATTCTGTAAGGCAGTGATTCTGAAAGTGGAAACTGTCATCCCATTTTTGAGTAGATGATTGAAGATGAGTCCGTTATGAAAGAACAAAACATACCACTTGAAGCAAAGCCATGTAAATAGATATCTACAGTGGCCCTAACGGACAAAGTGAATTTTAAAAACTACTTTTCCATTGGGGACACCGTAGATATTAATAACAAGGTAGCTTCAGAAATGTGCCAACTCATTTCCCCCATTAGATAACATCACCTATGATAAATCTTGATTATTTTCTTGATTGCTGTTTGGTTGAGATAAAAATGTCAGACCCCAGAGTTATAGCCCAACATCTCACCTGGTTGCGTCCCTGAGTCTAAGACCAAAAGTCTAGCGATATAGAATTCAGTCTTTCCCTCCACTACGTGACAGAGAAATTCACATTGGAAAAGTGCACACAAGACCATCAGTAATCAAACATTTTATGCATTACAGGAGGTTGGTGGCACCTGAATTGGGGAGGACAGGCTCGTGGTAATGGCTGGAGAGGAATAGGTGGAATGATATCAAATACATCAAACACATGTTTCCATGTGTTTGATGCCATTCCATTCGCTCCGTTCCAGACATTATGAGCCGTCCTCCTCTCAGCAGCCTCCACTGGATTTGCATATTTATCAACTAATAAAACAAATGAACAAATATTTGCTAACTACACCTTTTGTAATTTCCTCCCCTTCATTCATTGTACAAATCACATTTTACCTTTTAGATACCAGAATTATACAGTTTATAGGTATTGTACATGAGTAGAACCTGCCTGCTGGCACTTTGAAACTTAATTTACAAGTGCATTTCCAAAAAGGCACTCATTGCATGTTCCACTGTGTAAAACAAATGCATCTATATATATAAGTCTATTCTTAAACATGATTGTAAACATATCTGTGGCCCTTACATACAGTATACTGGTACTATAAAGTCTGTACAAAGTCTGCATCTGAAATGGCACCCCAACCTGGTCGGTCAAAAGTAGTGCACTACATTGGCGGAGTCTGGGGGTTGGAGGTTTGGCTATGCTCCCTTCCGACTTGTCATTCCTCCAACATAGTCTGTCCCCGACTTCATACTGTCCTGTCTAAAAACCAATAAAAGTATGAAAATGATGTTCGACTCTTCAGGAAGAAAAAAGCAGTGCACTATGTAGGGAATAGGGAGCCATGTGGGATGCAGCCAAAGGCAGAGTAAAATCAGTGAGGAGGTGGTTGAGCTATCTCTGGCTGCGCTCCTGTTTGAAGGCCACGGTGAACTTCCAGGCTTCTATGTACTGAGCCAGGTTGATCTCTCCGGGGAACAACTCGTCCACGTCGTGGGGAACGTCAAGGTCTTTCCGCTCCATGTAGGACACCAGGGTGTCTTTCAGGCTGCAGGACAATGGAGGACAGGATAATTGACATCTGTTCAACTTTCTTGTGTGTGTAAGTTTTTGTGATTTTTTACTTTCATCAAACATGCCTCACACGGAGATGTTTGTGGCCCTTATGAAACATATACAGTACCAGTCAAACGTGTTAGCACACCTACTCATTTCAAGGGTTTTTCTTTATTTTTTACTATTTTCTACATTGTATAATAATAGTGAAGACATCAAAACCATGAACACATATGGAATCATATAGTAACCCAAAAAAAAGTGTTAAAGTAATGAAAATATATTTTCTAGCAGCCACCCTTTGCCTTGATGACAGCTTTGCACACTCTTGGCATTCTCTCAACCAGCCTCATGAGGTAGTCACCTGTAATTCATTTCAAATAACAGGTGTGCCTTGTTAAAAGATCATTTGTGTAATTTCTTTCCTTCTTAATGCGTTTGAGCCAATCAGTTGTGATAAGGTAGGGGTGGTATACAGTAGATAGCCTTATTTGGTAAAAGAAGAACAGTTCAAATAAGCAACAAGAAACATCATTCAAATCACATGTTTATTAGTCACATGCGCCGAATACAACAGGTGTGGACCTTACAGTGGAATGCTTACTTACGAGTCCCTAACCAACAACGCAGTAAAAAAAAAATGGATAAGAATAAGAAATAGAAGTAATTAAAAAGCAGCAGTAAAATAACAATTGCGAGATATATATATATATATATATATATATTACACACAAGGGGGTACCGGTACAGAGTCAATGTGCGGGGGCACCGGTTAGTTGAGGTAATATGTACATGTAGGTAGAGTTATTAAAGTGACTACGCATAGATGATAACAACAGAGAGCGGTGTAAAAGAGGGGGCGGGGGGCAATGCAGATAGTCTGGGTAGCCATTTCATTAGATGTTCAGGAGTCTCTTGGCTTGGGGGTAGAAGCTGTTTAGAAGCCTCTTGGACCTAGACTTGGTGCTCTGGTACCGCTTGCTGTGCGGTAGCAGAGAGAACAGTCTATGACTAGGTTGGCTGGCGTCTTTGACAATTTTTAGGGCCTTCCTCTGACACCGCCTGGTATAGAGGTCCTAGATGGCAGGAAGCTTGGCCCCAGTGATGTACGGGGCCGTTCGCACTACCCTCTGTAGTGCCTTGCGGTCGGAGGCAGAGCAGTTGCCATACCAGGCAGTGATGCAACCAGTCAGGATGCTCTCAATGGTGCAGCTGTAGAACCTTTTGAGGATTTGAGCACCCATGCCAAATCTTTTCTGTCTCCTGAGGGGGAATAGGTTTTGTCATGCACCTCTTCACAACTGTCTTGGTGTGCTTGGACCATGTTAGTTTGCTGGTGATGTGGACACCAAGGAACTTGAAGCTCTCAACCTGCTCCACAACAGCCCCGTCGGTGAGAATGGGGGTGTGCTCAGTCCTCTTTTTCCTGTAGTCCACAATCAACTTGATCACGTTGAGGGAGAGGTTGTTGTCCTGGCACCACACGGCCAGGTCTCTGACCTCCTCCCTATAGGCTGTCTCGTCGTTGATCAGGCCTACCACTGTTGTGTCACCGGCAAACTTAATGATGGTGTTGGAGTCGTGCAGTCATGAGTGAACAGGGAGCACGCACCCCTGAGGGGCCCGTGTTGAGGATCAGCACGGCGGATGTGTTGTTACCTACCCTTACCACCTGGGGGCGGCCCGTCAGGAAGTCCAGGATCCAGTTGCAGAGGGAGGTGTTTAGTCCCAGGGTCCTTAGCTTATTGATGAGCTTTGAGGGCACTATGGTGTTGAACGCTGAGCTATAGTCAATGAATAGCATTCTCACATAGGTGTTCCTTTTGTCCAGGTGGGAAAGGGCAGTGTGGAGTGCAAAAGAGATTGTGTCATCTGTGGATCTGTTGGAGCGGTATGCGAATTATAGCGGGTCCAGGGTTTCTGGGGTAATGGTGTTGATGTGAGCCATGACCAACATTTCAAAGCACTTCATGGCTACAGACGTGAGTGCTACGGGTCGGTAGTCATTTAGGCATGTTACCTTAGTGTTCTTGGGCACATGCACTATGGTGGTCTTCTTAAAACATGTTGGTATTACAGAATCAGATAGCGAGAGGTTGAACATGTCAGTGAAGACACTTGCCAGTTGGTCAGCGCATGCTCACAGTACACGTCCTGGTAATCCGTCTGGCCCTGCGGCCTTGTGAATGTTGACCTGTTTAAAAGGTCTTACTCACATCGGCTGCGGAGTTCGTAATCACACAGTCTTCTGGAACAGCTGGTGCTCTCATGCATGTTTCAGTGTTATTTGCCTCGAAGCGAGGATAGAAGAAGTTTAGCTCGTCTGGTAGGCTCATGTCACTGGGCAGCTCTCGGCTGTGCTTCCCTTTGTAGTCTGTAATGGTTTGCAAGCCCTGACGAGCATCATAACTAGTGTAGTACGATTCGATCTTAGTCCTGTATTGACGTTTTGCCGGTTTGATGGTTTGTCGGAGGGCATAGCGGGATTTCTTATAAGCTTCCGGGTTAGAGTCCCGCTCCTTGAAAGCGGCAGCTCTAGCCTTTAGCTCAGTGCGGATGTTGCCTGTAATCCATGGCTTCTGGTTGGGGTATGTACGTACGAACGGTCACTGTGGGGACGATGTCATCGATGCACTATTGATGAAGCCAATGACTAATGTGGTGTACTCATCAATGCCATTGGAGGAATCCTGGATCATATTCCAGTCTGTGCTAGCAAAACAGTCCTGTAGCTTAGCATCTGCTTCATCTGACCACTTTTTTATTGATCTAGTCACTGGTGTTATTACTGGTGTTATTATAACACTGCTTGTTATTACTAAGACATCAATCTGGAAAATTTATTCAAGAGGAGTCGCAAAAAACCATCAAGCGCTATGATGAAACCGTCTCTCAAGGAAGACCCAGAGTTACTTCTGCTGCAGAGGAAAAGTTCATTACAGTTAACTGCACCTCAGAATGCAGCCCAAATAAATGCTTCAGAGTTCAAGTAACAGACAGCTCAAAATCAACTGTTCAGATGAGACTGCATGAATCAGGCCTTCATGGTCAAATTGCTGCAAAGAAACCACTACTAAAGGATACCAATAAGAAGAAGATACTTGCTTGGGCCAAGAAACACAAGCAATGGACATTAGACCAGTGGAAATCTGTCCTTTGGTCTGATGAGTCCAAATTTGAGATTTTCTGGTTCCAACCGCCGTGTCTTTGTGAGACGCAGAGTAGGTGAAAGGATGATCGCTGCATGTGTGGTTCCCACCGGGAAGCATGGAGGAGGAGATGTGATGGTGCTTTGCTGGTGACACGGTCTGTGATTTACACAGTCAAGGCACATTTAACCAGCATGGCTACCGCAGCATTCTGCAGCGATAGGCCATCCCATCTGGTTTGCGCTTAGTGGGACTATCATTTGTTTTTCAACAGAACAATGACCAGACACACCTCCAGGCTGTGTAAGGGCTGTTTGACCAAGAAGGAGAGTGATGGAGTGCTGCATCAGATGACCTGGTCTCAACAATCACCTAACCTCAACCCAATTGAGATGGTTTGGGATGAGTAGGACAGCAGACTGAAGGAAAAGCAGCCAACAAGTGCTCACCATATGTGGGAACTCCTTTAAGACTGTTGGAAAAGCATTCCAGGTGAAGCTGGTTGAGAGAACGCCAAGAGTGTGCAAACCGGTCATCAAGGCAAAGGGTGACTACTTTTATGAATCAAAAAAATATTTTCATATTCACACATTGTTGGTTGCTGCATGATTCCATATGTGTTATTTCATAGTTGTGATGTACATGTAGGAAAAAATAAATAAAAAAACCTTGAATGAGTAGGTGTGTCCAAACCTTTGACTGGTACTGTACATGATGTTCATGTGATGTAAACAATACTACAATATCAAAAATGTAACCGCTAAGAGTGTCAAGAGAGACTACACCAGGCCAGCTAGCTGTTATCCCCTTGGCTTACCCCCAGTCAGGCCTGTATGTGTCGGGGGCACGGGGGCTCTTCAGGACCAGCAGCAGAAACTCGTGCATCTCCAGCAGGAACGAGTCAGCGCTGCTCTTGGTGAAGAACGTAGTGAGTAGCCTCCGCTCTTCATCTCCCAGGGGATTCCTGTATTCCTCTGACACCCCCACAAACGGGTCCTGAGGATGGGGAGGGAAGGAGGAATGGAGAGGGGGGATTTAGTGAAACTTCTAATAGATATACACTAGTGTGTAACATGACATTATGATCATTTGCTATTTATCAGATTAGGTTAGTTTTATTGAATTTTGTAAGGTTAGTGTAACTGAATTTTATGAGTTAGTGTAACTAAGGTTAGTGTAACTGAATTTTGTAAGTTAGTGTAACTTACGTCACAATGTTACAACTTATGTTGTAAGTAATACAAGCACATCTCACCCACACAAACAGCAATCCAGACAAACAACTTCATAACCAGTGTAAAAAAACATGACCCTAACAAAATCATGTGAAGACTTGTCTGGGTGAATGTGTGTTGTCTCGTCGTCTTACCCTCTTGAGGCGCAGCATGTTCTCAGACTTGAGGGAGGTGAGGAGCTGCCACAGGGCCACACAGTGTTTCAGACTACACCTGCTCAGGGCCTGCATGAGGACAACAGGACAACACAGTGACTCAGACTACACCTGCTCAGGGCCTGCATGAGGACAACACAGTGACTCAGACTACACCTGCTCAGGGCCTGCATGAGGACAACACAGTGACTCAGACTACACCTGCTCAGGGCCTGCATGAGGACAACACAGTGACTCAGACTACACCTGCTCAGGGCCTGCATGAGGACAACACAGTGACTCAGACTACACCTGCTCAGGGCCTGCATGAGGACAACACAGTGACTCAGACTACACCTGCTCAGGGCCTGCATGAGGACAACACAGTGACTCAGACTACACCTGCTCAGGGCAACATTGCACTGGATTTGTGCTAAAAAGGTTAGCATTTGAAACAGTGGCCAGGTAAACAAAACCAAATAATGCAATGCTGTCTTACCTTGTCAATAGACTGCTTACAGGGTCAGGAAACCAACATGTACTTTTGTCATTTGGATGAACTATCCCTTAGTTTAATATAACCTCTAATCACATGGTCAGAAAACATGAAATCACTGCTAATGGGTTCTTTCTTGAAAGAGCTCACCTTACCGAGGGACGTGTTGTATTAACTTTCGGCTACAATTAATACCAAATTAGAGTAGATACTAATTGATAATATGCTAGCTATATACCCCAAAAAGCTGACGACAACAAGACAGAAAATTAAGTCACTACGTTTCTAAGGGTATCCATCTGCTTACTGGTTCCTGTAAGGAAGCCAATGAGGAGCCAGCTAGATGGAGAGAGCAGTGAAACAATCAGGCTTTAGGCTCTCAGCTAGCTGCTAAACCAGAGGAAGAAACAGAGTGTAGGACACCGAGGTATGTCACTGCTCCAGACGGAGGAAGGGGGCTGACCTTGAGGATGTGTGGGCCAGTCTGGTCTCCCATCTGCAGAACCTCCTCCAGGTAGCGCTGCAGCTGCAGCTGGGGCTCGCCTCCCGTCATGGCCAGGAAGCCCAGAGCCACCTCCACGGTGGAGAGCGCCTCACACACCTCGCTGTATGACTGCAGCTCCCCGGCCAGCGCCGACAGGGTCAGGATGGGCAGGGGCTCCTAGGGACACAAAGGGAAATGACAGAGACGTGGACCAGGCGTAGAACAGGATAAACTCAACCTCATGCCAGGGTTGTGTTCCAAAATTGGATGTAGTGAACCAATACCAGATTTCCCCGTTCATATCATACCATGTGACAACATGTCACCAGAGTTATTGTGACTTACCTGTTGAACCTTTCCTTTCACGTCCTTGAGGATATTTTCATAATTGCGGTCATGTCTGTTCACCAGGGTTGGGATTCCCTGTATGAGGCGGTAAGCAACACATCAAAACCTGTGTAATACACGGTCATATAGTAACTCTTGTCTTTACCTCACTTTGGCTGCGTTTACACAGGCAGACACATTCTGATCTTTTTTACTCTAATTGGTCTGTTGACCAATCACATCAGATCTTTTTCAGAGCTGATATGACTGGTCAAAAAAACAATTAGTGAAAAAAAGATCAGGATGTGAAAACGCAGCTTGTGACAGCTGAGTGTTTCTGTAAAAAGAGAAATCTATACAGTTCTGGTCGAACCTCTACCGCACACTAACTTCAGTAAAATATATGTTTATACGTGGATGTAGTTGCACCATTTAAGAGCATATTTCAAAAATGTATTTCATTACATTTGTTATTGTTAGACGATTGCTAATGAATTTGGCGTTACCCTACGAGAGAGTTTGTCACATTAACAATGTACCTTGTGTGAATTTAAGTCCCTCTAATTCTCTCTCTCTCGGAGGAGGAGGACCTGAGCCCTGGGACCATGCCTCAGGACTACCTGGCCTGATGACTCCTTGCTGTCCCCAGTCCACCTGGTCATGCTGCTGCTCCAGTTTCAACTGTTCTGCCTGCGGTTATGGAACCCTGACATGTTCACTGGACGTGCTACCTTATCCCGGACCTGCTGTTTTGGACTCTCTCTCTCTCTACTGCACCTGTTGTCTCTAACTCTGAATGATCGGCTATGAAAAGCCAACTGACATTTACTCCGGAGGTGCTGTCCTGTTGCACTCTCTACAACCACTGTGATTATTATTATCTGACCCTGCTGGTCATCTATTAACATTTGAACATCTTGGCCATGTTCTGTTATAATCTCCACCCGGCACAGCCAGAAGAGGACTGGTCACCCCTCATAGCCTGGTTCCTCTCTAGGTTTCTTCCTAGGTTCTGGCCTTTCTATGGAGTTTTTCCTAGCCACTGTGCTTCTACACCTGCATTGCTTGCTGTTTGGGGTTTTAGGCTGCGTTTCTGTACAGCACTTTGTGACATCGGCTGATGTAAAAAGGGCTTTATAAATACATTTGATTGATTGACCTTGCTGCAGCACAGGCATTTAGTAACTTTGTCGAAGCCGAGAACTGTACATTTGAGTTACCGACTGCTGACAGACAGACAGACATACAGACTCACGTTGAGGGTGATGAGTGGCTTTCCCTGCAGGAAGCGGGCCAGGATCTGCTGCTGGATCTTGGGCAGGTCGTACTCGTGCAGGGCCTCCTGGCCACGCTCCACACTGTACTGGCAGTTGGACAGAACCAAGGGCAGCAGATCCCTCTCCGGCTCGTAGCGGATCACGTGCAGGTCGCTCAGGTCCGCCGGACTCACCGTGTAGCTGGGGGAGAGAAAGGGGAAGAGTGAACTAATGTGGTTCCAACGGCTCGGTGGGGTAGACATCATGGTGCTGACATTACACCAGGGTTGTGGGTTTGAGACCTGCATGGTCACATATACTGATATACTGTATGTGTCAATGTTGACAGTTCTGGAAGTTCCTTTGGATAACAGGGTCTCCTAAATGACCATATTGTGTGTGTAAGAATGTGTGTAAGCAGGTGAGATCAACCATGTCTGCTTCTGCTTTCTATCAGTTCAGCAGGGGTTCAAGGGTTCCCAACAAGGGGTACTGGGACCATCAGAGGGGGGACTAAAGAAGACTCATGAGACCATAGTCCTACATTGTAAAATGCACAAGTGGGTACTTCAGGAGTACTCTGGGCAGAGTAAAATTACATTTGCTGGTATAGTAACCGAAAAAGGTTGGGAACCACTGGCCTAGCGGTTAAGAATGTTGGACCAATAACCAAAATGTCGCTGGTTTGAATCCCCGAGCCGGCAAGGTGGAAAAATCTGCCGTTCTGCCCTTGAGCAAGGCAGTTAACCCCCAACAACAACTGCTCCCTGGGCGCCGATGACGTGGACCACCTCTGGGTTAAATGCGGAAGACACGTTTCAGTTGTACAACTGACTAGGTATCCCCTTTCCCTTCCCTTTCTGTCTGTACATCTCAGACCAACCATGCAAACAGCATTTTTTCAATCAAGCCTAATGAGACCAGGGTCCATATGTATCAGAGTAGGAGCGCTGGTCCCGGATCAGGTCCCCCCCATCCACGGGATCTTATTGTGATCCAAAAGGAAAAATGATCCTGAATCAGCACTCTGAGATGCTGGGTTACATACGGCCCCAGATGAGTGTAAAGTAAATAGGACAACAGCACCCTCACCTGGTCTCCTCTCCAGTGTGCTTGTCCACGCAGTAGACCAGTTCGTTGTGCAGGGCGATGAGGTAGCTGACCAGTGCCGTGGAACACAGGCCGGAACCCTGTCGCCGTGGCAACAGAACCAGGAAGTCACTGGTCAGGTCCAGGTCCTTCCGGCAGAACTCGCCAGGGATTTTAATCTCACCTGGAGCAGAGCCAAAACACACAGATTATAATCACAAAATAGCAGATTAAGAAATCATGCATGAATGCCCCTCCAAAGAGCATATTTTAAAATATTGTATATATTTATATTATTCCTTTATTAATAGAGACCTAGAGTTGTGCTACGATTATCTGTGCTCATACCGTTGGTTGCCAGGGAGACCCGGAGCTGATTCCATGTTGTCAGGAAGATTTTGACCCGTTTCTCGTACCAGGCTGTGAGGGAGGCTGTGACAACAAACATAATAATCCACATGGAAGCCTATATTGTAAACCAACTGGAATACCCTTTTGACACTAGTGTTCTGGCCTGAACTGTACTGAGCCGACTCTTCTGTTTGACTTTCCAGCCTGTATGGTGGAGGCATAACCAGGCCACTACACTACAGCTTAGCTCGGCTGGCCTCAGTAGAGTGAAACTAATGATATATCTGCTCGCTGTACCATGCCAATAACACTAACAATACCACTGATTGTTTTCAGTTGGACGTACAGTACTGTGACTAACCCAGAAGTATAGTTTAAACTAGTACCTGCTTTCTGGCTGTGAAGGAAGTCAGCGATGGTACGGCAGGTGAGGTCAGTCACGTTCTGGAACCTCTTCACCAGATCTCTCTGCAGTGCCAGGATGTCAGGAAGGAACTTCACCAACCGCAGCTCTGCCTCCTGTCACCAGACCAATCACGGGGGGGGTGATGTTACGGCAACCAATCACAGGGTACGGTAAAACAAACAAACTGCTAATCACACTGCACAGAACGAAGGTCTGACCAACATTGTGACTGTCAATGAGACTGTAAACATGTTTATTATTAACATAATGAATGTTTTGGTTGTGTTTCAGATTATTCTGTGCCCAATAGAAACTAATGGTAAATAATGTAGTGTGTCATTTTGGAGTCACTTTTATTGTAAATAAGAATAAAATATGTTTCTAAACACTTCTACATTAATGTGGATGTGACCATGATTACCGGAACAAGGAGACTACAAGAACCTGTCCAATAAGAAACGCTCGCTTCCATTGCAAAACATTTTGCTACGCTGTGCACTAATGAATAAGACCAAGGTTTCGTTCAGCGGTGCCTCAGCTCTTACCCTCTGCAGGAACCGCCAGAGCATGGGCAGAGTGTCCCTGCCGTTGTGCTGCTCCACGATGTGGGTGAGGCTGAGTAGAGACACCCGCTCCCTGCAGCTCCACACAGCCGAACTGTGGATCAGAGACTCCCGGGGCAGAGAGGCCAGGAAGAGGCGCGGGTCCCCGAACACCAGCCTCATCACAGGGTTGGAGGAGACCCGCAAGTCGGCCCGGACGAAGGCGTTCACTTCCTTCAGCCGCCTGTCCAGGTGCTGGAGACGAGATGGGAGGAGGGGAGAGAGAGACAGAGGGGGAAGAAAGGGTCTCATTTAGATAATGATTCTGTTATTCAGGGCGGTGTTCATTAAACACTAAACAGAAGAAAACACATTAAATAAGAGAGAGGGACTACCTAGACTTGTCCAATAAGAAAATGCACAAAAAAAAAAAATCCCATTGCAAACATTTTAAAACGTTTTCCGTTGCATGCTCTAATAAACACGACAGTTACCACCGAAATAAAACAAATATTGTTGACTGTATTAAAAAGGTACTAAAGTCATTTATTCATCTAGAGATGATGAACTGAATCATATGGTGACTGATGTAATTAGTTGGTACCTTCAGCTGAGGTGTGATGATGTCATTGCTGACGGTGGTCTCCCAGCCGTTTCGGGCCTCCTTGGTGGAGAGCAGGTTGTCATAGGGAACAGGCCCTGGAGAGAGAAGCAGAGTAAAGTGAAGGAAACTTTCAGCGTCTGATATCAATCACAGACAATGATTCAATAACAATAATGGTAAAGAATGTACATATGATTCTAAAACTTTAATAAGGGATGGCTAATTTAATAGCACCGTTAGCATGCTTAGTTGGCTTATAAATCAGACAGTATTAGCGGCCTAAGGCGATGCTTGTTTTTAGTGATTGTAAACCTATTGAGGACATGGAGGTGTTTCTGGTCTCTTACACTGGCCAGGCTGGTGGGGCTCCAGAAGGCTGCTGATGACCAGGTGGACGGTGTTGACCGTGTCGTCAGACCCCTTCCCCAGCGACCTGGTCACCTGCTCCATGTCCTTCAACAGGTGGGCCCACAGGAACGCACCGGGGTCGGACACTGGGGGCTTGATGATGGCACCGATGACCTACCGAGAGAGAAAGAGGGTAGAGGGAGTGAGAAATGGAGGGAGTGGAGATGAAAGAGAGCGAGAGTGAGCAGAGAGAGAGAGAGAGCAGAGAGCGAGAGTGAGCCGAGGGAGAAAGAGGGGGAGGGTAGAGGGAGTGAGAAATGGAGGGAGTGGAGATGAAAGAGAGCGAGAGTGAGCAGAGAGAGCCGGAGACAGAGAGAGAAAAAGAGGGAGATCAAGAGACTCCGTTGAGGCAAGTGTCCTTCAAGAGATGTAACGGTCACCACTGGACAACAGTCAAACCAATAACCCCATCCATCCATGTACAGCAGGTACCTCTAGTGCAGTGGTTTTCAACCTCCTCAGACATTTCACACTTTAGTTGTTGTGGCCCTGAACAAACTCTAATTCACCTTATCAACAAAAATAAAAGAAGTAAAAAAACAATTTTTAACCTTTATTTAACTAGGCAAGTCAGTTAAGAACAAATTCATATTTACAAGGACGGCCTACCCCGGCCAAACCCACAACGCTGGGCCAATTGTGTGTACGGCCAGATGTGATACAGCCTGGATTCGAACCAGGGACTGTACTGACGCCTGTTGCACTGAGATGCTGTGCCTTAGACCGCTGCGCCACTCAAGAGCCCTAAATGCTTGATGATTCGTTGATCAGTTGAATCAGGTGTGTTAACGCTGGAATAGTTCCAACACATGGAAGAGCTGTGTGTTCACGAGGAGACGTTTGAAAACCCCTGCTCTAGTGTACTTACCTGGGGGTGACTGCTGGCCCCTAGCAGCATGGCCATGTGTGTGATCAGGCGCAGCAGGTTAAAGGGCACTGGGGACATGTTCTTGGTGTCCTGCATGTCCAGGTTGTCTCTCCGTCTGGGCTCTCCCAGGATGTGGCCGGTCTGGGTGCGGTCACCCCTGTGAAGAAAACAACATTTGTTTTTCTCCATTCTCCAGTGCTGTCATGATACCAGACCTGGGTTCAAATAGTATGAGCCTGCTTAGATGGCCAGATGGGCGGGGTTTGTACTTTCGGGGCGATTCCATTGGTTCCATTGTGCCAGGTCAGCTCAATCAAGCACAGCTAAACAATTTTTATAAAATAAAATACTGTTTGAACCGAAGTCTGCACAGTGCAGCACCTGCTCAAGCCATTATCAACTGTCTTTTAGAAATTCCATAAAAATCCCACTCACTGAATCTGAACGGCTTGGAAGCCAGGGACAGCTATGTGGTTGTCCCCTCCAATCTCAAGGCCACAGTCCAGGCAGCGACTCCTCTCCATGGGCTGGCCACACTGTGGTTAGAGGGGTCAGACAGATTGGTAGGAGAGAGAGAGAGAGAGATTCTGAGAAACAGTACTTAAACTGAAAGTTAGGGCCAACGATAAGATTATTCAGAATAAACTCAAAAGTTACGTACCTCACCGATGGTGCACGGGTGTTTGTTGGGACAAACTGTGGAAGAGCAGAAGAAAAGCTTGACGACTTCACATGTTAGACAGTTAAATCTGATAAATCTTTCAAAATGCACACATCCTTTGTTGTGGCCGTTACTATACTTACAGTACCACTGCAGCTGCCCCATAGCTTTGTGAGCCACTGCTAGCATGTCCTCTGGCATGGTGGGGAGGAAGGCTCTCTATAGACACACAGGAACAAACATCAACGTTAGCCGGACTATACATGAACAGAACGGGATACTAGGACCACCCTGGAGATAAGTCACTGGCGTTAATGTGTTGAACACTGTTGCTTTCTACGGACTGTATTGACTGATACTTCACTGATGTGGTGGATAGGCCTTTTTAAGTATTTCAATAATTAATCAACCAACCATTTTCAGACTACAGGGCAAAGTCAAACCATACTGCGCTGGCATTGATATTTATTTTCACAGGTTACCTTTTCAGCACCATTCTATTAAGTGTTGAATGCATACCAGGCCAGCCCAGTACAGCTTGGCTCAGCTCAGTAGTGTGAAAAGGGTTTAGCCTGGATTCCTTCCAGACCAGGGTTGTCAAACTAAATTCCTGTAGGACCGTGTGTAAGCTGTTTTTTGTTATTTCCTTTCTATTCATGTCAAATGAAGACCTTGGCAACCAGGTGAGGGGAGTTCTTAACTAGTCCTTACCCTATGGACTATAATCAAAACTAAAGTAGTGCACTACATAGGAAACAGTGTGCCATTGGGCACGCAGCTACAGTGTTCCCACCTGCATGTTGGCAGGCAGTAGTGCCAGCTGCTGGAGGGGCGTCAGTAGACCCTGGTTCCCACAGAGCAGCACTGCAGCCAGGTGGACGCTCAGCTCCACCACCACACACTGGGCCCCAGAGGCCCCGGGACGGACCTCCAGGGGCCCCAGCCGGTTGGCCACCAGGGCCTGGGCGAAGGCCCTCACCTCTGGGCTGACCAACACCTTGGAGGCCTGGATGAATGCCAACAGGGCCTGGCATTGCTGGGGGGATACAATGTTAGCTCTAGGTGTAAAGACACTGTTAAAAAGACAGGTGAAGTATGGAAGCTGAGGAGACTGACAATAATATTCCTTTCTCTTGACATGTGCACTCATTCACTACTTCCCGCAAATCTAAAAGCATTTGATTGGTGGTGACATGGGCTAGTAGGAGTTTCCACCATATGTCTTATATCAGTCATTATCCTTCAAATCAGTGAAGGGTAGGAAGGAGAGAATTGGGACTACGTCACAGTATTTTGTCTTTGTATAAGGACTCTTACCACAGGTTTAGGATGGAAGCTGTCATTGGCTGATCTGTAGAGAGAGGTGACTTCTCTGAACAAGGCCAGGAGCAGGTAGACTGCCTTCTTCTGTGGAGGACATTTACAGCCCTGCACACACACACACACACACACACACACACACACACACACACACACGTCCAATGCAGTGTTTATCCCCCAATATCAAAATAATTTATTGGTAACAATTAAGTACCTTACTATGATTGTTTTTAATTAAAATTGTCAAAAAGAAACAATAGCTTCTTAACACAGAGCAATTTCTCAAGCAAGAATTTTGCTCGGACTGTTTGAGGGGAGTGGTCTGAGTGGGGATGGAAAAACTGAAAACTTGCTGTTATTGGCAGAGATTTGGAACTCTTTCTTATTGGTCTATTAACTAATTTACTGGATGGTGATGTCACCATGGAAGGCCAAAACTCCATCCCACCAAAACAGGCTGAAAAACAGCTCTCACACTAATAGGGCCTTATCATCACTTTCACAGTATTATTCCAACCTCAGTGTGGAAATATACACACAGGAAAATCATGTTTTGACTGCACTGGGCCTTTAACACTTTAAAAACAGAATATCTGATAGAAAGAACATACAAATGAACAAGCAAAATCAAATCACAAGCTTATGCAAAATGTTCTGCAGGTGTTTCAGTTATGAAGTAAAGTAGAACTACAACAATACCTCACAAGCGTTGTCCAATCCCTCGAGTTTGCCTTCCATCATTGCCTTGGCAACAGCATCTCGGATCGTCTTGTAATCCTCTCCACACACAAGATATTGGTCTATCTGGCTGCCATCTTCATTCTGAAGGACAACAGAAGATAGCAAGAGTGGTTAAAATGGTATGAAAGACGTTTTATATCATCACATCAATACAGGAATACTTTGTAAAATACTCCAAAAATGCTAGCCATAAGGTTCTAGATATTAAATACCCATTTAACAAATTCAAACTTAAAAACATTATGGATGAAATAAGAACACCCTAAGCTAAAAGGTTGACTATCCCTGTACCACTTCCAGCTTGGTACTGACATCTTATTGCTCCCTACATTACTCTCCTATAAAGAAAGACAAAATGGCCACCATTACCTGCTGCAGAACTTCAGCAGGGAACAACCACCGGATGTCAGCCACCTTCAGGAGTGTCTGAACAAACTCCACGCCGCGCTGGCTGCAGATCTTACGGATGAGGTAGACCCGGTACCAGTCATTCCCGCTGCGTCTACACAGTTCTACCACACTGGTCAGGAAGGCCGCAACGCCGTTAGGAGACTCCTCCTGCGATCCTATTGGACCATAATGGGAGAGGGAAGCGTCACATGAACACATACGTTTGATTGAGAGGAGGACTAGGATAATTAGGCAAACATATACTCATTTTTTAAATAGATAGGTTTAATAGTCACATACACCGGGTAGATGAAGTTAGATATGTTGTTTTACAGAGTCAGCCATAGTAGTATGGCGCCCCTTGAGCAAATTAAGGTTAAATGCCTTGCTTAAGAGCACATCGACAGATTTTCCACCTTGTCGGCTCAGGTATTCAAACCAGCAACCTTTCAGTTACTGACCCAACAATCTAACCGCTAGGCTACCTGCCGTCCTACTGTATTAATTAAATCATTGAATAGTCTATCAAATCAATGATATATATTGTACGACAGTTGACCTACACCAGCAAGTATCATTTTGAAACAAGGGTAGTGTTCAATAGGAACAAAATGGAAGAAAAAAACTTTATTAAATGGAGTGATACTGGCAGACTACTTGAAATGACCCAATACTAGTTGTACCCTACTGAACAGGATCCAGGATGACGTACGTACCTGTGGCAGCAGACAGCATGTGGACCAGCAGGTCTGCAGCCCTGTCCAGCCCCATGCGCACCCTGGCCACCTGCTGCAGGTACTCTACGGTGGCTGCGTGGCCGGCATCCAACTGCAGGAAGTCCCCCAGGAAGACCCTCTCATCCTGCATGCAGGCCTGCTGCTCCGCCGCCGTGTGGCACTGCATCCGCTCAAACATGGAATCCTGGGATGGAGAGGAGGGTGTGACAATGATATCACTGAAAAAGCATTTCACTGAAAGATGCTACATGTAGAATGTGTCACCCATGTAGAAGCTTGGTGAACTGCAACTACACTTAGGCTCAATATAAACAATTCCCTCCCCTGCCCCGCAACACGGTGGAGAGGTTAGTGCCATCTGACTTCCCAAGGATCCTTGATAGCAAGACTATTTTACTTTCAGTTACGTCCATCAACTTCAAAACAGCCGTAAAAATAATATTTTTGGTAATTGAAAAGATATTTCACAGTGATTTAGATGGTACAATGATTCCCTACACTATTCAGTGCTTGTTTTCTCACATATACTGAAATTGAGCATGGAATTTCAGTAACCAGACAATGACAAAGCGATTTCTACATTGGCCGCTTGCCCCAGTCTGCCATTGTTCGTTGTGCTCGATGAGGAGATGACCACGCCTTTTAGTGACGTCGATGTAAGAGGGAGAGTGCAGTTTTCCCATCTGGCTTTTGTTGTCAAATAGCAAGTCTGCATTTTAGAATGCTATTTTGTGTGTGAAACACTATCATTCCACTATTACTGCAGATAGAATATTATGGACATTTTCTGAAATTACAATGCAAAAACTCTACATGTAGCTGTTTGAAATAGCATTATTCACTGAAATAGCACACGTCACTGAAATAGCACACGTCACTGAAATAGCACACGTCACTGAAATAGCACGCGTCACTGAAATAGCACGCGTCACTGAAATAGCACGCGTCACTGAAATAGCACGCGTCACTGAAATAGCACGCGTCACTGAAATAGCACGCGTCACTGAAATAGCACGCGTCACTGAAATAGCACTGAAATAGCACGCGTCACTGAAATAGCATTATTCACTGAAATAGCATTATTCACTGAAATAGCATTATTCACTGAAATAGCACGCGTCACTGAAATAGCATTATTCACTGAAATAGCACTGAAATAGCACGCGTCACTGAAATAGCATTATTCACTGAAATAGCACATGTAGCCATTGACATAACTAAATCCACAGCAGTAAAGACTGAGTTTCAAGCATGACACTATGTATTACTTTTAAGGCTAGGATTTTGTATCAACTCCAAACAGTCAAGTCAATGTACTTAGCCGATATCTCTTCACACCAACAATTACTGACGCATAACTCTTTACATACACCAACCACATAAATGCTACTGTAGATTCAAATGGGCCATATGTACACCTACCTCCAGACATATGAGTCAATGGGCCATATATACACCTACCTCCAGACATATGAGTCAAAGGGCCATATATACACCTACCTCCATTCAATGGGCCATATGTACACCTACCTCCAGACATATGAGTCAAAGGGCCATATATACACCTACCTCCAGACATATGAGTCAAAGGGCCATATATACACCTACCTCCAGACATATGAGTCAAAGGGCCATATATACGCCTACCTCCAGACATATGAGTCAAAGGGCCATATATACACCTACCTCCAGACATATGAGTCAATGGGCCATATGTACACCTACCTCCAGACATATGAGTCAAAGGGCCATATATACACCTACCTCCAGACATATGAGTCAAAGGGCCATATATACACCTACCTCCATTCAATGGGCCATATATACACCTACCTCCAGACATATGAGTCAAAGGGCCATATATACACCTACCTCCAGACATATGAGTCAAAGGGCCATATATACACCTACCTCCATTCAATGGGCCATATATACACCTACCTACATTCAATGGGCCATATGTACACCTACCTCCAGACATATGAGTCAAATGGGCCATATATATACCTACCTCCAGACATATGAGTCAATGGGCCATATATACACCTACCTCCATTCAATGGGCCATATATACACCTACCTCCATTCAATGGGCCATATGTACACCTACCTCCATTCAAATGGGCCATATAAACACCTACCTCCAGACATATGAGTCAAAGGGCCATATATACACCTACCTCCATTCAATGGGCCATATATACACCTACCTCCATTCAATGGGCCATATGTACACCTACCTCCAGACATATGAGTCAATGGGCCATATATACACCTACCTCCAGACATATGAGTCAAAGGGCCATATATACACCTACCTCCATTCAATGGGCCATATATACACCTACCTCCAGACATATGAGTCAAAGGGCCATATATACACCTACCTCCATTCAAATGGGCCATATATACACCTACCTCCAGACATATGAGTCAAAGGGCCATATATACACCTACCTCCAGACATATGAGTCAATGGGCCATATATACACCTACCTCCAGACATATGAGTCAAAGGGCCATATATACACCTACCTCCATTCAAATGGGCCATATGTACACCTACCTCCAGACATATGAGTCAACGGGCCATATATACACCTACCTCCATTCAATGGGCCATATGTACACCTACCTCCAGACATATGAGTCAATGGGCCATATATACACCTACCTCCAGACATATGAGTCAAAGGGCCATATATACACCTACCTCCATTCAATGGGCCATATATACACCTACCTCCATTCAATGGGCCATATGTACACCTACCTCCATTCAAATGGGCCATATAAACACCTACCTCCAGACATATGAGTCAATGGGCCATATATACACCTACCTCCAGACATATGAGTCAAAGGGCCATATATACACCTACCTCCATTCAATGGGCCATATATACACCTACCTCCATTCAATGGGCCATATGTACACCTACCTCCATTCAAATGGGCCATATAAACACCTACCTCCAGACATATGAGTCAATGGGCCATATATACACCTACCTCCAGACATATGAGTCAAAGGGCCATATATACACCTACCTCCATTCAATGGGCCATATATACACCTACCTCCATTCAATGGGCCATATGTACACCTACCTCCAGACATATGAGTCAATGGGCCATATATACACCTACCTCCAGACATATGAGTCAAAGGGCCATATATACACCTACCTCCATTCAATGGGCCATATATACACCTACCTCCATTCAATGGGCCATATGTACACCTACCTCCATTCAAATGGGCCATATAAACACCTACCTCCAGACATATGAGTCAATGGGCCATATATACACCTACCTCCAGACATATGAGTCAAAGGGCCATATATACACCTACCTCCATTCAATGGGCCATATATACACCTACCTCCATTCAATGGGCCATATGTACACCTACCTCCAGACAGTTGATATACAGACAATACAGTTCCTTCTTGTCTGATTCCTCCAAGATGTTGCTCTGTTCAACTGCTGTCAGGTGCTGCTGCAGGTAGTCTTTCACGTCATCAAAGCTTCAAAAACAAACATGAATTTAATCAAACAGTGAGGGGCATTTGAAAAATGTTGATATACATGATTACAAGATAATCATGAATGAAAGAGTAGTCTAGCAGTACTAGTCACGTAATCACCTGTATTTGAGCAGGAGTTTGAGAACAACCGACCGAACTACTGGGTTTTTGTCAACAGAGTCGTCAAAGGGAGAGAGGGCCTTGGTCAGAATCTGACGATGAGCTGGCAAAGAGGAAGAGGATTGTGAGGACAACCACACACACAACAAGACAAACACACAGTGGCCCACACACCGCCCACACCCCCATCTCCACCCACTCACCACCTCTGATGATGGGCACAGAGTGGACCTCCACCATGAGGAAGGAGAGCAGGTGGAGGATGATGGCACTGCAGGGGGGAGAGTTGTCCTTGAAGCACACTGTTGAGACCAGGTCTATGAAGAAGGCGTTGCACTGCTTCCTGAAGCGGGCTGTCTGGTTGATCAGAACTCTGTGTAATAACATGATTGACACAACAGTGACCAACAAACAATGCAATGAACCCACACATACTGTATGTTAATAATTAAATTCCGTTACAGTATTGATGGGTTCTGACTCTAAACTTGAAATAGTGTTAATTATCAGGTATCCTATTGAAATATTGAGCGCCATAGTCTGGTTTCTACACCAGAAGTTAATGGGTATCTGTAGGAGGAATGCATATGGTGGAGGCAATTCAGTTTGGAATATATTGAGTAAATGGAAGGCAATCACATGTTTGCAGGAGGGTGGAGAGATGAGGTTTAGTGAGGAAGGGGGTCAGGTCACATTAAGGGAGAAGGAACAGTTTATGGCCCGCATCACTTAACTTCCTGCCTAGCAATAAAGAGAAGGAGGAGACTCCACCCAAACTGGGGTATATATACTACCACTGGTGGAAATATGTCTTTGTCTTATGCAGCTGTAAACTTGGTTTGAGCTTTACTAATCGTCCATGAGTTTTTACAAGGTTAATTTAGAACCTAACAGTATGAAAGCATTTAAAACTGGTGAGCCTAAAATGCATACACAAGAACGGTATTGCGTAATTAATGAATTGCAGTGAAATTAATTAATGAATAAGTGAATGGCAGTGAAACTAATGAATGGCAGGGAAATGAATGAATGAATTGAAGCTTAATCAACAATAGAACATTAAAATAGGATTAAATCACAAAGTCAGAGTTATTTCCATGAGGTTATCTTCTTCAGATAACAAACAGACCCATCAGTATGTCTAATAACCTTAGTCATGTACTAATCAACATGAGGGTCCGCCCTCACCTTATGTCTTCAGAGGGCCTGAGAGCGAAGTCGTCTGGCACAGCCTGCATGCAGAGAGGACAGAACATCTGACCTGGGACCAGCCACTGTCTGATGCAGACCAGGCAGTAGATGTGGTCACACGGCAGGCTCAGGGGGTCATGGGGGTCGCTCATACACACAGGGCACGGCTGGAGGCCAAACCTGGACACGGACAAGATATCGGTATGCAAGTTAAGCATACAGCATGCAGGACGCTAAGTTTGTTAAAATTATAGAGCTAGACACTAGTTATACAGTCGTGGCCAAAAGTTTTGAGAATGACACAAATATTAATTTCCACAAAGTTTGCTGCTTCAGTGTCTTTAGATTTTTTTGTCAGATGTTACTATGGAATACTGAAGTATAATTACAAGCATTTCATAAGTGTCAAAGGCTTTTATTGACAATTACATGAAGTTGATGCAAAGAGTCAATATTTGCAGTGTTGACCCTTCTTTTTCAAGACCTCTGCAATCCGCCCTGGCATGCTGTCAATTAACTTCTGGGCCACATCCTGACTGATGGCAGCCCATTCTTGCATAATCAATGCTTGGATGCTTGGAATTTGTGGGTTTTTGTTTGTCCACCCGCCTCTTGAGGATTGACCACAAGTTCTCAATGGGATTAAGGTCTGGGGAGTTTCCTGGCCATGGACCCAAAATATAGATGTTTTGTTCCCCGAGCCACTTAGTTATCACTTGTGCCTTATGGCAAGGTGCTCCATCATGCTGAAAATGGCATTGTTCGTCACCAAACTGTTCCTGGATGGTTGGGAGAAGTTGCTCTCGGAGGATGTGTTGGTACCATTCTTTATTCATGGCTGTGTTCTCTGGCAAAATTGTGAGTGAGCCCACTCCCTTGGCTGAGAAGCAACCCCACACATGAATGGTCTCAGGATGCTTTACTGTTGGCATGACACAGGACTGATGGTAGCGCTCACCTTGTCTTCTCCGGACAAGCTTTTTTTGCGGATGCCCCAAACAATCGGAAAGGGGATTCCTCAGAGAAAATGACTTTACCCCAGTCCTCAGCAGTCCAATACCTATACCTTTTGCAGAATATCAGTCTGTCCCTGATGTTTTTCCTGGAGAGAAGTGGCTTCTTTGCTGCCCTTTTTGACACCAGGCCATCCTCCAAAAGGCTTCGCTTCACTGTGCGTGCAGATGCACTCACACCTGCCTGCTGCCATTCCTGAGCTCTGTACTGGTGGTGCGCCGATCCCGCAGCTCAATAAGCTTAAGGAGACGGTCCTGGCGCTTGCTGGACTTTCTTGAGCACCCTGAAGCCTTCTTCACAACAATTGAACCGCTCTCCTCTATCTCTTCAGTTCATTTGCATGGTAAAGAGGGACTTTGAAATTAATTGCAATTCATCTGATCACTCTTCATAACATTCTGGAGTATATGCAAATTGCCATCATACAAACTGCGGCAGCAGACTTCGTGAAAATTTATATTTGTGTCATTCTCAAAACTTTTGGCCACGACTGTACACTATAATGAAGGCCCTGAGTTTTTCTTTGTTATGTGAATGTGACCAGGAAAAAGTCCAGGTCCTTGTTTCTACCCACTATAAGTAAGGCCCTGAGGTTTTAGTGGTCATAGTCCAATCATGATCCAGCCATATGCTTCCTTTGTGGTATAATACCAGCCAATCTCTGCTTTGCTGGATCAGGATTCCAATAGAAATACACTTCCAGAAAGATGAGAAAGGAAAGGGAATCCGTACCTGAAAATGCACTCCATTGCTCCGTCTTTGCAGGCTTTCAGTATACCGATCACTGCCTCAAACGGCTTCTTCATTTTCAGGTCAGAGTCCTTCTCCAGGATCTTGATAGAAAGGAAAGGAAAATGGACACTGAACAAAAAGATAAACTCAACATGTAAAGTGTTGGTCCTATGTTTCATGAGCTGAAATAAAAGATTGCAGACATTTCCCATATGCACAAAAAGCGTATTTCTCTCAAATTTTGGCCACAAATTTGTTTGCATCCCTGTTAGTGAGCATTTATCCTTTACCAAGATAATTCATCCACCTGTCAGGTGTGGCATATCAAGAAGCTGATTAAACAACATGATCATTACACAGGTACACCTTGTGCTGGGGACAATAAACCTGCACATTTTAGAGTGGCCTTTTGTCAAACAACACAATGGCACATATGTCTAAAGTTTTGGGGAGCGTGCAATTGGCATCCTGATTGCAGGAATGTTCACCAGAGCTGTTGCCAGAAAATGTAATGTTCATTTCTCTACCATAAGCCTCCTCCAACGGTGTTTTAGAGAATTTGGCAGTACATTCAAAATCGGCCTCACAACTGCAGACCACGTGTATGGCATCGTGTGGGTGAGCGGTTTACTGATGTCAACGTTGTGAACAGAGTGCCCATGGTGGCCGTGGGGTTCTGGTATGGGCAGACATAAGCTACGGACAATGTACACAATTGCATTTTATCAATGTCAATTTGAATGAACAGAGATAACGTGACGAGGTCCTGAGGCCCATTGTCGTGCCATTCATCCGCCGCCATCCCCTCCTGTTTCAGCATGATAATGCACGGCCCCATGTCACAAGGATCTGCACACAATTCCTGGAAGCTGAAAATGTCCCAGTTCTTCCATGGCCTGCATACTCACCAGACATGTCACCCATTGAGCAGGTTTGGGATGCTCTGGATCAACGTGTACGACAGCGTGTTCACGTTCCCACCAATATTCAGCAACTTCGCACAGTCATTGAAGAGGAGTGGGACAACATTCCACAGGCCACAATCAACAGCCTGATCAACTCTATGCAAAGAAGATGTCTCGCTGCATGAGGCAAATGGTGGTCACACCAGATACTGACTGGTTTTCTGATGCCCACATTGTTTTTAAGGTGTCTGTGATCAAGAGATTCATATCTGTATTCCCAGTCATGTGAAATCCATAGATTAAATTAATTTATTTCAATAGACAGATTTCCTTATGTGAACTGTAACTCAGTAAAACCTTTGAAATTGTTGCATATTGTATTTATATTTTTGTTCAGTATATTATTCTGATATTAGCCCAGGCAAATCAGAGGAGTGGTGTGGTTACCTCCGCATACAGTGACTAAAATAGATCACTGAAGGGCACCATTTTATTTAACTAGGCAAGTCAGTTAAGAACAAATTCTTATTTACAATGACGGCCTACACTCGCCAAACCTGGGCCAATTGTGCGCAGCCCTATGGGACTCCCAATCACGTCCGGTTGTGATACAGCCTGGATTCGAACCAGGGTGTCTGTAGTGAAGCCTCTAGCACTGAGATGCAGTGCCTTAGACCGCTGCGCCACTATACAGTACTATGCATACACTAAAAGGCGGTTTCCCAGACACAGAATAAGCCCAATCCTGGATTTAAATCATTTTTGATAGAGATTCTCAATTGACATCAGCATTCCTTTAGATATGACCCCAAACCACACTGACCTGGCACAACCCTCTGGTGTGCTCCAAGACCAGAGGCTTCAGCTTCTTCTCCACCGCCTCGATGCCCAGTAACATGTGCTCCACAAACAGAGACAAGGTGACGATGCGGTTCCACCCGGTCCTACAGGAACAACAGAACAAACAAGTCACACAAAAATAATACAACTGGCATTCTGTTGTTCTAAAGTTTTAGCAGCTACCAAATAATACAAAACTGCCCTTCAGATGACTGGACAGCTTTACACTTATTTTAAATCTAATTTAAATAAAAGGGACTTTTGAAGGGACAATGCGACAAACAAAAAACAACAGTTGATAAATAGAGTCAGTTTATATACCGGCCATGTCAATGTCACTGTGTCAACCTCGCCATTCATGTTCCTGTCATTGAGATTGAATAGAATCCCTGTTAACTCACTGAACTCTGTGGACCATGGCCATGCTCCTGTCCTTATAGTGTCTCAGATTCTCCTCGGAGCAGACCAACTCGATGGGAACCTGGAGCCTCTTGACCTGTCTGAGCCAGACCAGCCGCTGGCCGTCCGTGTCCAGAGCCTGGGGCTCCAGGTACTCTACACAGGCCACGGCCGCATACACGTCCAGCACCTGGGGAGTTAACGCATGCTTTGAGGGGTAACGCAGTCTCATGTAGCTAGACATGGCGTTATCACATTTGCTCCGCATCCTGGCAGAGGAGAACATAGATGCCAGGCACACAAGGCTGTGGTCAATGCAAAATGACACAATGCAGAGGAATATACTGAACATATCCTTGTTCCTGAAAATGGTTTATATTAACACAAGTATGTGTCCCAATACAACACAAGCCACACAGCATAAAGGAGTGATATTCCAGCAAGCATCTCCCCTATGCTTGAGCTAAAACGCAAATATTTACCTTACATTTCATCTCTACCAGCATTCAAAGACTGGAAGAAAACAAAAGTATCATTGCTTGAAATAAAATGAAGAATCCCTTTAACACAGAACTGGCCTGCTATACTAGACTTCAGTGGAGGCTGCTGAGGGGAGGACGGCTCATAATAATGTGTCCTGCTCCTGGTTTTAATTTCAACATTTCCACACCTAGAACCATAGCGGCTCTGCTTGCGCTGGCCAACAGTTAGGACTCCAGTGCAGCTGGTATAAAACATAGTGTTTTCCCAACGCCCCAGTGTAGCTTCCCAGTAATACTGACCAGCTCATCCCCCTCTCTGGCATGTGTGTTCCCCCGGAGGACCTGGGCCAACTGGGGCTCCATGCTGATCATCCTGGACAGGTTCTGCAGGCGGTTCTTAAACTCATGGTAGGCAGCGTGGACCCAGGGCAGCGATGTCACTTCCTTCCCCATGACGTCATCGTGACGCAGCCGCAGCTCGTTCACACAACAGGTCAAGGCACCGCAAAGGAGCTGGATGGTTGGTTAGGATGTATGGATGCATACACACACACACACACACCACACACACACACACACACACACACACACACACACACACACACAAACTAATAATTAACACCTTGAAATAACAATTCAATTCATATTTATCTAGCCAGGACTGTCCAGTCAGGATGATGATTGCTGGGATCCATAAAAACAGACTAATGACATCATTATATAAATGTTGAAAGTAAAAGAAGGAAACTCATTACCTGCAGATCCTCCTGACAGGTCACACTCATGGTCATGGAGATGAAATCCTGCAGGTACCTGTGGAAGAACTCAGCCTGCATCTCCGGGTCTGCCTCTGAGATGTAGCGGCCCAGTGGGGTCTTCCTAAAGAACTCCTCAAACTGGCCCTGAGTGTGACCTGAACATCCCAGAGGGAAACACCATAACTAGGTTAAATGAAGAGAAAATAACATCCTTCCTAGATAGAGACCTAGTACTGAAGAATTATGGAACACAACACAGACTACAACCAGGGATGTAGCAGTAAAACAATGCTGAACGTTGGTCAAAACGTAATGCCCTATTCACTAAATAAATGAATGATCCTCCAATACAACCCCTGGTTACAACATATAACAGGGTTCCCCAACTGGAGGCCCGAAAGTTTTCAGATAAAACAAATACATTTTTAAAAAATCGAATACTTTTTTCTTTTCATTGTTGGACTTAAGACTGTAAAAACACCAGGAAATCAGCACCAAGTGATTTTAATTTAAGAAATTTGTTCCAAAGTATTCTCACGCAACACAGAGAGACATATGATTGTATACAAATGTAAGCAAGGTTTGAAATGATTATGTTTTAGTCAAACATATCTGTTTGGGCTTCTTGCAGTCTACAAATTATTTGTAATTATGATCCGGCCCTCCAACATCCACTCAAAAAGAAAAGAAAAAGGGCCCTCGGCTGAATCTAGTTGATGATCCCTGACATATAAGTTAGATGTATGAGGTATTGTCATAACCCACTACCTTCATGCTGGAGGGCATGGACCCAGAGTTCATCCAGGTAGTCCCTGATCCTCCAGCTGAAGGGCATGATGCAGCCGATGTTCTTGTCCAGCCCAATGTAGTTCTGGACCAGGATGGTCTTTGACTCTGAACTGGGACAGGGAGGGAGGGGTTAATATAGAGTGGAAAGAGAGAGGAAGTTGTTGATTCACTGACATTCTAGAATCAGAGCTGACAGAAGAAAGCATCTCTAGTCTTGAACACAGAAATATAATTACTAGAAGGGACAAAGCCCCTCAGACCATGGTAATTTGACTGGAATACTCAATATGGCCGCCGGTCCACCCATTGCAGAACAACAACTTGATTAAAAATGTCTGTTCTTGTCATTCTATTTCTATGCTCTCAAGTCCAACAACATAACCATTGCTGTGACAGTACAGTACTTACTTGAGGTCCAGTCTTGTGTAGGGAACCTCGAGTAGTTTGTCGTTCCCAAAGATGTCCAACCAGAGTTTCTTAACCGCCTCTCCAGAGTTGGAGTCCAGCAGAATGTCCAGGTTACGGTCACGGTCGATGACAGAGACCAGCTGGGCCAAGAAGGGAATAACCACAGCCTGCACCCTTTTCCATAGGGTGTGTCTGGTTCAAAAAAGTAGAAAACCAGTTTAGTAGAGCCGTTTATGGGCAATATGGTGCAAGTCAAAATGTATGGTTATTTGGCCAATCAAAAATATCTTATGTCCCTTAAAGAGTTAGTTAAAAATCTTTAAAGTCCCTTTGAATTTAGCAAACAATGAGGATTTGTACTGGTATAAGAGGTTTTGAAATCATAGTGGTCACTCACCTGAATGTCCCTCCTTCCTGCAGTGCGTCAATGTTGGACGCCTCCTTGATGACCCAGTTATTTGAGCACAGTTTGAGCGTGTTGTCATCATGGGTCGACAGCAACGAGTGAAGACGTCTCTTCACGGTCCTCAGAAATTCAGCTGTTCATAAAAATTCATAGTCTGAGTAGTATCATTGTGAATGGAGTGCATGTCAATGATGACCCATTGTAGTGCTGTATCCATGCAAGCTTGGATATGGTAATGCCAGAGAAGTATGGAGATCCTTATTGAGTCTCTCAATTTTCAAACTTCTCCGGCGCTAGCACGCACTACAGCTTAGATATAGCACGCCAATGGGTAAACAGTTATTAAGAATTGGCCTAAACAGCAATAATAATAGATTCATTTTATATAGCGCTTATTACTACAAGAAGAATCTCCAAGTCGCTTTAAAAATCCCCAAAAATAAACAATTAGTACTATAGTAGTTATCCTACCTCTTATTTGTTGGTTGTCAGTCAGGAGTGTGAGCAGGATCTCCACTCTCCTGGTGCTACGGACTCCGCCCTCCAGCTGGTCTCTGAGCATGCCCACTGCACTCTGCACACAGCTACGTACCAGCGCCGTGGTGTCCACAACACTCCCCCAGCTCTGCAGTAGGAACATGGTCAAGACACATGAAACATGAGGAAGGTGTTCCAAAACAACATGGTTTATGTACAGTAAAACCACATGGGTTATGTACAGTAAAACCACATGGGTTATGTACAGTAAAACCACATGGGTTATGTACACATGATATTTACATGGTGCTACAAACAGGATTTATTTGAATTTTTGCAGTATTACTGTAAAACACTGCAAGAGGAAAAGGCTTTTACAAGAGGAAGTCCATCATACAGAATGCCAAAACAATATTGTAGCAAATAATAACACCTAAATATTAAAATGTTAAAGTCTAACATCAAAAACTGCATCCTCTTTTAAAGCATTAGATTGTATCTCAGTTTATAATGCTAAATAGTGTAGACCTGTCGTATAGGATCTTTCAACCAAAAATATGATGATTTCTACGCTGTTTGTGCAATTTCAGTGCTTGTTTTCTCACAAACTGAAATTGAGTGTGAAATTTTAGAAAACAGGAAATTGCATTTGCGATTTGCACTAAATAACACGGCCACGAAGTCAGAAAAGGCAATCCCATTTTGACAACGGATGCCCCTCTGGCGAGAGAAATCAATAGGCAAATATCACAGCCAATCACAACACTGACGGGTAAGTAATAGTGTAAAACTCACTGTTTGGTCTTCATGTTCCTGTTGCTCTGTCTCAGTGTACATGTCATCTACCTCCATAGCTGTGCATAAACATAGAAGGCTCTTTTAACTATGTCAACAGGTCATTTTTTATGAAGAAGTGTATCAGTACGAAGACATTTTGCCATTATCATCAATACGAGTGTAAAAGGTCATTCACCTTCAGGCTCATCCTTTTTCTCCTCAAACAGTTGACTGATGGTAAGGTTTCTCAAGGCTTTGATATCTGACACAATATCTTTCGATCTTCTGAGGTCATCAATATGAACCGACCTCCAGGGGTCTATATTGGATTTCAAAAAAAGAAAACGTTTTTTTTTACAAAAGTTTTCAATCTCAGATGATCTTTTGTGTACGTATCCCATTTCAACATGTTCTAAAGTTGTAAAATGTTTGAACCAACGATAAGCTCACCTCCATGAAATCCGACATAGGATGTCCCTCCTTCCATTCTCGGCAATTTAGTAATGAAGTAGACGAAGACCTTGCCTCCCATCTCCTCTTGCCTTGATTTGTTGATTTCATTGATGGCAGAATATCTGAAATTAATTAGATAAATTATTAGATATAATCCGATTTAGTTTTTTAAAATGTATTTATCAAATTACATGTATTCCGGACTTCACTTACTTGGCGGAGGCAATGAGATTTGCACTGTGCGACGCTTCATCAAAATCTGACTGAATGATCAGTATTTTGTTGCCAGATGTATTCTCTCTCCCATTTCCAGATGTGAGGAAATGACTAAGAAGAGAGCAATGTTTTTAACCTGACCAAAAGGTTTCAACTCAACGGCTAATGGACAATCAATAAAGCATGATGAGGATGAACTAAAAGGTGTCAAACCTGATCTTCTTGAGGAAGGAGTGCTCCGTGTCAAACTGCTGAAGAGAGAGAAGCTCGACATTGGTCACAACCTCTTCCAGTGGTCCAACATCTGATGCTGTTAAAAGTCTGGAAAAGGTAGTCACCTTGGAAAGTAAAAAAAAAAAAAATAGGACTATATAAACAAACGTTTAATAAGAGTTATATCCCAAAGTTGCCAGGGTTTTCAGAAATCCTGGTTGGAGAATTCCCTCCTGATTACGGGAATCCCCCAATCAAGATTTCTGAAAAAAATAAGAATTTTTGGAATATTGAAAGCCTACATTTGATTGTGGTAAAACAATTATATAACAAATTGTTACCTCTGTGAAGGAGGAATGGCACTGCTCGTCCTGTTGAGTGTGAGAGAAGATGAAGTCGGCCAAAGAGCTGTGCTTCTGGTCCTCAAAGTAGATCCTGGCCAGATGTTCACTCTCCACCCTGGGGAGACCAGTGCAGTCCAGCCGAACCACCGAGTCCGGAGTGGCACAGTTCAGAAGGATCAGTTTGGCCTCGTCCAGGACTCTTCTTTGGGGGTCGGAAATGTCTGTCTCTCCCCTTTGTTTCTCTGTCATTTGGAGGACCACCGAAGCACACGTGTCGGAATGGTAGCCAATGAAAACGTCAGGAGGTAGGTACTTGTATGTCTGGGGGGCCATGGAGTGTTGGTTATTGAGGGCCACAAACTGCCCAACCCATTTCTCCAACTCCACAACAACTGCTCTTTGTTCCTCCTTGAGAACTGTATGGATGTCCAGATAGTGCTTCTCAAGCCTGTTGATGAGAGGGATTGGAAACTGTTTGTAGACCACCTCTTTCTCCTCAATGACAATGAGCCTGAAGTCTTTGTGTACTCTGCATTTGACACGATGTGTCCCCAGTCCCAGGTCAACGTACTTCTGTCCTCCCAAGCAGACGTAGTACTGGTTCAGAGCATCGTAGAGACTTTCGTAGAGGTTCTGCAAGTTCAGGAGCACGACGGTTCGACCGGTTTCCATGCAGATCTTGACTCTGTTGATGTTGCGGCAGATCTGGGTGTACTCTTGGTCCTTGGGGAAGCTAGACCCGAAGACAATCTCTGGCTGGCAGCTCTCGGAGAAAAAAGTCTGTTGCAGGATCTGTAGTGCTGCATAGTTCTTGGTCAGAACAAGCAAGTAGCGGCACTCGTCCTCCTGGCCAATCGCAGAAATGTTTTGTCTGACAAGATCTATGGTGCTGATGCTCTCCAGATTCAGGTTGATCTGTATCTTCTGGAGCCTTTGGGTGAAGACTGTGACTGCATCCACGTCGTCCCTGCCACTGAAGTTCCTGAGGACCGCCTCCACAATCTTCTCTGCACTAGGCCTCTGTTCGGAAGCCTTGGTCACTGCGAAAACCATCTTTATCAAGCTGTAGTAGTCACGCAAACCAAAGAAACCTTTCCCCTGTTTACGGCAGATGTTTAGGTAGGCCCTGGCAAAGGGTTGGAAGAAATCCCTGACCTTCTCCAAAATCATTGTGTCAGACGAGCATATGCCTTTAGCGCTCTCAATCAGCTCTTTCTCGTCGGGGTCGCCACGTGAGACAAAAATGCCTCTATTCATCTTCGCAGGATCTAAAGCCCAGTTGGAGATGCCGATGAATCCAACCTTTTTGTGAGGTAGTGGCTCATCATCGATGCATCCCTCTTCTAGCAGAGGATGGAGAGTTTTCAGGGGCATTTTGGGAGAATCCTCAGCCAAGCCAATCTCATCCAGCACCACCACAGATATATACTCCTTCAGGTTCTTCCCCTCCTGGAAGCGACCACATTGCTTGAATGTGTTGATGATGCCCTCCGGTGTGGAGTGAGGGCTGCACTGGAAGGACACCAGGTGAATCTGCTTAAGCCTTTTGTAGAGGTCAGAGTGTGCGGCTTGGCCCTGCATGGCGTCTGCCACCAAGGTTTTAGACAGAGATTTTGAACTCCCAGGTTTCCCCACCAAGAAGAGGGGGATTCTAAGCTCTATACAGACAACCATCATGAAGACATTCTCTTTCAGAGCGTTGTTTCGTGCAATAGTTTCCCCCAAGGGCACTCCGCTCAGAAGGAGATCCTGCATGAGGGAGATCTCCTGCATCACTTTGAATGGGGTGTAGGTTTCAGTGAGGTATTTGCAGATTCTCTGTCGGTACTTGTCCTTGTTTTCCAAGCAGGCGTGGTAGCATACTCCCAGAGCCATCACTACAGACCACAAGACTGGGTCTCTTGCTTCTGGCTCCCTCTGGTTCCTCTCACTCCTCTCTGCGTTTTGATTTCTCTGATACTGATTTAGCTCAGCAAGCAGCATCGCATGGTTTTTGTAGAACCACACAAAGGCTTGCATGCAACGTTCTACATCCCTCAGACTTACGAAGCTACATTCGTCTTTCCTTGTCCGCATGTACCTCTGCGAAGCAGACAGGACTTCCGCGATCAACCTGGTGTATAGTATATCGATCGTGTTGGTCTCAACCACCCTCTGGACAATCTGCTGGATGTACATTTTTTCAGTGTGATCATTGAGCTGGCCAAAGTCCCACACCAGAGGTATCATGCTGGGGGGCAAGGCCTGGACTCTGTATACCAACTGGCGGAGAGGGATGGAGCCCAGCTTCTCATCAGTCTCTTCAGCTCGGACTCGATATCCCAGTCCAGCAGACTCCAACCTCTGAATCATCTCGTCAGTGTGTTTTCTGTAAGGGTTGCATGCGGCGATGATCTGCAAGCCGCAATGGGGCACCAAACACTCTCCCTCCACTGTATTATCACAGAGGACTTCCTTGATACTGCTGATGGCTTCCGTGGTGTTGGCTTCGTCAAAGAAGAGGACAGAGTCAAAGCCGTATTCTTGTTTGTTGGTGACCGCAATGGCTTCTGCTTCCCGGATTTTGGTGTAGATCATGTCTGAGCTGGTTCCACCATGAACTTTGACTAGCTTCATGTTCTCCGTGGCCACTCCGCTCCTCCTAAGCTCACATAGGAATTTAATGAGCCTTGTCTTCCCACAGCCTGTCTCCCCCATGATGATGACTGGGATGCCACACCTGAACCGCATGTGGATGGCCAGCATCTTCAGTATATTGTCAGTGGTGAGCTCATACGTTTCGTCAGGATCAAGAGGCCACTGGATTCCCAAGACGTTGCAAAGGCGTTCAATCTTCTCCCCTCTGGGCAGTTGGTCAAAGTCGATATTGAAAGGGACTCTCTGTAGCTTTAGACCCTCATACAGCTCTCTGGACATGATGTCTCTTTTGATCACCCTTCTTGTGGATGGATCGATGGCGTCAACAGAGTTCTGTTCGTTGGGCTGAAGATGGAAGCCAATGAAGGTCATGGACACATGGTCATCGTTGAAGAAGATGTACGGATGTGGTTCTGACTCCCATCGCTTTCTGATCCGGAAGGGTGCCAAGTCTTCGTCGCTGACCCCAGTCAGGTCCATTTGCTGCCTCCCGGGGCTCTGGTCAGAGATGCTGAGGGACGGTGTGGCAAAGTCCTTGGCCATCAGAATCATGAAGTCCACCACAAAGTTCTTGAATCCCTGGAGGGTGTCCCCGGTGAAAGAGGCATCACAAAAGACTGACGTCTCACAGTCTCGTAGTTGAAGGTTTAGGAACCATGCGAAATTCCTTAACTCGGCCCACGATGGGTCCATTATGCCACAGAACATAAAGAGCATCTGTAGACATTCTACATAGGTGCCTTCCACCCCATTGTACATGAAGGTGTCCAGGTCGATTTGATTATGGAAACGCGTCAGATACTGGTAGGGTCGTTGGTATGCTTCACTCCTGAACTCTTTGTCATCCATGAATGGGTCTTCAAGCTTTACAACGGAGGGGTCCTCCAGCATCCTCATTTCCAGATCTAGAACCTCTTTTGGTGGGCGGCAGAAGACATTTGGGAACACATCCAGGAATGTGGAGTTGGCACTTGCATTCTGTAAAGAAATAAAGTGTGAGGAACAAAAGTGCGAGTGTGCTTTTTCTCTTATCACAATCAAAATGTATGGGATTTAACACCAAGAGACTAAATATTTACCGCTCTTGGGCCATTTCTGGGCAAGTTTACTGTTGACTGTAGGATCTCAATGACATAAAGCTGCTTGTTGCTGCATTTCCACATCCTTCCCTCAGAATCCATCAAATATCCCAAGACCAACAGTTTAAAGAGAAACTCATAGAGGCCTTTCCGCACCTGTTGATAAAACATTTTTTTAATTTGAATTTCATCAAAATATCACAAAACGAATCTACATGGATAAATATTCTATCAAAAAATAGTTTAAACTATCACTAAACAAATAATAATGACCAATAGGCTACAGTATATTTACCGAAGATGTGACATCGAAGTGGAAGATGATGAGCTCTTTCGACTTGGGGGTATTCAGCAGGGACTGAACAATAACGTTCTCATCAACCCTTGGCTCGATCAAGCGGATGCATTTCAGCAGTGACGGCTTCTTGGTGGAGTGTTTCAGTTTTTCATACAGCCTCTTGATGTAAAGGGACTTACCTGAAAGTGTGAAGAACATGTCAGTATTTTAAGAATAAATCCAGCGGATAAGTAGGATATATCAAACCACCAATTCAATGATCAACACAGGAGTATACATAAACTGAAGGCCAAACATACTCACCAACTCCAGCTCTACTGGACGACACAACTCCAACAAACATTCTGTCCTTGAACACAGCAGCAGCACTGCTCTGATCTGACGGGACCGTGTAGTGTTTGTTGAGGTATCTCTGGATGCTGCTCAGGGGTTCCTGGGGCACCATGTGTAACCTGTACTGGCTGAAGGCCGAGGGAAGGTAGGCATGCTCTCTGTCCGAGCTGCAGATGATCACGAGCCTGTAGTCCTTCCTGCTCTGCATTTTAATTCGCTGGAAAAAGCTCTCCACCTTGGAGCTGACTTCATAGCTCAGCTGATCGCCGTAGAGCATGGTGTAAATCTTCTCTCCTCTGTAGCCGGCAGTGAGGCAGCGTCTGAGGAACAGCTCCACCTGCTCGTAAGGTGTGGAGGAGTTGCACAATAGGACCTCGTCGTATGTGGGCAGCGGCTCGTGTTTGCTGCTCATGTAAATGGAGATGCAAGACGTCAGGATCTCGTCGTGTGGGGAAACTATGAGGTTTGGACTTCCGATAGCCAGGCCCTTGGGCATCAATCTTTCAATGCTTTTGTATTTCTTCTCATCAGTCATGTCTCCTTCATTCTCATCACTTATGTTGGCCAGAATTTCTAGCAGTCTTCCGAAGCTTCGGACGTCGAGAGTGTCTGGGAGGAAACACTTCATGTCTCTCATGTAGGCGTTCCACATCAAGTCCAACTTTCCTGAGCCGCTAATGTGCTCCACAAGACTTGGAAGATTGTCTGAAGAGAGATTCAACTCTCCAATGAAATCCAGACCTCCCTGTACACCGCTCGGCACCTCAACAAAAGTCTGGAAGTCAACGTCCTCATTTTGCACAGGTGGGTTAGTGAGGATCTCGTATTGCAGTGTGTGCCAGGTTTGCCTAAGATCGGAAGCTGTGCAGTTGGGTTTGACAAAGGAGAGCATCATGAGAACTTGTTCCTCCAAATTCGACACATTCTGCTGAGTCAGCTTACTGCACAGGTATACGATCTGCTCGGCAGTGTAGTAGTTCAGGTAGTAATTGTGGGATCTCTGTTTGTCCATGAAGTCGTTCCAGTACTTCAGACACTTCTCCATCTTCCTGCACAGCTCAGGAAGCTGCTCCACGATGCTGCCATCCACCATAATCACACTGACAATGCTGCCAAGGTTGAAGTCCATGATGATGCCGGCGTCTTGGCTGAGGGAACTACAGTTGATGTTGGCCTCCCAGTGTCTGAACAGGGGGTTCCCTGCCGTGAACAGGGCAATGAATGCCACAGCTAGCCTCTGGACACTGGCGAAAACCTGAGGAAAAGAACACAAAGTGAATCCTTGTTTATAACGGCCCATACCAAATGCTCCTCTCTTCTATAACTATATGACTACCAAGCTCACCTTGAAGAAGAGGCTTCAACCTTAACTGACATGCATGTTTAAAGAAAAGGTTCAATTAAAGAAAGAAAAACACTACAGTACCTCTGCAAACTGGTCCACCTCACACTGGCCCTGGTCGCCTTTCCCAGACATGAGCATGAGTTTGTTCTGCAGTTCCCTCAGGTCCTCCAGGGAGTAACGGCGCATCTCATGGCCCTCGTCGTGCTCCTCTGGGATCTGCAGTTTCAGGGCCGTGTCCAGGCTCAACTGGAAGGACAAAAAGACAAAAATTATGTTGAAGCATGGCACTGTAGAACTATGATATAATTATTCTAATCCACTGAAGAATCATTCTACACACTTGTCATGACGTTGGGTTGGGGGTAGGTTTATGACAGTCATAAATACCTCTTTCCCCCTTTTTCTCTCTCCCTACTATAACTGATGTGACATAAGGAAACCCATGGGTTAACATAGAGGTTCTGGTAACATCAGAAGTTGGGGGAAATGAACTATATTCTGGTGATCCGACCAACTAAACATATGCGGTGGTACTTAAGGTATATTATGTCAGTTCGGTTGCCCTCTGACACATTCTCATCAATGATAGAATGACATAAACTCTACTGTGGAAAGTCTAAATGTCAGAGATATCGGATTCACATGGAATTGTTGTTTAATTCAAATGTTTGAATATGACATTATTTGTGAAGAGATGAAATGTAATTTTAGCTTCCAAATGAGAGATCTGTGCTTTCATAAGTTTTCCTCTGCTCACAGTGGTCCGCCCCTGTGAAGAGGCATGGGTTAATAGACTTTTCAGACACACCCCTCTCCCTCCACTATATAAAGCCACGAACCAGAATATAACTTTCTGTTCCGGGTATGCTAGGATGACGATCCAGTGTCAGAATGGTTCAGATAATCACTATAGATGAAGCCAACATCAGCATGGACTTTGATTGTGAATGGTATGAACTTTGAACTCGTATTCACTACAGAAGTGATATCTCCTAGCCTTTGAGTTAGCAACAGCTAAACGCAGGTTCGGAAGGACAGTCCAAGTATCCCGTCTAATACACACAACGTTCCCGTGACTACCAGAGACATTCTTCAAAGGACAGAGGACTCGGGTTGGCGACACGGGCCATCTACCACCAACCTACTGAAGCGCAGCTCAGAGTAAATATTGATTGCATTTTCCTCTTCAAATGGGCGGTAATTTAGAATGCATAAGATACTGTATTTACGATAGTACAGCCCGCCTATGTTCAAGTCTCCCGCTCTTTCACTAGGACTCAACCCCCTTTCCTTTGTGTAACAAGCTGTCATATCTATTCCGCCCGCTAGGGACGTTTTTCTGTATGACGTAATTTGTGATCAAGTTATGATTTAATTGTGTATGTGTGTTTCTGTGTGATTAGTTAGGTATTTAGTAAATAAATAATTAAACCCAATTTTGTATTGCTGATTCAACTTGTTAGCCAGGATTCTTGCAGATAATCAAGGACTTACAACTTTCAGATGAGACTGAATAAAATGACGATTAATGTGACTGCTATTTAGTAAAATATAACTAAATCTTTAAGAGTTTATTCGAAAGATAACAGCTCTATAAATATTCTTTCGTGGTGTCCCTCTCTAGTTAATTCATATTTACATGATTAGTTCAATCAGGTAATATTAATTACGGAGAAATTATTTTATAGAATAGCATGTCATAGCAATTAATCTGGCATAGTCAAAGACACGACACACTGGATTGGTAAACGTTTTAACCGAACTTCAAAGCTTCGGTAAATCAGTTGGAACAAAGTCCTGGCTAAAATGAACATGAGTAACAGCTGATACTTTTAAAGATGGTTGAAACTAACAACTGTATATTCTATGGATTGTTTTTCAGGCCTACCTTCTTTTGGTTCTGGGCACTGATGATGTAGATTCCTTTACTGTTGATGGCTGATGCTAAGGAGAGAGAGGATAGTTCCACAGATCCATGGCTGTCCTTCACAGTCTTCAACCACTCCAGGTGGCGCGCTGTGTCACGCTGCAATAAGGACATTCACAGTCAGGTAGTTTTCCGCTTTTAAAGGGATAGGTAACTTTTTGAAGTTTTGGCATATTTAAGGTAGGTTGAAAGTAAGTTAAATATCATAAAACTTCCTCACTAGCTTCTTTGGGAGGTTGTTGTCATTATCCAATGCCCTCCACAGCTTCTTCAGCACCTCCTTGAAGGCCTGGAAACCGGAGTCTGGCTTCAGTTCGTACAGCATCGGAGAGTAACCCAGGACAGCATCATGGAAACAGGCCACACGGTCCACGTCGAGGTCATTCTCCCCAGCAGAGATGGAAGCCAGGTCAACAAACACTTTAAGCTCGTTGATATCTGGAATAGAGCACAACAGACTGATTAATCCAATAGCACTACATTTATCCCACAATGGGTAATTGTGCAGACAAGCAGTTCAGATACAGTATAACAAATAACATGAGACCTCATGATAATCACATTAAATATAATTACACGAAACATGACTGTCTATTTTCAATAGATACAGTTAGTGACTGATTACTGACAGGTTAGTCTCCTGAAGGTAAAGATGATCACCCCATTTACCTTCAAGAGCCTCTTTAACCCAGATAACAAAGTTTTTCCTGAGGCCGAGCTCCTGGAGACACAGTCTGCGGGGCTCTGTGATGTCCACCAGAACCAGCTTTGTCTGCATCAGGTCATTGTCAATACGATCCAGGTGCTCCCTCTTAAAGTCCTCATGCGTCTGACAACAGAGAAATACAGAATTTGTTTGAGTATTGTTTGTTCTACCAGTACTTGGCTGAATACTTGGTTCTGATTGGTTTAGTTCCATACAGAAAACCAAACACACATCCTGGCAATGTTAGCTTCAGATAACTTTGGCCGGGATTCAAACAAATCACACTGCGCCGACAGCGCACCTGACAATGTCCTTGACATTCTACGAGATAATATTTATGGTAAACGCCATGGGTGTCAGCTCAAACGTAAATTACCTTTTTAAATTCAAGTGTAGCGAGACATCGGCGCGATGCAGTTTGTTAGCTAGCTAGCATTAATTTGTAAAACCAACTTTTGACGAGCACTGTCATTTTCAGCAGTGGTGGCCAGGACAGTGGTGGCTAGAAAGCTGATACAATGTTGCCTAGTGGCAAAAGCAAACTTGCTAACATTTTCTGTTTGAGCGGTAGTTTAGGACAGTTGGCTGGCTAGAATAAGTTTATTACCAAGGTAACAAGCTAGCTAGCTACGTCAGTGAAGGTGCACAAAACAAGATGACATTTGTTTTAAACCCGTGATAAATAAACGAAACGGAAATTCACACCAACTCACAACTTCTAGCAGTGTCTGCAGGACTTGGAAGTTGCCTTGAAGGTTGAGCGTCTGCTTGACCAACATGATGACCTGGGCAGACTCCACAGCCAGGTGAAGCTCGTGGTACTGCTCAATCTGCTGCACCCTTGTCTGGATCCACTGTTTGTTATCCGACTTGTCGTTTCTGCACATGATATCAAAGTCCTGCGCCAGCTCTTCGTACTTGCCCCTGTAGGCCTTGAAGAGAGTATCGACCTCTTCGAGCCGAAGGCTGCCGTTCTTCAGGCATTTGTAGATCTTATCGTACTTCGCGTAGCAAGGAAGAAAAATATCGCTGTGTATCTCGACTGGTCCTACAAAGTAGTCAACCGATTCCTCAGGTTCTTCATCATATGTATCTCCTCTGGCAAGGTCTTGGGCCTGTTTCTCCCAGCACAACTTGAAGATGTAGCTGTCTTTAAATCTGTGCAGAACCTCTGCCATCTCTCTCACGTCGTCCTCAAGTTCGAAGAAGGTGACTACACCGGCCGTTGGAGAAGACAGTTGATCGAATGGATGGACCCCCATGAATTGGTCAAGGGTCATTGCTTCAATGTTGGTCTGAAGTCTTGCTTCCAAGCCTTCAAATTGAACTGCAACAGAGGGATACAGCATGAAAACGATTAGGACCACTGATCAGACTGGCCAAACGCAACCTTCCCTCGAAAGATTTTACTTTCATTCACCCATTTGACTTCTCACAAACACAGACCTCCGTAGCAGCTTTGTGTGGACCTTTGACCGAATACACACACAAACACACCTACCTACGACATGTTCCTGTAGTTTGCGGCTCATAGTAAGCAGGACTTCCACCAGCTCCTTCTCATGGTAGACAGCTTTCACCTCCTCCTGCCTACACATTAGCAGCCTTTTCATGGGGGCGCTGTCCTTGTAGCGCTCATTCTCCGAAAGACAGTCTGCATTTAGATCAAAACACACATTTCATAAGCAAACAGAACTAAGACTAATAAAAAAAGACAGCCTTTATCAATATTATGAAATCCTTTCATATCAACAAAGAACTTGGGTTGCAAAATTATGGAAATGTTCCAAAAGTTTAAATATAATTTTTTTTAAATCCCGGTTGAGGATTTCCCAAAGGAAAGAATCTTCCAACCAGGATTTCTGAAAACGATGGAAACGTAATGGACGTTCTCAACCCTAAAAAACACAACCTTTCATTACCTATTTTCAGCAGCTCTGTGAAGGTATAACTCTTCTCCAAGACGGAGTTGAGCAGTTTGATCCGGATGTTTCCGTGGACCAGCTGGTTGGAGATGGCAGTGAAGGACGAGATAGCTACGGCCATCCTGTCCCTGGCTTCTTCAGAGAGCTGCTCAATCAGCTTTTCATCTGCACCTAAAACCACATAGGATTTATATTACAATATGGGGTAAAAGCAGCTGGATACTGAAACAAGATGGGTTAAATGCTTGAGGCAGTTACAGGACTCTCAATTTGAAACCAGAAAAGTCTCATTGAGATCACAAAAACTATTAAACACCACATACAATTGAACTCCAAAAACATCACCAGGGCTGGGACACAGTGATGGCCAAAGACGGCCAGAAGAGGAGAGTCTTTCGGGACCATACGGCAGCTTAAACTGACTGATGGAAGTACAACAAATAGACTGACGGAAGTACAGCAAATAGACTGACGGAAGTACAGCAAATAGACTGACGGAAGAACAGCAAATAGACTGACGGAAGTACAGCAAATAGACTGACGGAAGTACAGCAAATAGACTGACGGAAGTACAGCAAATAGACTGACGGAAGTACAGCAAATAGACTGACGGAAGTACAGCAAATAGACTGACGGAAGTACAGTAAATAGACTGACGGAAGTACAGCAAATAGACTGACGGAAGTACAGTAAATAGACTGACGGAAGTACAGCAAATAGACTGACGGAAGTACAGCAAATAGACTGATGGAAGTACAGTAAATAGACTGATGGAAGTACCGTGTAGCTGGAAGATGTTCTTGGCGGCTGTCCAGGAGAGCAGGTGTTGAAAGACCACGTCTTCGTCTTCGTGGTAATCACCACGCTCGTTTCTCGGCCAGGACTTCTGGATGATGGCTGAGATGAGTTTGCCAAACTTCCAGTTTATCTTCAACCGGTCAAAGAGTTTACCCTCAGACTTGCTCTGTGTGAGAAGAAAAAACATTGAAGAGATTGAGATTTGTACAGGATATGAATTCCTAAAATAAGAGATTAGGTTTGTGTATTAGCCAACTTCTTCATCAAGGTTTATATTCCATTTCATTCAGAAGCGGTTGAGTTTAATATGGGCTCATACCTGCTTATAAACGGTTCCTAAAATATAACTATATGGTGGAAAGACTACTGTATTTATTTCATTTTTACTTTTGCGTTTTACTAAGAAAAGGCTATGTTTTTATTTAAGTAGCATGTGTTCAGGATGTGGAAATGAGTCTAAGCTACAGTGGGGCAAAAAAGTATTTAGTCAGCCACCAATTGTGCAAGTTCTCCCACTTAAAAAGATGAGAGAGGCCTTTAATTTTCATCATAGGTACACTTCAACTATGACAGACAAAATGAGAAAAAAAAATCCAGAAAATCACATTGTAGGATTTTTAATGAATTTATTTGCAAATTATGGTGGAAAATAAGTATTTGGTCAATAACAAAAGTTTATCTCAATACTTTGTTATATACCCTTTGTTGGCAATGACAGAGGTCAAATGTTTTCTGTAAGTCTTCACAAGGTTTTCACACACCGTTGCTGGTATTTTGGCCCATTCCTCCATGCAGATCTCCTCTAGAGCAGTGATGTTTTGGGACTGTTGCTGGTCAACACAGACTTTCAACTCCCTCCAAAGATTTTCTATGGGGTTGAGATCTGGAGACTGGCTAGGCCACTCCAGGACCTTGAAATGCTTCTTACGAAGCCACTCCTTCGTTGCCCGGGCGGTGTGTTTGGGATCATTGTCATGCTGAAAGACCCAGCCACGTTTCATCTTCAATGCTCTTGCTGATGGAAGGAGATTTTCACTCAAAATCTCACGATACATGGCCCCATTCATTCTTTCCTTTACACAGATCAGTCGTCCTGGTCCCTTTGCAGAAAAACAGCCCCAAAGCATGATGTTTCCACCCCCATGCTTCACAGTAGGTATGGTGTTCTTTGGATGCAACTCAGCATTCTTTGTCCTCCAAACACGACGAGTTGAGTTTTTACCAAAAAGTTCTATTTTAGTTTCATCTGACCATATGACATTCTCCCAATCTTCTTCTGGATCATCCAAATGCTCTCTAGCAAACTTCAGACGGGCCTGGACATGTACTGGCTTAAGCAGGGGGGCACGTCTGGCACTGCGGGATTTGAGTCCCCGGCGGCGTAGTGTGTTACTGATGGTAGGCTTTGTTACTTTGGTCCCAGATCTCTGCAGGTCATTCACTAGGTCCCCCCATGTGGTTCTGGGATTTTTGCTCACCGTTCTTGTGATCATTTTGACCCCACGGGGTGAGATCTTGCGTGGAGCCCCAGATCGAGGGAGATTATCAGTGGTCTTGTATGTCTTCCATTTCCTAATAATTGCTCCCACAGTTGATTTCTTCAAACCAAGCTGCTTACCTATTGTAGATTCAGTCTTCCCAGCCTGGTGCAGGTCTACAATTTTGTTTCTGGTGTCCTTTGACAGCTCTTTGGTCTTGGCCATAGTGGAGTTTGGAGTGTGACTGTTTGAGGTTGTGGACAGGTGTCTTTTATACTGATAACAAGTTCAAACAGGTGCCATTAATACAGGTAACGAGTGGAGGACAGAGGAGCCTCTTAAAGAAGAAGTTACAGGTCTGTGAGAGCCAGAAATCTTGCTTGTTTGTAGGTGACCAAATACTTATTTTCCACCATAATTTGCAAATAAATTCATTAAAAATCCTACAATGTGATTTTCTGGATTTTCTTTTCTCATTTTGTCTGTCATAGTTGAAGTGTACCTATGATGAAAATTACAGGCCTCTCTCATCTTTTAAAGTGGGAGAATTTGCACAATTGGTGGCTGACTAAATACTTTTTTGCCCCACTGTATAAGAAGTTTGTTAATGGATATTTATATTTTGTGTTTTAAGTTATAATTTCAGTTTTACTTGGTGTTATCACTGTTACACACAATACAGTACAAGTCAAAAGTTTGGACACACCTACTCATTCATTTTTCTTACATTGTAAAATAATAGTGAAGACATCAAAACTATGAAATAACATATGGAATCATGTAGTAACCAAAAAAGTGTTAAACAAAACAAAATATATTTTAAATTAGAGATTCTTCAATGTAGCCACCCTTTGCCTTGATGACAACTTTGCACACTATTGACATTCTCTCAACCAGCTTCTCCTGGAATGCTTTTCCAACAGTCTTGAAGGAGTTCCCACATATGCTGAGCACTTGTTGGCTTCTTTTCCTTCACTCTGCGGTCCAACTCATCCTAAACCATTTCAATAGGGTTGAGGTCGGGTGATTGTGGAGGCCAGGTCATCTGATGCAGCACTCCATCACTCTTGTTGGTCAAATAGCCCTTACACAACCTGGGGGTGTGTTTTGGGTCATTGTCCTGTTAAAAACAAATGATAGTCCCACTAAGCGCAAACCAGATGGGATGGCGTATCGCCGCAGAATGCTGTAGTAGCCATGCTGGTTAAGTGTGCCTATAATTCTGAATAAATCACAGACAGTGTCACCAGCAAAGCACCCCCACACCTCCTCCTCCATGCTCACGGTGCTAAACACACATGCGGAGATCATCCATTCACCTACTCCGCGTCTCAAAAAGACACGCGGTTGGAACCAAAAATCTCACATTTGGACTCATTAGACGAAAGGACAGAATTCCACTGGTCTAATGTCCATTGCTCATGTTTCTTGGCCCAAGCAAGTCTCTTCTTCTTACTGGTGTCCTTTAGTAGTGGTTTCTTTGCAGCAGTTTGACCACGAAGGCCTGATTCACGCAGTCTCCTCTGAACAGTTGATGTTGACATGTGTCTATTACTTGAACTCTGTGAAGCATTTATTTGAGCTGCAATCTGAGGTGCAGTTAACTGTAATGAACGTATCCTCTGCAGCAGATGTAACACTGGGTCTTCCTCTCCTGTGGCGGTCCTCATGAGAGCAAGTTTCATCATAGCGCTTGATGGTTTTCCGGATTGACTGACTTTCGTATCTTAAAGTAATGACGGACTGTCATTTCTCTTTGCTTATTTGAGCAGTTCTTGTCAAATACGGACCTGGTATTTGACCAAATAGGGCTATCTTCTATATACCACCCCTACCTTGTCACAACACAACTGTTTGGCTCAAACGCATAAAGGAAAGAAATTCCCCAAATTAACTTTTATCAAGGCACACCTTTTAATTGAAATGCATTCCAGGTGACTACCTCATGAGGCTGGTTGAGAGAATGCCAAGAGTGTGCAAAACTGTCATCAAGGCAAAGGGTGGCTACTTTGAAGAATCTCAAATATATTTTGAATTGTTTAACACTTTTTTGGTTACTACATGATTCCATGTGTTATTTCATAGTTTTGATGTCTTCACTATTATTCTACAATGTAGAAAATAGTAAAAATAAAGAAAAACCCTGGAATGAGTAGGTGTGTCCAAACTTTTGACTGGTACAGTATTTTGAATCTGTATTTACTTGAAGTGTTACCATGAGTCTACTTACCTGGCACAGTGAGGTGACAGCTTCCAGGGCACATTTCTCGATACTCTTGGCTACGTGAGGGTGAGATTCATTCAGGACCTCAATCTTGGAACAGTAGATCTCTATCTGATCCAGAGGAGACTCCTAGAAATGCAGAAAAGGTATTTCCGTCATTTCACCAATGGCTATTTCAGTCAGGTCTCAATTATACTGTATGTGTGGCAGTTTCATACCTGTTTCAGTTTGCCCTCCAAGTCCCTAGTGAACGTTTGTCTCCATTCTTTTGTGAAATCGTCATTGGCGAACTTGAGAGAGATTATGTTGTTCCACATCTGGCAAATAAAAAAGAGCATCGCCATAAAAAATGTGTTTTTTAAACGATATAGAACTACACATAAAAAAAAAAATCATGGTCATGATATGCACAACAAAAATGTATCATTTTCTCCTCACCTCTATCTCTGTGGTGACATTGACACTGAGGTACAAGGTGGTCATACACCTGGCCAGCAACCGGTCTCTGAAGGTTTTGCCGATCCAGGATCTGACGATCACCATCGCCTCGGATAGCAGCTCCAGCTCCTTGGCATGCATATGCTCTCTTTCCACGTCCTTAGTTGCCTTGAAAGGAATGATAAGTTATCTCCATCCTTTTTCGGAAATGTCTTAACCATAGAAATAGAACTACTAGAAGGGACAAAGGCCATCAAACCACAGCAATTTGACTGGAACACTCATGGGTACACTCAATATGGCCACCGGTCCACCCATCACAGAAAATTGACTTAAATGGGAATGTCCTTTCTAGTAAATATTTTTCTATAGTCTGAACTAGTCAGCTGTACCTGCCCCAAAACTCTGGTATTTCTCCATTTAGAGCTTGTTCTCCATCTTCTTTTTAAATAGTGAACCAACATGTTTTTAGCACTTTTATTTCCCCGACTTGATCAAAACTCGTTTTCTCATGCTCTCTCTTATCGCTCTGCAGCAGACATATAGTGAGCAATATGTTTGGAACATCGAATCGCAATAAAGAATCATGATACATATAGAATCCAAATACATATCGTATCGGCACCTATGTATTATGATAATATAGTATTGTGAAGTCCCTGAAAATTCCCAGAAATACAAGATAGTGGTCAGAATCAGACGTCTTCTTCATGATTTTCTGTTTAAAACATAACCTTGTTATCTAGAGAGTCAGTCCATACATACTGTTGGCCAACCGCTTATCTTGGGCAAAGTCTAAATTAGTCATCAGACATTTTCTACTTGAACTCCACATACCTGTGACTCAAAGGCCCGGGCAAACTCAGATACAGAGACAACCATGTTCATGCATGCCACAGGGATGTCTGTGAAGTTCTGAGTGTAGGTTGAAGTGGACCGGACTCCTTTGCAGATCTTCTCAAAAAGTTTCACTGCTGTTGCCAAGCATTCTCTGCCATACGCCTCACTAAAACAACTGCAACCACAAAAAAACGCGGATGTTTTACAACAACTATCATCAAAGATCAAAAGGAAACAAGTGAACCAAATGAGTTACAGTAAGTCAATCACCTGTATTTCTCCTCGATGAGATTGCTTTGAATATGTGAGAGAGTGTCTGACACATACTGCAGGGCAGAAAAAAACACATTGTTAAAAAACAAGTAGATTTGAAACCTTCAATGCTCTATAATACTTTTAAAAACATTCTGGGTTTATTGGCTAGGATAGAGATAAGAAAGACAGAGGCGAGCGTATGCTGAAAAAGCCCTGTAGTCAGGTGGGAAACTATGGTCCAGCTCACCTGCTTGTTGCTATAGGTGACATCTTGAGGGGCCCTCAGAGTGAAGACATGGAGCAGGTCCAGCAGTTCCACGTTGATGAGGACGCTGCATTCCATCAGGTCCTCTATGGGCAGCAGACACATCCAGGACCGAGACACTAGTCTGTCCATCTCAACCAGATGGCCATTGTTTTTCATGAGATTCAACATCGCTCTAAAACAAAGGAGGGAAAAAAGAAGGGATATCACCAATTAATATCAATCAAAAATATAAATGATATTCAGAAAGTATTCAGACCACTTCACTTTTTCTACATTTTGTTACGTTACATCTTTATTCAAAAATGTATTAAATTAAAAAAACTACTCACCAATCAACACACAATAACCCATAATGACAAAGCGAAAACAGGTTTTTATAATTTTTTTTACAAGTGTATTCAAAATAAAAAACAGAAATACCTTAATTACATAAGTATCCAGACCCTTTGCTATGAGACTTGAAAATTGAGCTCATGTGCACCTTGTTTCCATTAATCATCCTTGAGATGTTTCTACAACTTAATTGGAGTCCACCTGTGGTAAATTCAATTGATTGGACATGATTTGGAAAGGCACACACATGTCTATATAAGGTCCCACAGTTGACAGTGCATGTCAGAGAAAAACCAAGCCATGAGGTTGAAGGAATTGTCCGTAGAGCTCCAAGACAGGATTGTCTCAGAGGAAGGGTATCAAAACATTTCTGCAGCATTGAAAGTCCCCAAGAACACAGTGGCCTCCATCATTCTTAAATGGAAGAAGTTTGGAACCAGTGCTCTGACATGCACTGTCAACTGTGGGACCTTGTATAGACAGGTGTGTGCTTTTCCAAATCATGTCAAATCAATTGAATTTACCACAGGTGGACTCCAATTAAGTTGTAGAAACATCTCAAGGATGATTAATGGAAACTAGGTGCACCTGAGCTCAATTTTCTAGTCTCATAGCAAAGGGTCTGAATACTTATGTAAATAAGGTACACTACTGTTCAAAAGTTTGGGGTCACTTAAATGTCCTTGTTTTTGAAAGAAAAGTAATTTTTTTTGTCCATTAAAATAACATCAAATTGATCAGAAATACAGTGTAGACATTGTTAATGTTGTGAATGACTATTGTAGCTGGAAACCACTGATTTATTGTGGAATATCTACATAGGCGTACAGAGGCCCATTATCAGCAACCATCACTCCTATGTTCTAATCCAAGTTTATCATTTTAAAAGGATCATCATTTAAAAGGATCATTAGAAAACCTTTTTGCAATTATGTTACCAAAAAGAAAATTAAATAGTATCTGACAAAAAAGTGCTTTTCTTTCAAAAACAAGGAAATGTCTAAGTGACTCAACTTTTGAACAGTAGTGTGTTTTGTTTTTTATTTGTACATTTGCAAAAATTCTAAACCTGTTTTTTCGCGTTGTCATCATGGGATAGTGTGTAGATTGCTGAGGATTTAAAAAAACATTTTATCAATTTTAGTAAGGCTGTAACGTAACAAAATGTGCAAAAAGTGAAGGGGTCTGAATACTTTCCCGACGGCAATTTGTATAATATATATCATTTTTAGGAATTTCTAGAGGGAATTTAATTTGTTTGTTTACCAAAAAAGGGACAGGACATAATTACGAAAGGCCAAACCTTTAGCGTAATCTAGTGAGACAATAGGAATGATTTTCTAATACCACGGGGAGAATAGAAGTACTGTACCTCCTGTCCTGGCTGTTGAGTGTCATGTCTGCTTTGAGGCCTTGGAGGCCCGCCCAGGACTGCTCGTACTTGGTGGTGACAGTGGTAGATATGGGTGTGAACGGTTTGGAGGATCCCTTGAGGAGGTGGAGCAGGGGGAGCACCAAAATCCACCGGGGCCCTTCAGTCTTCACACTGTTGATCAGAGCCACCAACATGTCTGGCAAGCTAGTGCAGAGAAAAATAGGTTGATTTTCACACAAAAATAAATACATCAGCATTTTTTTGTACCAAAAAATGTAATGAGAACTCATCCACTAACAAGCACTTTGTTAGAAACTGTTATGAGAAAATGTGTATAAAATATTACTCAGTTTGAATAATACAAATGATTACATCCTGTATAAAAATAAACAAATCATAATGTCTGTAATAGGCAAAAAATAAGCAGAAATCCTGACGCCAAAACCCACTTTTTGAGACCGGAGACGGCTTGGGCGAAGTCGGTCCAGTACTGCAGGAAGGAGTCTTTGGGCAGCTTGGGCAAGCACAGGGCGGTGCAGAGCCGGGTGGACTCTCCGTGGTCCAGCCTGAGGCCGAACTGCTTCCACACGTACAGCATGATCACGGCTGCCCTCATGGGGTCCTGGATGAAGCAGCTTTTCCCCTCACCCTCCTTCTGCAGCTGAGGAACAACGTTATCCAGCATGAACTGCTTCAGCAGCTTCCTGACCTTTGGGAGGAAGAACAAACAGTGAATGTTAACAGATTTGTTTTGGGGACGGTTGCACACTGCAACTCAATACTCATCCATTTGCTTTTCCCTTCCATATACAAAAGAAACATACAATAAGACAACCAAATGAAAAATACATGTGAAAAAACAACAGCAATCATTCCAGAAATGATAACTCCCACACACAATATTACCTCTACACATTTACAGCATTGTACAGCATCCGCACGTTTATTGGGCAGAGTTAAAATCATATTAGCGGCTGTCATCTTTTCTACAAGTCAAGCAAATAGACAGAGTGAAATGCTTGCTCTCATTTCACTTCTAACAGCAACACAATAACTGGGATAAATTAGAAGAGGAGGCAGGGCAGGAGACCGCAAAACAAGCAAAAGCCTAACAGCTAGGGGGCGGGGGGTAACATCCGTGCATGCATTTAGCATTCAGGTAGGTGGGGGGTACGTCTAGGCCAGGGTGAATCAGTGGGTCTTTAGGCAGGACTGGAAGATGGAGAAGGATTCTGAGTTTCAGAGAGGTGGAAAGAGAGAGTTCCAGAGCCGGTGTGACATTAAACCTCTTGACACTAGGGGGGCGCCATTTCGACTTTGTAAAAATTCGTTCCCAAATTAAACTGCCTCGTACTCAATTCTTGCTCGTACAATATGCATATTATTATTACTATTGGATAGAAAACACTCTAGTTTCTAAAACCGTTTGAATTATTTCTCTGAGTGAAACAGAACTCATTCTGCAGCACATTTCCTGTCAGGGAGTGAGATTTCAGAAATCGAGGTCTCTGTTCTGAGGTCAGTTTATAAGTCCCCATGTAAGCCATCGGGCTACATGCACTGCATACGCCTTCCTCTAGATGTCAGTAAGCGGGGAGAATTTGAATGGAGTGGATTGCGCAATCTGGGGCCCTATATAAGACCGTGGAACGGAAGTACCGTTCTTTTCAACGGGGCGCCTGGCGCAGCAGGGACATCACAATGGCCTCCTGCAAAGCTTTCGTTTTAGCAGTTCTATATCTCCGGTCATGTTTTTATTCGTTATAGTTGTTAGACATCATAAGGTAGTTAATTTAAACCGACTTATAGCAGTTTATATCAGTTTATTGCGATTTTCCTGGATTTCTTTGTGATGCGCTTTCACGAGTTGGACACCTCTCCAGTGGGTGGCTATCGTTAGCTGCTATTTCCACATGAGAAGAGGACATCTTTCAACCAAAAGACGATTGTTCTGGAGAAAGGACACCTTGCCCAAGATTCTGATGGAAGCTCGTCAAATAGTAAGCAATCTTTATGTTGTTAATTCGTATTTATGTTGACAAATGTCAAATAATAATTCCGCCATGAATTTCGGTGCGGTCTCGCTTTAGCGCACGCTGTATGCTGAAGTAACGTTAATTTTTAAAATGTAACACAGCGATTGCATTAAGAACTAATTTGTCTTTCATTTGCTGTCCAACTTGTATTTTTTAGTCAAGTTTATGAATAGTTTTCAATTAGAATAGGTGCCTCTCCAAGATGGCGCCGGACAGATTGCTTGAAGTTTTGGCCACTAATCACATTGTATAACCACGATTTGTGCCGCTAAATATGCACATTTTCGAACAAACTCTATATGCATTGTGTAATATGATGTTATAGGACTGTCATCTGAAGAATTCTGAGAAGGTTAGTGAAAAAATGTATATATTTTGGTGGTTTATACGTTATCGCTATTTTTGGCTTGAATCAATGCTGTTGTGATGTTTGCTATTGTGGTAAGCTAATATAACGCTATATTGTGTTTCGCTGTAAAACACTTAGAAAATCTGAAATATTGGCTGGATTCACAAGATCTGTGTCTTTCATTTGCTGTACGCTGTGTATTTTTAAGAAATGTTTTATGATGAGTAATTAGGTAATACACGATGGTCTCTGTAGTTATTCTAGTCGCTTTGGTGAGAGTTGTGATGGTGGCTGCAATGGTAAACTATGATTTATACCTGAAATATGCAAATTTTTCTAACAAAACATATGCTATACAATAAATATGTTATCAGACTGTCATCTGATGAAGTTGTTTCTTGGTTAGTGGCTATTTATATCTTTATTTGGTCGAATTTGTGATAGCTACTGATGCAGTAAAAAAATGGTGGAGTAAGAAAAGTAGTGTCTTTTGCTAACGCTATTAGCTAATAGATTTACATAGTGTCTTACCTGTAAAACATTTTAAAAATCAGAAATGATGGCTGGATTCACATGATGTGTATCTTTCATCTGGTGTCTTGGACTTGTGATTTAATGATATTTAGATGCTAGTATTTACTTGTGACGCTATGCTAGGCTATGCTAGTCAGCTTTTTTACTGATGGGGGTGCTCCCGGATCCGGGTTTGGGAGGAATTAGAGGTTAAGAACTGTACTTACATCTTTTTCGTCGTAGTCTAAGGAGTACCATTTCTTGTGTGTCTCCTCATAGACAAATGGGTTCCCATAGATCTGGTAAAACTGATTCAGCTGATTGAGGAAACTCTTGAAGTTAATGTCAGTCCAGCTCCTGAGGAGGTCAAATATACTCTCCAGCATAACTTTCCCTGCGATTTCTCGGCCTTCGATGACACTTTTCCTTTGATCCGGCCAAAAAGCGTCTTTTAGCCGCTTGAGCACGTTCTTGGATGGCTCCACACAGATGATGTCATCATACTGATGCCAGTCCCCTGAAACCAACCAAAATCATTGCTTAATATATTTGCATAGATTTTAGACAATTTCCTCACATGTAAGACAGTGTGAACAAAATAGACGAGCAGCACCAAATAGATGTATGATAAAAATCAACAAGGTTTTGAACTTACATGAAGTAAATGGAATATTTTAAAATCAGTGACTTACAATAAAGAACTACTATAGAAATTGTTATAGCAACTGCACCCACCTTCTTCATTAAGCAGATGGGATTTGACAAAAAGACATCTGTTGGTGGTGGGGTAGTTAGAATCCAGTTTGTATATGTACTCATACTCGTACTTTAGCTTTTTAAGCTTGTAGACGAGGTACTTGTATGGTATGGACACGGTTGCATTAGATTTGCTTGTGATCAAGCTCCCTTCGACTAGGAACCCATGCTCTCCAAGATTCCTGTAGAGGTAATGCATTGGTTTATCCTCTGTTACATATCATACACATTTAACCCCCACCACCAGTCTGTTGTTTACTATGTGAGATAGATGGGAACATTGTTGAACATTATAAAGCAGGTTTCTATTGAATACATATTCAACATATTTGGCTAAACTGTCTTGACGGCTGATACATTCGATACATGTATATAAAAACCTACTTAGACACAGTGAGCTCAACGGTATCGGTATCCCAGTTCCCAATGTTCCCCCCAGCCCTGATGAAGATGCGGTCCTCGTCCGGGTTCAGCTTGAAATCCTTTGAGAGGACAGCGTGGAAATAGATTGTGAGTCTCTCACTTGCAGAGACCTGTTTTTTCCCTGGAGGGATCCTGAAATTGGACCAAACAAAATTAATCAGATGAGTATTGTATAAGCTAAGTGGCGGTGTGCGTGATCGGTACTGATAAAAGTGATTTGAAATGTGCAGATCCATGGTCGAATATGTAATATTCCCGGGCACAAGCACCTCCCCCACCGGAGACTGGGGTTCAATCCCCCTCTCCACCCTTCCTCATACAGGGCCTTCAGAAAGTATTCACACCCCTTTACCTTTTCCACATTCGGTTGTGTTACAGCCCAAATTTAAAATGGATTCAATTGAGATTGTGTCACTGATCTACACACACACAAATACCCCAGAATGTCAAAGTGGAATTTTGTTGGTAGAAAATTGTAGAAATGAATAATAAATTTAAAAACGCTGAAATGTCTTGAGTCAGTAAGTATTCAGCCCTTTTGTTATGGCAAGCCTAAATAAGTTCAGGAGTAAAAAAATGTGCTTAACAAATCACATAAGTTGCATGGACTCATGTGTTCAATAATAGTGGTGAACACGATTTTTGTAAGAATTATAAGGTCCCTCAATCGAGTAGTGAATTTCAAACACAGACTCAACCACAAAGACTAGGGAGGTTTTTCAATGCCTTGCAAAAAAGGGCACCACTTGGTTAAAAATAAGCAGACGCTAAATATCTCTGAGCTTGGTGAAGTTATTAATTAGACTTTGGATGGTGTATCAATACACCCAGTCACTACAAAGATACAGGCGTCCTTCCTAACTCAGTTGACGGAGATGAAAGAAACTGCTCAGGGATTCAACCATAAGCCAAGGGTGATTTTAAAACATTTAGAGGTTGTTTAATGCTTGTGATATGAGATCTGATGATGGATCAATAACATTATAGTTACTCCACAATACTAACCTAAATGACAGAGTGAAAAGAAGGAAGTCTGTACGGAATACAAATATTCCAAAACATGCATCCTGTTTGCAACGAGGCACTTAAGTAATACTGCAAAGAAATGTGTTAAAGAATTGAACTTTATACAAAGTGTTATGAATACAAAGTGTTATGTTGCTGGCAAATCCAACACATCACTGAGTACCACTTCATAATTTCAAGCACAGTGGTGGAAGCATCATGTTATGGGTATGCTTGTCATCGGCAAGTTCTAGAGTTTTTTGGGATAAAAAGAAACAGAATACAGCTGTAAGTGCAGGCAAAATCCTAGAGGAAAATCTTTCAGAGACAAATTCACCTTTCAGCAAGACAATAACCTAAAACACAAGGCCAAATATACACTTGGAGTTGCTTTCCAAGACGCCATTGAATGTTCCTGAGTGGCCTTGTTACAGTTCACTTAAATCATCTTTAAAATCTATGGCTGTCTAGCAAGTAACGATCAACTTGACAAAGCTTGATTAGTGAAATGCTCTTAGACTTACCCAAAAAGAATCACAGCTGAAATCACCACCAACGGTGCTTCTACAAAGTATTAACTTAGGGATGTGAATAATTATGTAAATTAATATTTCTGTATTTACCTTTCAATAAATGTGTAAAAACATGTTTTTAATGTCATTATGGGGTACTGTGTGTAGATGGGTGAGAAAATACATATGTTGAATCAATTTTGAATTCAGGCTGTAAGACAACAAAATATAGAATAAGTCAAGGAGTATGAATACTTTCTTTGCTTCTGTACCTGTAGTGAGAGTGGATTTCCACTCTCAAAAACGTGTTTGGAAATAAGCACAACATTGTGTACACAGACAACAATGGATAGTAGCGCTGTGCGGGTTGTGGGTGTCTTCGAAAGTGCTTTTGTGCACCTATAGATGTTTATCAATGCAAGAAAAGTGTGCCTTTTAGGTTCTTCATGTTAAAATTGTGTGACTTCTGTTATGAACAACACACGATTTGTAAATACCTTTTTGGTGGTGGAACATCCTGACCCTTGGTTTCAGAGTCGTCGCTTTTGTTGTCTTTCTGTTTCTCTTTCTTGGCGCCTGGGCTCTGTGGTGTAGGTGAGGAGGCGTCTCCTCCCCCACGGGAAGGCTGCTGCTGGACCTCCATGTTCTCCACCTTCACCTGTGGGTCCACACTGGAGCCTTTGCTCTCCACCTGGCATGAGGAGAAACAGACAGTTTGAGGATCAGTCTGCTCTCCACCTGGCATGAGGAAAAACAGACAGTTTGAGGATCAGTCTGCTCTCCACCTGGCATGAGGAGAAACAGACAGTTTGAAGATCAGTCTGCTCTCCACCTGGCATGAGGAGAAACAGTTTGAGGATCAGTCTGCTCTCCACCTGGCATGAGGAGGAACAGTTTGAGGATCAGTCTGCTCACCACCTGGCATGAGGAAAAACAGTTTGAGGATCAGTCTGCTCACCACCTGGCATGAGGAGAAACAGTTTGAGGATCAGTCTGCTCTCCACCTGGCATGAAGAGAAACAGTTTGAGGATCAGCCTGCTCTCCACCTGGCATGAGGAGAAACAGTTTGAGGATCAGTCTGCTCTCCACCTGGCATGAGGAGAAACAGTTTGAGGATCAGTCTGCTCTCCACCTGGCATGAGGAGGAACAGTTTGAGGATCAGTCTGCTCTCCACCTGGCATGAGGAGAAACAGTTTGAGGATCAGTCTGCTCTCCACCTGGCATGAGGAGAAACAGTTTGAGGATCAGTCTGCTCTCCACCTGGCATGAAGAGAAACAGTTTGAGGATCAGCCTGCTCTCCACCTGGCATGAGGAGAAACAGTTTGAGGATCAGTCTGCTCTCCACCTGGCATGAGGGGAAACAGTTTGAGGATCAGTCTGCTCTCCACCTGGCATGAGGGGAAACAGTTTGAGGATCAGTCTGCTCACCACCTGGCATGAGGAGAAACAGTTTGAGGATCAGTCTGCTCACCACCTGGCATGAGGAGAAACAGTTTGAGGATCAGTCTGCTCTCCACCTGGCATGAGGAGAAACAGTTTGAGGATCAGTCTGCTCTCCACCTGGCATGAGGGGAAACAGTTTGAGGATCAGTCTGCTCACCACCTGGCATGAGGAGAAACAGTTTGAGGATCAGTCTGCTCTCCACCTGGCATGAGGAGAAACAGTTTGAGGATCAGTCTGCTCACCACCTGGCATGAGGAGAAACAGTTTGAGGATCAGTCTGCTCTCCACCTGGCATGAGGAGAAACAGTTTGAGGATCAGTCTGCTCACCACCTGGCATGAGGAGAAACAGTTTGAGGATCAGTCTGCTCTCCACCTGGCATGAGGAGAAACAGTTTGAGGATCAGTCTGCTCTCCACCTGGCATGAGGATAAACAGTTTGAGGATCAGTCTGCTCACCACCTGGCATGAGGAGAAACAGTTTGAGGATCAGTCTGCTCACCACCTGGCATGAGGAGAAACAGTTTGAGGATCAGTCTGCTCTCCACCTGGCATGAGGAGAAACAGTTTGAGGATCAGTCTGCTCTCCACCTGGCATGAGGAGAAACAGTTTGAGGATCAGTCTGCTCACCACCTGGCATGAGGAGAAACAGTTTGAGGATCAGTCTGCTCTCCACCTGGCATGAGGAGAAACAGTTTGAGGATCAGTCTGCTCTCCACCTGGCATGAGGAGAAACAGTTTGAGGATCAGTCTGCTCTCCACCTGGCATGAAGAGAAACAGTTTGAGGATCAGTCTGCTCACCACCTGGCATGAGGAGGAACAGTTTGAGGATCAGTCTGCTCACCACCTGGCATGAGGAGAAACAGTTTGAGGATCAGTCTGCTCTCCACCTGGCATGAGGAGGAACAGTTTGAGGATCAGTCTGCTCACCACCTGGCATGAGGAGAAACAGTTTGAGGATCAGTCTGCTCTCCACCTGGCATGAGGAGAAACAGACAGTTTGAGGATCAGTCTGCTCTCCACCTGGCATGACGAGAAACAGAGTTTGAGGATCAGTCTGCTCTCCACCCGGCCAGAGGTCAACCAAGGTGCTCTTTGAAGAGATGGTCTCTCAGTAACTTGGTTGACCTCCCTAGCGCCCTACACCGAGAAAGAAAAAACAGAACACCTTACTACTCTACTCATCTTGCTCGTGTGAAAACTGGAACTTATATTTTCTTACTAGCACGGATTTTGCTGATAGCTGCTTTTATGAGGAAGGTTTCACTTGAAATGACTCTGATATGTGCTTGTTATACCAATCTTAACTGAATGTGCTGATTGTAAGTCAAATGTTAAAATGTAAATAGTGTGTTTGAGGGGATGAGTTTCAGCAGGGTGAAGCACAGAATATAATTACTCAAGACTAAAATTAAAGGTGATTTGTAGATCAGTGGTTCTGCGCAGTCTGACTACAATGTAGTTGATCTCAAACACACAGCAAGTCAGGGAAGGTAACAAGCTCCCCCCACACCCTTAGACAAAACAAACTACATCAGCCATAATAACCTAGTCTAAGCAGTATTTTTGACAAATATAGTTCATTAGCACACATGATGGAAAATGTTGCCATAATACAGGTTTATAATACGGCTATATTAAGTTAGGGTTACCTTATGGAAATAAATACTAGCCCGTATCATAGCAACACAAATATATTTGATTGATAAAGAAAAACCGCTGCACCACTCAGGAGAACCAGGTTAAGGCACTGCATCGCAGACCTGGGTTCATATTCCGGGCTGTGCCACAACCAGCCATGGCCTGGAGTCCCATAGGACGGCGCACAATTGGCCCAGTGTACAAAACATTAGGAATGCCTTATATTGTGCACCCCCTTTTGCCCAAAGAACAGCCTCAACTTGTGAGGGCATGGACTCTACAAAGTGTTAAAATGTCCAGCTGCGTTGCAGTTCTTGACACAGTCAAAACCGATGCGCCTGGCACCTACTACTATACCCCGTTCAAAGGCACTTCAATATTTTGTCTTGCCCATTCACCCTCTGAACGGCACACATACACACTCCATGTCTCAATTGTCTCAAGGCTTGAAGTGGATTTAACAAGTGAAGTCAACAAGGGAGCATAGCTTTCACATGGATTCACCTGGTCAGTCTATGTCATGGAAAGAGCATGTTTTGTACCCTCAGTGTATTTTGTAATGTCAAGCAGCTACATTACCTCTGATTTCTTCTGAGAGCCTAACACCATCTTATTTCCAGCGGTGGTTTGCTTCGAGTCCTGGTTCTGCTGATCATCTGTCCCTTTCTGTTTGTCCTGTCTGGTCTGGTTCTGCTTAGCATTCTGGTTCACGTTCGCATTCTGGTCCAGGTTCGTCTGCTTTGAGTTGGCCACGTCTTTCTTGTTCTTAGTGCTCTTTGCGTCAGCAGCCTTTGGAGCTTTCTGGTCAGCGGTCTTTGCGTCAGCAGTCTTTGGAGCTTTCTGGTCAGCGGTCTTTGCGTCAGCAGTCTTTGGAGCTTTCTGGTCAGCGGTCTTTGCGTCAGCAGTCTTTGGAGCTTTCTGGTCAGTGGTCTTCGCCGATACTACTGAGGCTGACTGAAGAGGAGGGATGGTGGTGGTGGATTTGCCAGCCGAGTCGGTGAGATAGGCAGGAGTGTCATTCGGAGCCGACTTGGAGGTCTGTTTTGTAGGTGACTGAGATAGGTCTTTCTCTTCACTGCTCTGTTGATATTTCCCTGCGGCAGGCTGGCTCTCTGCGCTGGCCTCAGGCTGTGATGAGGCAGTGCTTGGAGGATCTTGATTGTCAGACGTGTTCCCAGATGGACTGACTGTACTGGGTGCTGCTGATGATGCTGATGCACTGGCTGGTTTCTCCACTAAGGCAGACGTGTCATGAAGTGAGTTGGGTGTCTCGTCCATGGCGCTGGCATCGCTGTCGGAGGACTCCGCAACTTCCTGTTTCCTGTTATTCACATGGCTGCCCACAAGGGAGATGTCAGACAGGTCAGAGGTCAGCTGGTCAGAGTCCAATGACGCAGGGCTGCCGTCCTTCTTCTTCCTCTTCCTCTTTTTTCTCTGATTGAGCCAAAGGTTGAAAAAAGAGAACAAATCTTAGTATATCCACTCTTCCCTCAAACAACATGACTTACATTTAGTGTTTTATTAGGATGCCTATTAGCTGTTGCAGGAGCAGCAGCTACTCTTCCTGGGGGCCTACAAGCTAGGTGATCGGTTTCTATACCTGGACAGTATTATTGACACAGTTTAGTGACTGATAAAACAACATCTTCAGATAAAAATATATTTTCAAACACAGTATAATACATTTTAAAAATCTGAAATTAGAACGAGGAAGTTCTCAAAAACATGTTGGTTTTAATACCCACCTTTTTCTTAGGGTTGCTGTTGGGCTCTTCATTGGGCCGCTTCGGAGAAGTGTTAGTTTCCCGGTTATTCAGGGTTGACACATCACTCTCCATTTCTGTCTTCTCATTCACACTCTCCAGTGTGTTGTCTGCATTTGAAAAACAACAAAAAATCATCAGTTGCATTAGCGCTTGTGAATTACATTGTCAACTTGATCAGAATTCCCTCAGTTGTCTGGTGTAGGCCAATGTTCACTCAAAACATGTTCTGCACTAAGCAAATTTCAGGTCTAGTGAGCACAAACTTGAACATTGTGAAAATTCTGTGCAACTTCTGGTGCGCGTTTACTGTGAACACTGAGGCTTTACTGCTTTAAGTTAGTTAACAATTGAGAAAAATGCATCCCATAACATTTTAACATGGAAATAGCTGTTCTATCATTCAGACTACAAAAGCAGCAAATGTGTGTTGTTCAATGTAGGCCTACATTCCATGAGACTGAAAAAAACATGCAGGGCTTGACATTAACCTGTTTATCCACTTGTCCTTCAGACAAGGAGGTGCCTGAAAATGTTGTGGTGTTTGATGCAAGAAACCACTTTACAAAATAAAACTCATTATTATTCCCATACCATTTATTACAGAGAATCAGACAAAATAAGCTACGCTCTGCCTACTTAGCTGATTCAAGACCATTTCAAAATACAACACTGCCCCTTTAAGACATTAACAAAATGATCTTTACCTGACTTGATTTTCAAAGATGGCTAGAAATGCACACATTTTGTGCTCTTGTAGGAAGCAACCACTCCCCATTGTTGACTAGAAATTAGCTATAACTGGGCTAATAACTTACTAACTAGCAAAGAATATGAACAAATGTGTACAGGTGGCTACATGCAGCTCTCGCTTTCATTTCAAAACAAGCATATCTAATCAAGATAGCTCATGTTGTCCAGTTCTAGGTGAATTGCACAGATCCATAGATGTCATGGCTATTTGCATTTAGGCCTACTACAGCGCTGATTGGTTATGACGCACTGGTCTGTGTAGAGTAAGGGCCTGAGTTCTGCATGTCAATGCAATCGAATCCTTCTCCAATGTGCACTGCCTAAATCTCTCGCACTAACTCTTGCATAGTTCATTTTGTTTCGGTATGTTACATTGAAAGTGTCTAATATAGTGTTGATTTGAGCACAAGTCCCACAGCAGAGTGAAACGTTGATAGTGTTAACTAAAGAGGAAAACTCTAGAAAGTTGAGTGAAGTTCAATCTCGTGCTTCTCTGTGCGCACTGGTATTTCATCTGCATGGCAGTAAGAAGGGAGCTGCGCACAGCTTAGAAGGAACATTGGTGTAGGCTATTGGGGCTCCCGAGTGGCGCAGCGGTCTAAGGCACTGCATCTCATTGATAGAGGCGTCACTACATACAGCCTGGTTCGAATGCAGGCTGTATCACATCCGGCCGTGATTGGGAGTCCCATAGGGCGGCGCACAATTGGCCAAGCTTCGTCCGGGTTTGGCCAGTGTAGGCCGTCATTGTAAATAACAATGTGTAATTTGATTTATTTAACTAAGCAAGTCAGTTAATAACAGGCTGACTACACCGCTTGTTGCAAAATAAATTTAGAAATCTATATTCTTAAATTATTGTACCCACACTTCTCGCGCACGCCAACGAGCGTCTGCATTGCCAAGGGCTAAAATAGAAGTAATCCCTATTTCTGACGCAGATCGCGCTGCAAGTCCTGCCTCTCCCATCTCCTCATTGGTTTATAGAAGCAGGTACCCATGTGCCATCTCCTCATTGGAGGACGAACGAGGTCAGTAGCGGTAATGCACCTAATTTATGAAAGTTACCAATCGCAATATAAAGTCAAGTGAAGAAAAAGCCTGGAAGGAGGAGGGATGACTAGAAACGATTCGGTTGACCGTTTTATGTGTGGATTAATTGGCGGAGTAGAGGACCTTGTGCATTTCAGGTAAAATAACAACCCAATGTTTATATCCCAGGACAAATTAGCTAGCAAGTGCAAGCTAGCTAGCTAAATTGCCATACATGTTTAATGCTTTTCAACCTGTCCCCAAATTAATATAATTGGTTCAGAGTTTGTTTTGATATTTTAACCTGCGTGTCGTGATCGTGTTTGGTGTGGGGGGACAAAATCAATTTATGCACGATGGCAGCCAGTTTGGGTTCCGTGTTAAGAACAAATTCTTATTTACAATGACGGCCTACCCCGGCCAAACCCAAATGATGCTGGGTCAATTGTGCGACGCCCTATGGGACTCCCAATCACGGCCGGATGTGATACAGCCTGGAGTCGAACCAGGGACTGTAGTGACACCTCTTGCACTGAGATGCAGTGCCTTAGACCACTGCGCCACTTGGGAGACCTTAACTGACTTCCCTAGTTAAATAAAAGTTTAAATGTAAAATATATATCACCCTCTTTCTTCATTCACCATTAGTTGTAAAATAACTCATAATTTGATGGAGGTGTCGTATTATTTGCATACTGCATCCTGATTGGGCATATGTTTAATGAGGGCCTGTGGGAATGTAGGGGTTCATGAGGAAGGCATCTCTCTCTCATGTGGCTTGCAATGTGAAGTTAGCAATAAATGTGCCTTCATAAAGATACACAGTTAGTAGTTATTTTACTCACATACAGACAAGTTTGATTACATGACAGGAGGGTCAGAGTCAGAATTTGTTTTTTTAATGATGACTGTATACAGGCAATTCCACGATAATTGAGTGACAATGAGACAGATTTTTCAGTTTAAAATGTCAAACAAAAACCAATGATTGCAAAGTAAAACAACCCATACAACTCTAGGCACAATGACTACTTTTAACAATTTCCACAGACATTTTTACAAAAACCCATTTACTTTCTTCAAGTAAAACAGTAAGAACATTTATTTATATAACATAACATTACAGGGCAGTACTGACCTGGCTCCTTGGTGACTGGTTGTGCAGATAGCTGATGGCCACACTGGCTGCAGAATCTAGCCGTTTTCTCAAACGCAACATGGCCACAACCTGTGCACTTCATCTTGAAGTTTCAATGGCGTCTGTATTTCAGAGGGAACACTGTTTGTATCTGTATGACACAGAGCTCGGGACCAAATATCTCACTTTCACTTAAACGTTCTTGAATTTCAATGAAATGTGATAAACAACTAGCCAGCTAAAGTATAGCCACGTCCCTAAACTAAAGCCAGTCAAATATTCTAGGATTCGTTTTGTGGCAGACAATAATAACTGCCCCAAACCAAATCCATACATACATACAGTAAGTTATCTTCAGTCCAAGCTATAGCTACTGTTAACGTTATGGCTCTAGTCCCAAACATATTTTTTTCATGTAGCTAAATTAGTTAGCTAGCTAATGCAAGCTGCATGATTGAACTAGAAATTGCTTTTCCTTCATTAATATTTGTATCAAAGTAATTATAATATATAACATTACAACCGAGCTAGCTCCTGTTTACCTTGGGAAAAGCCGAAAGTTGTCAGTACAGTAAGTACAGTGTTGGTGTTCCTGAACGCTCAAACGCTGCCCACGCCCACCCTGCGATTGATACATTATCCAATCCCAAACGAATCCTCTGCTACACTCGCGATAGCCACTTCCTCTTTCGTTTCTAGAGAACTACACAACAGCCTAGTGCCTGGATAATTAACTAGCCAACTTTATTACAATTGACGAATGCAAAAGCTCCTCGGAAATGACGATGAAATGCACTGACATTATCAATAGCAAGCTTTCTAGCTAGCCTGGCGCGGCTCTGTTCAGCTATTGCTGAACATGCATACTGACAAAGAGTAGAATGTTACCTGAAACGACTGGTACCCAGATAGCGCCTAACTAGCTAAAAAAAAGCCCGGCCACAGATTAATATTAACATATAGCTAGCTATCTCCCATATAACGTTAAACGATTGCAAATTAATGTCAAACCCCCGTCACCGATATGACAATTTACAGCAGTTTGTTCTGTATTGCTATCTGACATGTAGATAATTATGCCATGACACCAACCCTGCACTGCCTCGATTCAAGCAGTTGCCATTTAACTAGTTTGGTAAATAGCCTACACAGTTGTTAGCTACTACTAGCTACGTAGTACACCGTGACCTAGCTAGCTAGCCATATTGAGTTGCCCGGCATAGCCGTCCACGCCATCTGACCTAAATGCTAGTCTCTTCGCTCCGGGAATGTGGACAGGTCTCCCGGAGCGAAAAGCCTACCTCAGTGCTAAAGTTAGCTAACGGTAGGTAATTGAAAATAGCTTTGCTACTGTATACATTTACCTGTGTTTATCACACGAGAGTCTGTTGTTTTACCATTCCACGAAATGGGTGAAGTAGAATTACACTTTCGTTTTGTGAGAAATGGGCGTCAACAAGCTAATCCGTGTACACTGTCCAACTATTATATTCAGTGAGTTCCCATTTTATCACATGCATTGCAAGCGAGGGCAGCTACATGGTGGGGGTTTTCCGAATGACATGGCATGTTCTTGCCCTTAAACTGTTCAACTGTAAAGGTCATATAATACTTTGCCATTGTTCTTTCCCTAAGTGAATTAATAAAGGTTCATAATCAAGAACTGTTAGCAGCTGCTGTATGTTTGGGCCCCCATGCCCATTAAAGCAAACTTTTCTGGTTATGTGGCATCAACTTGCATGCCAAGTTAAATGTGCAATGCTTTAACCACCTTTAAAAATTAGCTTTTTTTGTGCCATTATTGAATCAGAATTTGGCAGGGTTAATTCAACCATTGCAACTGTTTTGACTGAAGCAACACAATTTCCAACTAATGTTCAATGGAGTCAACATGAATGAGATGCAAGGTAATAAGATATCTGACTTCATTGCATCAACATTATAATAACAATGCATTTTTGAGGCACAAGTCCTCGTTTGTAATGGTGAGGGTGAACACTGTGCAGCATCCACTTATGACAGCTGATCTCACAGATCAGGCTTCTAGCCCAGGGATTTCCCCATACACCCAGAGTGGATGGGGGGTACTATGTGTACAGCTACCCCAGACGTTTTCTCTACAATCACTGTGACTCAGCTGTCTCTACACCACCCTAGTAGGCTACTACTACTGCTGTACCTCCAGCCAAGTGGCCAGAGCAGGCTCTAAAGTGAGAACGTTGCACAATGCTGGCATCATATTACAGTAAATCTAGAATACAGCTTGGCTGCTCGTCGACTGAGGGTTGGCAATGATGGGATGGGACGTGAAGGGGAGTTTTTGCAACGAATAGACATTGATTTATTAATACACCTATTACTAGTATGGAAATCTGAAGGGTGACTGAACATTGCATCTTAATTGTGGGCAATTCCATGATAACAGAGTGATGCTGAGACTCAGATTTTTCACTTTAAAATGTTTGTCAAACAGAAACCAATGATTGAAAGGTTAAACAAACCGTACAACTGTATGCACAAGGACTACTTTTAACAATTTCCACTGAATATTTTACAAAAACACATTTACTTTAAGAACAGTGGCGATGCAAAGTTTGGTAACATAATTGCTGTTTGTGCTGGCATTCTTTTAGTGTCATTCGAGTACCAGAATGGTGGGGGGATGAGGGTGGGGAACAAGGGAGAACTAATCTAGCTTTGTGTTCCCCTCATAACCACATGATGAGTTATCGAAAGAAGAGGTTGACCAGGTTCTTTGCCCTGACATTCAGCTGGACAGCCGGGCCGTGGAGAAGATGGCGTCCAATCTGCTCAACTTGAATGGAGGCTTGGTGGTCCAGCTAGACGCCATCCTGCAGTGTCACGAGGACACAGGTAAGCAGGGCCAGTATTTATAAAGCATGTCAGAGTGTTAATGCTGGTCTAGGATCAGTTTTATCTTGGATCATAATGAGTAAGATTATTTCCATTACTCATGTATGCAAGGGAAAACAGGCACAATCAACAGGGCACAACATTCAGAACGTGACAGACGGTAGTGTCTTGTACCCAATCGAAAATATCCTCTGTCCTTGCTTCAGCATGATGTCATGAGTCATAATGTTGAGTCAAGTCCATTCCAAACATTTGTATTTTATATATTTTTTCAGAATGTGAGACTGGCAACTTTATGTGAGTTGGAATAGTAGACTACACAAGGCTCAATTAAATAATGTGTTTGTGCATCAGCAGTACTACTCTTATGTCAGTCACAGATAGTCGATTGGCCCATGTCAGCTAACATTCTTTACATTGCTAAGTTTGTTTAGCGGCCAGCTATGTTTGTTATCATGGTTGAATTATCTACTAGGGGGCCCCCATTGATTTGTTAGTCTCACTCTAAAAAAACTGCTAACATTTCTCTACACCTGTGTAGAATTGGTGGAATTGCAGGAAATTAGCTGTAAAACAGGCGTGCCGGCCTGGAAGGACTACCAGCTCAACACTCAGATGGGCTTCAGGGTGAAAATCTCTGTCTCACCAGAGGACAGCACTACTGGGATATCAGCCCTCCAGAGGACAACAATAGCCACTGGGCTGTAGGCATCGTCACTTGTACCAGCTCTAAGGACCGTTACAGGATCCTGGGCAGGGGACCGGTGGGGGAAGAAGAAGAGGAGGAGGATGAGGGACAGGTGAAAGATGGGGCAGGAGAAGCGATTGGAAAGGCTTTTGCAGCAGTGTTAGCCAAGAGGACGTAGGTGGACTGTAAGAGGCAGGAGGTAAATTCGAGGCCCTCAGAAGGAAGAGATGGAACAGCAGGAAGTGGGGAATGGTCTCTATGGACGCAAGAAGGAAGAGAGCAAGGTGGTTCAAGAAAAGAGAGAGTTGAAAAAGATAAGAGTAGGTCCAGAAAAGAGAGACAGAGAAAGAAAAGAGGTATCAAAAAGTAGAGGGAGGTAGAACAAGAAAAATGGGACGAGCCAGACATCAGGAGAACACTACTGCAAGGCTGAAGAAAGGGAACTCAGGACACGATGGGAAGATGCAGCCCTACCTCTCTCAGAAGCACCCTGGTAAGATTGGGCTGTACGTGGACTGTGACCAGGGTCGCCTCTCCTTCTTCTCTGTGTCCAGAGCCAGGGTCAAGCTCTTCCGCAGGTTCGAGAAGGTGCCGTCCTATCCCCTGCACCCAGCCGTCTCGCTCAGGGAGCCCGGAGAGCAGACTGACCTTCAGATGATGAGGTCATGGGTCAAGGGGCAATGCCATGGTGATGCTTCAGCTCAGAAAATGGAGAGTAGTCCTAGAAGTGGAATTATTAGAACGAACATTCCCATTCAAGTCTATGTTCTGTGATGGATCTAGATCTATTTCTATGAGGAAATCTGTCATTTAAGAGGGTTTCAGAGGAGAGTTTCTATGTCATCCCCTGTAGGTCACAGAAGGAGTGCACATGGAAAGGTGGTGGATTAGTTTGAATTTGCATAACCAAATACAACCTAAATAAATTTGATTGATACGCTTCATGTTTTTATACACATTTTTACTTAAGACTGTAAAGTATAATGGTTAAGGATGGCTATAAAGTACATACAATGAAGTTGAAGTACTTTTTTCTGCAGTGGGCTAAATCAGGGTCACAGTGTTTCTTGGTAGTCTTAAACAAATCTACTTTGAAACAGAAGTATATACGTCACACACATGGTTATGGGCTTAAAAAAAGAAGACACCTGTACCATGTCAGATATGGAGTTGAAATGTATTCCATTTTGCATCCCAATATTACACTTTATACACATCACAGAAGACTGAAATATAACCAAACCATCTTTAAATAGAACACCAGATATGTTTATTAATTATGAAATTATTACAAATATTAACATTCTACCAATCAGAGTGCTTTTGGTCGTTTGACTGCAGGAACGGGTTTTTAAATGAAGTAAAATGCATTGCCAGATGCATATGACTGGGTGAAATACATTGAAAAAGTAAAACAAAAAGAAACAATGTCTCAATATATTGGAGTCTTTATTCTTATGGAATATTTAAATGAGTGGACTGCAGATATCCAAGGTGGCCATCTGCATTGTCTCAGGTGTACTGCAGATATCATAATATCTTCCTCTGTTCACAGCTGTGAGTTCATTCATCATGCAGAGGCTCTGTTCTGACCTCTAGTGGAGTCTAATAGATCCTCAGGGTCCATTGTGTGAGGTTCACCATCTCAACTTGCATGACGACTCAAAGTAACTGAAATCTTCAGCCGTTCTGTTTGCTACGTACTTCAGTCAGACTGACAGCGTTGAAGTTGTTTGTAGTGACGTCAAAATGAGGTCATCAGCAATTGGATCATCTCTAATCAATCAGAGTATCAAAGCCAATGAAGAATTTTCAAAGCGCCATTGAAGGCTTCCACCATTTTAATGTAATCAACTGGGTGGGACTTCCAACATTTATCGGCTGATCCCTCCTGGTGGCCATGTTGGAGTCATGTCCAACCGGGTCATCAGGAGGGATCAGCCAACCTGAAGAAGAAAATTGACTACTTCAAAATGAAGATAGCCTCAATGGTGCTGCACATGCTGTCACAGACGCTATAATGTAACAGATAAAAAGTCCTCTATCTATGCGCTTTACCCACGTGTGATCTGGCTCTGGCCCAAACCATCGGTTTCTGGGACCAATCAGAGAGGTTAGAATGTGTTTGCATTCTAGAAATTGTCAGGAAGGTACTCAGATCCAGACTCAGAAGACACTAACATCCATAGGTGTGGCATAGCATTTGGTCAGAGCAAGGAGTTTGGTTAGCCAGGCAACATCTCAACTACTGCCTGAAACCAAAATAAAGTCTTAAGAAAGCTCAAAGAAAGTATGAATGGGTCAATGTACACTGTAAAACATAATTTCAGAAGTAAAAACGAATCTATCTGCCTTATGTTTACGGTAATAATGATCATAATGTTTGTTGTATTTTAAAACATCAAGGCAATAAAGGCTACGCTTAGACAGGCAGCCCAATTCTGATATTTTAACAGCAGATCTTTTTCAGAGCTGATCTGATTGGTAAAAAGACCAATTCGTGAGGGGAAAAAAACAGAATTTGGGCTGCTTGTCTAAACGCAGACAAAGTGACAAAGTCTTAGTTGAGATGTGTTACCTGAACGCAGCGCTGTAGATGACAGGGTCATCCTGGGCCTGTTTCCCCCTAGGAGTGGGCCTACAAACAAGAACACAGTCATTATCATGGTTGTGGAATTCTATTGTTATCATTATAATTGCTATTATACAAATCATTGTTGCTAAAGACTGGTTTATACTAGGTCTAAAAACATGGCTGTAGACCATTAGAATATGAAGAAGTGTTGTTGGCAAAAACAACATTATATTTATACGCAGGACTGTCATTGCGACGCTCATTGTCCTTGTTGCAGAGAGGATATAACAGGTTGGTACCTGGATACTACACTGTAGAGGTCCTCCTTGGCTTGTTGCTCCCTGAACATGTGGAAACAGAAACACATGTATTGTTATTGGTTATCACAAGAAAATCTAAAGAAAATTGTCATATTAAGTGTATTTTTTTAAAGTAGCTTTCTTACCTTATACAGCTGTAGATGGCCGTAGCTTCCTCGTTCTGCTGTTGTCTTACACGAGGACGTGAACACAAACACAGTGCAGTTGGTTAAGGTAACATCACCTATTGATTTGTGTATTGTTTAATCAATTATCACTTTACTTACATGTTTGCCCTTTGCTTGGTGTTGGTGTGCACTGTTGTATAGGTGACTTCATCCTGTTGAGATGGTTCCTCTCTCCGCTCTTCTGTCAGGCTACAGTCTGACGTGGGGCTGGTTACATGCACTTCTGTGGTCTAGACACAGTGAGATAGAGACAGAGAAAATACTGCCAATGCATTTGTGAACAGCAGAACTTTCTGCACAATAGTTTTTTTAAACTCTGGGCAAAACAAAGTTAAGCTACAATATTTCCACTTCCTTATGTAAATGATCACACTTTCACATCAATTTCCTCTGTGAATCAGCCAGTACACTTGCTCCAACCCACACACAGACATATACAACTACGATCAATGCTGGTTGCAGGATTTTCTGCTTGCATCTCTCTCACCACGGACGTTGTGGGTGTTTTTGTGGTGAAGACTCTAGGCATGCTGATGACTGTAGCATAAATAGTGACTGCTTGCATGTTCTGTACATGTGATAGCTGTGCCACACTGTGCTGCAAATGCATTGAGTTCATACATTGACCCTGCATGACTATCATCATCACAATTAGTTTGAGGATAAGAATGTAAGAATTATTGTGTGGTTGCAACACAAAAGCACAAATATGACATAAGTGTATAGCTGAAACAAATAGCTGAAACAAATAGCTGAAACAAATAGCTGAAACAAATAGATGGTGACAAATAGATGGTAACAAATAGCTGGTAACAAATAGCTGGTAACAAATAGCTGGTAACAAATAGTTTAAAACATATTGTCACCCGTGTGTTCTCTTCTGTATCTGATTTTGGTGCTGTAGTCTTTTTCCTGAGGACAGAAATAGGCAGCATGATTATGACTAATTTAGAATGCAAAGTAAATCAGCTAAAAATATTTGTTTGAGGAAATAGTGGTTAAAACCTACCTGTGAGCAACAAGATGCCAAGCGACCATAGGCACAATGACAATCATTGGCACTACAGCAAGAACTGCAATAAGTATTGTGAGTGTGACAACTTTCATCCCCTTTGCATGCTCTGCATATGAACACAAAAGCGTTATCATTTAAATTACATTTAAATCACTTAGCAGACGCTCTTATCCAAAGTGACTTACAATCAGTGCATTCATCTTAAGATATCTAGGTGAGACAACCACACATCACAGTCATAGTAAATACATTTTTCTTCAATAAAGATGTTATAAGCAAAGTCAGTGCTATTAGGAAAAGACAAGTGCATTTGTTTTTGCATTTAAGTTGTTCAGATTTCTGATTGCTAGAATTGTTACTCTTTATAACTTATGTTGTGGTTACAAAATGTTATTGTACTTACCTTTGACTTTCAGAGATAGAATTCCACTATTCTGTCTTCCATGCTTATTGCTGACGACACAGAAGTATTTCCCACTATTACCAGTGTGAGTAACATTAAACTGTAGCTCAGCCTGAGATACCATTTCCAGACAACTGTCTCCATCTATTTTAAACCAAGTGTAGTTCAATGTTGGGTTAGCATTGCTGCTGCAGGTCAAAGTAACATCACTACCCTCCAATACTTCAGACGACGGCCAAACTGAGACTGAGGTATTCCTAGGGCCATCTGAAAGAGATCAGACCACATCATCTAGTTGTTATCTTACGTCAGTGGCTTTTTAGAAAACAGTGTTACTTGTTGATAAACCTTCCTTTACTCACATTCAACATTGACCCTGATAACCTCAGAAAGTGGGCTATTGTGATGCTTTGGAGAACATGAGTAGTTTCCAGAGTCTTGAAAGGATATGTCACAGAGGTAAAGAGTTGAGGACTCCTCTTGCAGGGGTTTTCCATTCCTGAACCACATAACTGCAGATGAACAGTTGTTCATACAGGTCAGATTCACACAATCCCCTTCTTTTATTGGTTCGTGTTCTTTGGGTGTTGCTATCGAAATGATCAACTCTAAAAGTGAAGGGGAATAAACGGTAAATGTCCTAGTCTATAGACAACGCAATAGTGAGCTAAGCCCATTTCACGCTTGAAGCAAATTAAGGAAAACAGACTTACCAGAAATATTCACTTTTGCACCATTACTTCCCGTCCACTTGCCGCCGTTATTAGTTTCAAATCTGAATGCATATTCTCCACTGTCTCTCTGCTCTACTTGGTGGATTTGCAAAGAACAATTATGAACTTTGTTACCAACATACTCAAATTTGGTGGCGGTATGAGTTCTATTATTACTCTCAGTGATGAAAGGGCCATCAAAAAACTGTTTCCTCCCTTGACTCCACATAACTTTTTCCACTGTAAGGTTCTTGTTAACAAGCATCTCAGGATAGTGAAATGTGCAGAGAATGACAGCAGAAGAGCCTCTTACTGCACAGACATCTTGATATACCACAAGCCAGTTGGTGCACAAAACCCCTAAAACAAAAATAAATGTTTTATTGATTTACACTCACCTACCCTATGTATTTACAGTGCCTTGCTAAATTATTCAAACCCCTTGAATTGCTTAACATATTATTTTGTTACAAAGTGGGATAAAATGTATTTGTCATTTTTTCTTTGTCAACAATCTACTCAAAATGCTCTGATGTCAAAGTGGAAGAAAAATTATATATATTTTTTAAGATTAATAAAAATGTCACAACTAAAATATAGTCGTTGCAAAAGTATTCAGACCCTTTGTTTAGGCAAGCCTACATGAGTTCAGGAGTAAGATTTGGCTTAACAAATCACATAAGTTACATGCAGTGGTGGAAAAAGTACTCAATTGTCATACTTGAGGAAAAGTAAAGATGCCTTAAAAGAAAATTACTCAAGTTAAAGTAAAAGTCACCCAGTAAATTACTACTTGAGTAAAAGTATTTGGTTTTAAATATACTTAAGTATCAAAAGTAAATGGAATTGTTAAAATGTATCAAAAGTAAAAGTATAAATCATTTAAAATTCCTTATATTAAGCGAACCAGACGGCACCATTTTCTTGTTGTTTTATTTATTGCTGGATAGCCAGGTGAACACTCCAACACTCAGACATAACTTACAAACAAAGCATTTGTGTTTAGTGAGTCCGCCAGATCAGATGCAGTATGGATGACCAGGGATGTTCTCTCTATAAGTGTGTGAATTGGACCATTTTCCTGTCAAAATGTAACGAGTGCTTTTGGGTATCAGGGACAATATATGGAGTAAAAAGTACATTATTTTCTGTAGGAATGTAGTGAAGTAAAATTTAAAAGTTGGCAAAAATATAAATAGTAAAGTACAGATACCCCAAAATCAACTTAAGTAGTACTTTAAAGTATTTTTACTTAAGTGCTTTACACCACTGGTTACATGGACTCACTCTATGTGAAATAATAGAGATTGACATGATTGAATTACTAACCTTTCCTCTGTACCCCATACGTACAACATCTGTAAGATCCCTCAGTCAAGTATTGAATTTCAAGCGCAGATTCAACTACAAAGACCAGGGAGCTTTTGGAAAGCCTCATAAAGAAGGACAGTGATTGGTAGATGGGTTACAATAAATCAGATATTGAAAATATCTTTAAGCATGGTCAAGTTAATCATTATGCTGTGGATGATGTAATAAACCACCCAGACACAACAAAGATAGAGTCGTCCTTCTGAACTGAGCTGCAGGACAGGAAACTTTTCCATGAGGCCATTGGTGACAGTTACTGAACTTGAAGAATTTGGAAAATAAGAATGGGCTAATATTTCACAATCCAGGTGACTAAAGCTCTGAGAGACTTACCCAAGAAGACACATAGTTGTAATTGCTGTCAAACGTGTTCATAACACGTTTTGACTCATGGAGACTAACACTTATGCAACAACTATATTTTAGTTATTTAATTTCTATGAAAAAATGTAATTAAAAACATTCCACTTTGACATTACATGTTATTTTGTTTAGATTGTTGACAAAAAAGTAAATAAAATAAATGTTAATCCCGCTTTGTAATACAAATCCAAGGGGTATGAATACTTTTTCAAGGCACTGTATTTAGACAGTGAAGCTCTATACTCCAGCATTTGGGTTTGAGATCAAATGTTTTATGTGAGGTGACAGTACAGAATGTCGCCTTTTATTTTAAGCTATTTTCATATATGTTTTTTACAATTTAGAAATGAATGCACTTCATGTATCTAGTCCCCCCATTTTAAGGTGTCAAGTATTTGGACAAATTAATTTACAGTGCAGTATTGTGTCATTTTGGAGTGACTTTTTCTTATTTACACTTTTATTGTAAATAAGAATAGAATATGTTTCTGAACACTTCTACATAAATGTGGAAGCTACCATGATTATGGATAGTCCTGAATGAATTGTGAATAATGATGAGTGAGAGAGTTACAAGTGCACAAATATCATACCCCCAAGACATGCTAACTCTTACAATAACTGGGAAGGTTAGCATTTTTGGGGGGGTATGATATTTATGCGTCTGTAACGGTCTCACTCATCATTATTCACGATTCTTTCAGGACTATCCGTAATCCTGGTAGGATCCACATTCATGTAGACGTGTTTAGAAACATATTCTATTCTTATTTACAATAAAAGTGACTCCAAAATGACACAATACATTGTATACCACTAATTATACATGATACATATAATAAATGACTTCCTAGTGTTATATTTTTTATTTCCTTCGTTGTTCTTACCAGGCAAAATGAGTAGAGACAGAGCCATTTCCATACAGATGGGTTGTGTCAGCCCAACACTCATATCTGTAGCCAAACAGCAATCTCTCTAAGGTCCTTCACTTGAGTCACAGTTCTTAATACAGCAGTCAAAAATGCAGAGTGAACCTCAGTCCTCTAGTTTAAAACACAGACGTTTTGTGTCAATTCATTTAGGGGCTTGGAGTTACTCATCAGGAGCTGCGCCTCAAAAAGGCAAACTGTCTTTGCAAGTGTCATCAAAAGACAAAAAGTCTGGGTGTATCAGCTAGCTAATGAGCTGAGTGAGAGTCACCCGTTGACAGCAGACAGTCGCCGCAACCAAATCAGGTCATTTTACCACAGGCACGACGTGCCACCTACAGTGCCTTCAGGAAGTATTCATACCCCTTGACTTATTCCACATTTTGTTTTGTTACAGCTTGAATTCAAAATCGATTAAATCAACAACAAAAAATGTCACCCTACACACAATACCCTATAATGACAAAGTTAAAACATTTATTTAGAAATTGTTGCTAATTCATTGTAAATCAAATACAGAAATATCTCATTTACATTAGTATTCACACCCCTGAGTCAATACATGTTAGAATCACCTACAGCTGTAAGTCTTTCTGGGTAAGTCTCTAGGAGTTTTGCACACCTGTATTGCACAATATTTGCACATTATTCTTTTTAAAGTTATTCAAGCTCTGTCAAGTTGGTTGTTGATCATTGCTAGACAGCAGTTTTCAAGTCTTGTCATAGATTTTCAAGTCGATTTAAGTCTAAACTGTAACTAGGCCACAGGAACATTTCAATGTTGTCTTGGTAAGCAATAACAGTATATCTTTGGCCTTGTGTTTTAGGTTGTTGTCCTGCTGAAAGGTGAATTTGTCTCCCAGTGTCTGTTGGAAAGCAGACTGAACCAGGTTTTCCTCTAGGATTTTGCCTGTGCTTAGCTCTATTCTGGTTCTTTCTATCCTAAAAAATCCATAGTCCTTGCCGATGACCAACATATCCATAACATGATGCAGCCACCACCATGCGTGAATATGAAGAGTGGTACTCAGTGATGTGTTGTATTGGATTTGTCCCAAACATAACATTTTGTATGCAGGACATAAAGTTAATTTCTTTGTCACATTTGTTGCAGTTTTACTTTAGTGCCTTATTGCAAACAGGATGCATGATTTGGAATATTTGTGTTATGTACAGACTTCCTTCTTTTCACTGTGTCATTTAGGTTAGTATTGTGGAGTAAGTACATTGTTGTTGATCCATCCTCAGTTTTCTCCTATCACAGCCATTGAACTCTGTAACTTTTTTAAAGTCACCATTGGCCTCATAGTGAAATCCCTGAACGGTTTCCTTCCTCTCCGGCAACTTAGTTAATTAAGAAGGACACCTGTATATTTGTAGTGACTGGATTTATTGATACACCATCCAAAGTGTAATTAATAACTTCACCATGCTCAAAGGGATATTCAATGTCTGCTTCTTTTTTGTGCCCTTCTCTGGGAGGCATTGGAAAACCTTGCTAGTCTTTGTGGTTGAATCTGTTTGAAATTCGCTGCTCAACTAAGGGACCTTACAGATTGGCCTCTGTGGGGTACAGTCATTAAAAAATCTTTTTAAACATTATTACTGCAGAGTGAGTCCATGCAACTTTTTTACTCCTGAATTTATTTAGGCTTGCCATAACAAAGGGGTTGAATACTTATTGAAACAAGACATTTGAGCTTTTCATTTGTAATTCATTTGTAATTAACTTTGATATGATGGGGTAGTGTGTGTAGGCTAGTGACACAAAATCTCAGTCAATTTAACACAACAACATGTGGAAAAAGTCAAGGGGTGTGAATACTTTCTGAAGGCCCTGTAAGTCATTTCCACTTATACTGTATGTTAGCCACGAACAGAGACCTGTGGAGGTTGAGGGCGTGACCCAGTTGTACCCTCTGCTCAGGGCCAAAACAGTAGGCTGCCAATAACAACCTCTGCTGGGGTCCAGACCAAATAAGGAGAATATTGTTACACTGAAGCGATTGTGTGTGATGTTGTACATTGTCCACAAGGTGGCAAACTATTGTGTATGACTCACATTTCCTGAAGTAAATTATTCCCAAATCTATGCGTTATTCCACACAGAAGATTTATAGAATAAACCAACTATATGAACATGCGCCGTACATTTGTGAAACCAAAAATGAATATTAGCAAAACAGAGAATAGTTTATACTATAATTGAAAAAACTCAAACTGAGAAATCTATATATATCTAAAAAAAGGTTTACCGTAGGCTATATGCTAAACTTCACAATGGGTTTCCAATAAAATAAAAACATAACATATTAATAAATATATAGGAAACCTGAGCAACATTGTGAATTGTAAACCTTGTAAATCATCAGAACATTAAAGTGGTTAATGTGCTGTGTGCAGAACCTGACGTTACTACTCTTCAGCAGTTGTATGAACTGATACATTCGCTTAATCTAAATGAAACGTCAGATCATGTCTGACACCATACCCCCCGTCAGACTCCACAAGCCTACGTCCCTGGCTCTCCAACGCGTAAAACGGATCAATCCACACAAGATTCTATCAAGCGGAATATGAATCACCCACTCTATCGTAGCCTAGTTGACGAAATTTAAATACGATCACGAGGTCACTATATAAGAGAGGACAGTAAGAAAAAAACATATACCAAGTTCTCATTGAGGTGAAGTAAGTTATAGGGAGAAAGTTAAAGGCGCGCAAGAACGAGAACTTCACACAGTGTTCGACATGGAGAGGTCCGTTAAACTTGCTTTAGTAATTGTAGCTATTTCCATGCTGGTTTCTTGCAACCCAACCGAAGCGTGGTACAAGCAAGTTTCCGGCCCAAGCTACTACTCGGTGGGCAGAGCTTCGGGTTTGCTGTCCGGGATCCGGAGATCACCATATGTTAGGAGGTCCGAGACCGATTCGGTGGCGGACAGCGGAGAGTCTACGGTGAACAGCATCATCTCGGAACCGAGCAGTCGACTGAATTCGGTCCTTAAATCTATGGTAAGAGGTTATATTTTATGTTCAATTGAACAATGTGCATTGGAAACAGGCACTTCCTGTGGTGCGTAAAAGTGCGTAAAGGTGCGTAAACATTGCACAGGGCACAGAACACAAGAATATTCAAAAGTAGTCCAATTATGTATTTTTTTTTTTGGTAGACTATTATATTTCAAACAGTTTTGATACCCTTAAACTGGATCATCATGGAGCTGTCCATTCAGCACCAGCGCACCACCAAGTAGCCTACAGCCTCATTATACAGTCAAGTTTGGACTAGATTAGAAGAAAACTACAATAAATCAAAAGGATTTATTAGAATATCAGTTTATAGTCATAAATTGTTATTTTCAAAATCCACATTTTGGGGAAATGAATCTCAAACAGCCACAAGTCTTGAACATCAACTAACTTTCTCATAATTCGCTTAATGTTGCATTATGTTGATTAAAATGTCTTGTTTTTTTCAGCCTATTTGTATCAAAGATATCACACCGAATCTGCAGAGCTGCGAACTTGTTCAGGATGGTTCAAGGTTATTTCAATGTAAAGCAGACGTGTTCGTATCGCTTGACTCATTGGACTGTGTGGAAGCATGATCAGCACCGCGAACGTGGATGGACTGATTATGTTCGATGGAACCGAATGTTTCTTATTTTCACAAATATGGTACAAATGTTTTGTGTGAAAGTCTGTTTTAGCATACTGTCATGCGCAGTCTGACTACCCCTTCCCCTAACGGGTAATAATCAATTTGTCTGTTAAATTATATTATGTAATGCATAGCAATGTACATATGTATTAATTTCTTTGTTTAATGAATAAATACATCTTATATTGCACTCAAATTATTTTGCCCTATAGGTCAAAATAAATCCTGCTTCACACATTTGTACAATTCTCACCCAGACACCTATTTGTATGTAAATGTTAAGACACATTTTAGTTAACACAAATAGGCCATAATGCAAACCACTCAAGCTTGGCATACATCTGCCGCTATCTTAAAATAATTACCAAAGTAGGACGGTACATTATTTTATTGAATTAAAACACTTAAATGTCAACACCAACATGATTATTGAAATAGTCAAAATGAGGAATGTCCATCCATATTAACTTAGCTCAGTCCTTTAAATCCATGATGACAATAAAAATTAAGGATTATAGCTTTGAAAGTCCTGAGCAACTAAATTAAGTTGGTTTTACAGCTCATAACAGTAAAAATAAATGCACAAAACACAATGACAGTTGTCTGTAGTTATGTAATATTTACTATGTTAAATTATATAAAAACAAATATCCATCAATAAAATCTAGAAAGTGTCTTTAAGGCACTGATGCAGTCAAATGCACCCAGGTCAGGTCTTATAGCAACGAGACCGCCTCCAAGTTCTCCTTGACGATGGTGTCCATGACGACGTGGAAGACCACCCGTACGTTGTGGGTGTCCGTGGCGGTGGTGTAGTGGTGGAAGACAAGCTTGTTGGGGGTCTTGTTGCAGGCCACAAACATGGCAGTGATGTGACGCGAGGCAGCATCCACGTCCCAGTCGGCTCCTGTATAAGGGGATGTAGCAGAGAAGTCACGTCAGTTGAGTGACATATACCCAATTGAGTGAAGTATACAAGTTGAATTTCAAGTTCAATCTCCCACAACTTACTAGCCATAGGGCAGTTTGGGCAACTGCCTGATGGACTGGTCAATCTTCAGCCCATGTTTTAGTACATTTAGTTTTTTGTGCTGTGATCATTTGGCTAATGAAGGGGGCCTCAAAAAAAAAAAAGCCGGTGTTACAAATTCTATAGTTACTCTATAGGCCTGTAGCTTATTCCATATCATCATCAACTCCATCACACAGTTACAAAGACTGACTCTGGTACAAGAGCGCTGTAAGGAAACATGTTAAGTAGCAATCATGCGTCAATGGGGTTTGCTGTCCTAAACATGAAAAACGGTGAGTGTCTGCTGAGCCTTGCTCCTAGATAGTCCCTTAAATTAAAATCACAGTATTAGCTAGATGTGTGCATGTTTCAAAATCATGGACACGTGAAAGGTTTGAAAAAAATCCAGTGTCTGGAGATAAATGTCTCATTTAGGCATGACCATGACCTGAAACTCAGTGAACAAGTGAAATGATATTCCGTGACAAGTTCACGCAAAACAACTTGGTTCTTATAGAGTGGAAAAACAGAGAGAGAACAACCCCTGCAGCTCCACTGAAGACTGAATCACCTCCATTTTAATTACCACACCTCCAGTTCTGAGGGATGAGAGTGAAATATGTAAGACTGTTACTGAGCCCTGAGGACCAGAGAGGCTGGGTATAAGTGAGCTGTTATCGGTCTGCCATGATAACCCCCTGGCAAGACATTCTGGCTTCTGAGTGGCTGCGTCTGAAATGGTACCGTATAGACCTCTGGTCAGAAGTAGTGCACCATGTAGAGAATGCACTTTGAGACGCAGCCATTGTCTTGTATCTTGATACTCCCATTGGGAATGCTATGAGTAGGTTTCCCCTCATGCTGCAGGGGAAACTGCAGTAGTTCCAGTCTAAAGAATGTGGCAGCGTAAAGCGGAATGTGTGTACTGGATGTATGTTCGAGGGGGATTCCCATAGAAAACACAGTTACACAAGAATGCCTGCAAAGAAGGGATTCTCCATATGAAGAAACCAGTCCCAGCTTTAAAATGGCATGCAGCTTGTAAAGCCTTTCTAAGCACTACATAAATGTCTAACGTATGTCATGCTCTATAAAGGGTTCATAAATGTATAATGTATGTCATGCTCTATAAAGGGTTCATAAATGTGGCATAACTGTGTGACACCCACCAATGTCAAATATGCCATAACCCACTGTTAATTACAAACCTGTGCTTTATAAAAAGGGTGGCATAAGCACAGCTTAATAAATAATTCTTCACAAAGCATTTGTAACCTTGTCATGCATTGCAATGTCAGGATAGTGGGTTTGATTCCCGGGACCAGCCATATGTAAAAATGTACACATGCATGACTAAGTCGCTTTGGATAAAAACCTCTCCTAAATGGCAAAATTATTATATTTCACTAAAACACTTCTAGGATGGCCCAACCATTTTCCCTCTTGGGTGCATAGCCAATATTGTCCTCAACATTCCACAAAATGCTGTGCTGCAGGATGACAGGCTCTAAAGTGCTGTCATGCACAGAAAATGTTAGTAAAGCCTTTTGAAACTATTTCAAATTTGCCTAATAATGATTTTTTTGTCTTTCCAAATTCCGCAACTTTTCCTGGTTTCCCATTTTTTTTCACACTTTAATACAAAAAACTGAACTGCTTAAAACAATGCTTAAACCGTATCAGGGGGCAACTTTCGAGCTCTAAAATATATATCATAAAACCAGACATAACCAGTGCCTTCAGAAAGTATTCAGACCCCTTGACTTTCCAAATTTGGTAGGTTACAGCTTTATTCAAAAATGTATTTAAGTGTTTTTTCCCCCTGATTAATACACACAGACAAACCAAAAACAGGATTTTAGAAATGTTTGCTAACCCTGCCACTGTCTGCCGACTTCTCTTTTCTCGTTTTATTTAATAGGATGTTGGTGGGCAGAGTCGGGGGGGGGGGGTCGTCAGTGAAATGGGACACACTTGTGCTCGTATTTATCCCTGGGACACACCCACCTTTCCCCCATACATCAAGGACACTCCACGCAGACACACTTGTTTTTGGTTGTGGCATTGGGGCTTCTGTGTTCATTTGTTTTGGCACCTCTCAACACCCCTCATTATCACCATCTCTGCACGCATCCACACACACACACACACACACACACACACACACACACACACACACACAGTTACTTGGATATAGTTTACTTTATTTAATAAATATATGTTGGTTATTTCTGTCATGACGTTGGCCTGTTGGGGGAGGTTTATGACCCCCATCAATACCTTTCCCCTTTTTCCCCTCTCTACCGATGTGACTATTGAAAATCCCTTTAACAGAGTCTGGGAACATCAAAAGGTGGGAAACGGAACCCTATTTCGGTAATCTAAGCAGTTGAAAATATGCATTGGTACTTAATGAATCAGATCAGCTGGCGTCTGAGACATTACTGATAGGACGACAAACTGTAACTTGGAAAGTCTACACATTCTAGTTATCAGATTCACATGGAATTGTGCAATTTAAATGTTTAAATATGAAATGTAATTTTAGCTTCTAAATGAGAGAACTATGCGCAACTCAGTGGCCCCGCCCATGTGAACAGACATCGGTTGTAAACTATGAAACACGGCCCTCTCCCAAACCTATATAAGCCACTCTACGAAAATATAACTTTCTGTTCCAAGGACGTGAGGACTTGCGGTCCCCGCGTTAAAAAGGACACCTACAGAACTAAGCCAAGCTCAGCGTGAGCTCTGGTTGAACGACAAGAACCTAACGAAATTAGCATTTAAGATGACGGTCAACATGCCGAAAGAATGAATTGACTATACCAGCCAGAATATAGCATGAGCATATAGCATGGCAACGTGGTATGAACTTTTAACTCTTATTCACTAAAGTAGCGATACCCTCTCCACCAGCTAAACGTGGGCTAGGAGAGGACGGACAGACTATCCATTCTCCCACGCTCCAGTTCACCACTAGACATTCTTCAGAGGATCAGAGATCCATGCTGGACTACCCCACCTATCTACGACCAATCTACCGAAGCGCAGCTCAGAGTAAATATTTATTGCATTTAACTTTTTCAAATGGGCGGTTATTTAGAATGCACAAGATACTGTATTTACGATAGCATAGCTGCCGACGGCGCGTAAGAGACAACACCTTTTTTGCTCCTCAGTCTTCCCGCTCTTTCACTCAAACCCAACCCCCTTTCTTTGTGTAACCAGCCGTCGTATCCGTTCCATCCGCTAGGGACGTTTTCCTTTATGACATAATTTGCAATCAATGTATGATCCATTCTGTGTAGATGTAATTCTGTGTGATTATTTAGGTATTTAGTAAATAAATAAACCACATTTTGTATTGCTGATTCAACTTGTTAGCCAGGGTTCGTGAAGATAACCAATAATTTACAACTTTCAGATGAGACTAAATAAAGTGACGATTAAATATTGACTGCTATTGAGGTAAAAGATTACCAGGTTTTTAAGAGTTTATCCGAAAGATAACACCTCTATAAACATTATTTCGTGGTGCCCTGACTTTAGTTAATTACATTTACCCGATTAGCTTAATCAGGTAATATTAGTTAGAGTAATTATTTCATAGAATAGCATGTCATATCACTTAATCCGGCATAGCCAAAGACACAACATTTCTTTATCTCCCCATCGTCTCCCTCTGTTACAGGCTAAGAGCCAGTTCGTAACAGGTTTGACGCTACACGCTTGGCACACCTGTATTTGGGAAGTTTCTCCCATTCTTCTCTGCAGATCCTCTGAAGTTCTGTCAGGTTGGATGGGGAGCTTTGCTACACAGCTATTTTCAGATCTCTCCAGAAATGTTCGATGGGGTTCAAGTCTGGGCTCTGGCTGGGCCACTCAAGGACATTGAGACTTGTCCCGAAGCCAGTACTGCGTTGTCTTGGCTGTGTGCTTAGGGTTGTCGTCCTGTTGGAAGGTGAACCTTGGCCCCAGTCTGAGGTCCTAAGCGCTCTGGAGCAGGATTTCATTAAGGATCTCTTTGTACTTTGCTCCGTTCATCGATGCCTCAATCCTGACTAGTTTCCCAGTCCCTGCCGCTGATAAACAATCCCACAGTATCACGCTGCCACCACCATGCTTCACCGTAGGGATAGTGCCAGGTTTTCTCCAGACGTGACGCTTGGCATTCAGGCCAAAGAGTTCAATATTTGTTTCATCAGACCAGAGAATCTTGTTTCTCATGCCCTTTGGCTAACTCCAAGTGGGCTGTAATGTGCATTTTACTGAGGAGTGGCTGCCGTCTGGCCACTACCATAAAGGCCTGATTGGTGGAGTTCTGCAGATGTGATTGTCCTTCTGGAAGGTCTCCACAGAGTAACTCTGGAGCTCTGTCAGTGTGACCATCGGGTTCTTAGCCAGGGAGGTGACCAAGGCCCTTCTCCCCGATTGCTCAGTTTGGCCAGGCGGTCTATTCTAGGAAGAGTCTTGGTGGGTCAACATTTCTTCCATTTAAAAAATGTAGACCACTGTGCTCTTGGGGACCTTTAAAATGGTGCAGAAATGCTTTGGTTCCCTTCCCCAGATCTGTGCCTCGACACAATCCTGTCTCAGAGCTCTACGGACAAGTCCTTCAACCTCATGGCTTGGATTTTGCTCTGACATTAACTGTCAACTGTGGGACCTTATATAGACAGGTGTGTGCCTTTCCAACTCATGTCCAATGAATTGAATTTACCACAGGTGGACTACAATCAAGTTGTAGAAACATCCATTGATCACATCATGATCAAAGGAAACAGGATGCACCTGAGCTCAACTTCAAGTCTCATAGTTAAGGATCTGAACATTTGTGTAAATAGGTATATTTATTTTTAATAGAATGTGCAAACATTTCTAAAAACCTGTTTTCGCTTTGTCATTATGGGGTATTTTGTGTGGATTGATGAGGAATATATTCATTTTAATCCAGTTTAGAATAAGGCTGTAACATAAAAAGTGGAAAAAGTCAAGGGGTCTGAATACTTTCAAATGCACTGTATAGCCACCAGGATCCATATTGACCATACAGTTAAAGTCGGAAGTTTACATACACTTAGGTTGGAGTCATTAAAACTCATTTTTCCACTACTCCACAAATTTCTTGTTAATATAGTGTTGGCAAGTCGGTTAGGACATCTACTTTGTGCATGACAAGTAATTTTTCCAACAATTATATACAGACAGATTATTTTGCTGTGTCACAATTAAAGTGGGTCAAAAGTTTACATACACCAAGTTGAGTGTGCCTTTAAACAGCTTGGAAAATTCCAGAAAATTATGTCATGGCTTTAGAAGCTTCTGACAGGCGAATTGATTTCAGTTGAGTCAATTGGAGGTGTACCTGTGGATGTATTTCAAGGCCTACCTTCACACTCAGTGCCTCTTTGCTTGACATCATAGGAAAATCAAAAGATATCAGCCAAGACCTCAAAGAAATTGTAGACCTCACAAGTCTGGTTCATCCTTGAGAGCAATTTCCAAACGCCTGAAGGTACCATGTTCATCTGTACAAACAATAGTACGCAAGTATAAACATACCTTCATACCGCTCAGGAAGAAGACGTGTTCTGTCTCCTAGAGATGAACGTACTTTGGTGCGAAAAGTGCAAATCAATCCCAGAACAGCAAAGGACCTTGTGAAGATGCTGGAGGAAACAGGTACAAAAGTATCTATATCCACAGTAAAACAAATCCTATAAATCGACATAACCTGGAAGGCCACTCAGCAAGGAAGAAACCACTGCTCCAAAACCGCCATAAAAAAAGCCAGACTACGGTTTGCAACTGCACATGACAGAGATCGTACTTTTTGGAGAAATGACCTCTGGTCTGATGAAACAAAAATAGAACTGTTTGGCCATAATGACCATTGTTATGTTTGGAGGAGCGAGCAATGAGGCCTACAAACCTGACTCAGTTATACCAGCTCTGTCGGGAGGAATGGGCCAAAATTCACCCACCTTATTGTGGGAAGCTTGTGGAAGGCTACCTGAACCATTTGACCCAAGTTAAACAATTTAAAGGGAATGCTACCAAATACTAATTGAGTGTATGTAAACTTCTGACCCACTGGGAATGTGATGAAATAAATTAAAGCTGAAATAAATCATTCTCTATTGTTATTCTGACATTTCACGTTCTTAAAATAAAGTGGTGATCCTAACTGACCTAAGACAGGAAATTTTTACCAGGATTAAATGTCAGGAATTGTGAAAAACTGAGTTTAAAATGAATTTCGCTAAGGTGTATGCAAACTTCGACTTCAACTGTACCTGAAGAATACACACGTGGAGAGGTCATTTTATTCTCTTCACAGCTTTATCTAAAAGCAATGGCTTTTGCTAAATCATCAGCAAAGGAATAAAACAGACTGATTTTAGGAATAATGCAAAATGCATAATTTCTTTGACAAGTACAATTCCACATTTTTGGATTGACTGACTTGACTAACAGCGAAAACTAACCAGAATTGATACCAATATTATTTTTTTTACTTTACCTTTGTAACTAGGGAAGTAGAGTCGCAAGTGCCTTCCTGAGTTTAAGATCTTCTCCTGGAAGAGGTCACTTTTGTTCATTAACAGAATCTGAAAAAGATTTGATGACAATACAAAAATATAAAATTCTGATAAGACTAGCGCTTCATTACACAAGCATAAATAGCTAAAACAATGTCAACATTTGAACAATTTCTGAGGACAAAGATCATAAAATCAATAAAGATGCATGTCAAAAAGTTCTGAAAGTAAACCTTTAATCACTCTCCCATACATTCCTTCTAAAGTGTCACTCCTGACCTATACCAAGTCACATGACACACAATATCTTCCTAGAAGAGAACCAAAAAGACTGACAGTTTTTCAATTCAGGGTCCACAGCTGGTGTCAACCCTGTGAAAAGCACAGTAACAAATAAACAGTGCATTCAGATCTTTCCTTCCCACTGTTACGTTACAGCCTTATTCTAAAATGATTTTAAAAAAGGTTTTATCCTCCATCTACACACTACCCCATAATCACAAAGCGAACAGGTTTAGAAATGTTTACATATTTATAAAAAGAAAACCAAAATATATTAAAGTATTCAGAGCCTTTGCTATGAGACTCGAAATTGAGCTCAGGTGCATCCTGTTTCCATTGATCATCCTTGAAATGTTTATACAACTTGATTGGAGTCCACATGTGGTAAATTCCATTGATTGGACATGATTTGGAAAGGCACACATCTGTCTTTATAAAAAGGTCACACAGTTGACAGTTCAAGTCAGAGCAAAAGCCAAGCCATGAGGTCGAAGACAGAATTGTGTTGAGGTACAGATCTGGGGAAGGGTACCAAAACATTTCTGCAGCATTGAAGGTTCAAGAACAGTGGCCTCCATCATTCTTAAATGGAAGAAGTTAGGAACCACCAGGACTGTTCCTAGAGCTGGCCGCACGGCCAAACTGAGCAATCAGGCGAGAAGGGCCTTGATCGGGGAGGTGACCGAGAACCCGATGGTCATTCTGACAGAGCTCCAGAGTTCCTTTGTGGAGATGGGAGAACCTTCCAGAAGAACAACCATCTCTGTACCACTCCGCAATCAGGCCTTTATGGTAGAGTGGCCAGACGGAAGCCACTCCTCAGTGAAAGGCACATGACAGCCCGCTAGAAGTTTCCCAAAAGGCACCTAAAGGACTATCAGACCAAGATCCTCTGGTCTGATGAAACCAAGATTGAACTCTTTGGCCTGAATGCCAAGCATCATGTCTGGAGGAAACCTAGCACCATCCCTACGGTGAAGCATGGTTGTGGCAGAATCATGCTGTGAGGATGTTTTTCAGTGGCAGGGACTGGGAGACTAGTCAGGATCGAGGGAAAGATGAACAGAGCAAAGTACAGAGATCCTTGATGAAATCCTGAGCGCTCTGGAGCAGGTTCTCAGACTGGTGCCAAGGTTCACCTTTCAACAGGACAACAAGCCTAAGCACACAGCCAAGACAACGCAGGGGTGGCTTCAGGACAAGTCTCTGAATGTTCTTGAGTAGCCCAACCAGAGCCTGGACTTGAACCCGATCGAACATCACTGGAGAGACCTGAAAATAGCTGTGCAGCGACGCTCCCCATCCAACCTGACAGAGCTTGAGAGGATCTGCAGAGAATAAAATGGGAGAAACTCCCCAAATACAGGTGTGCAAAGCTTGTAGTCATACACAAGAAGATTGGAGGCTGGGATCACTGCCAAAGGTACTTAAAGTCCCGAGTAAAGGGTCTGAATACTTATGTGATTTCAGTTTATTTTTTATAAATTTGCAAAAATTTATAAAAACAGTTTTTGCTTTCTCATTATGGGGTAGTGTGTTGATTGATGTGGGGGGGGGAAACTATTTAATCAATTTTAGAATAAGGCTGTAACGTAACAAAATGTGGAAAAAGTCAAGGGGTCTGAATACTTTCCAAATGCACTGTACATCATTATAGCTTGTAAGAGAGAAAGAGATACCAGTAGCAACCTGAATATGTGGAAGACAAGAGAAATGAGCTTGGAGGTTGGCCCTACCACTGTGATATATACACATTCACCAAAAATAAGACTTTACTGAGTTACAGTTCATAAGGAAAATCAGTCAATTGAAATGCATTCATTAGGCCCTAATCTATGGATTTCACATGTGCATCTGTTGGTCACAGATATCATTAAAAAAAATGTGGGCGTGGATCAGAAAACTAGTCAGTATCTGGTGTGAGCACCATTTGCCTCATGCAGCGTGACTAATCTCCTTTACATAGAGTGGATCAGGCTGTTGACTGCAGCTTGTGGAATGTTGTCCCACTCCTCTTCAATGGCTGTGTAAAGCTTGTTGTCTATAGCTTATGTCTGCTCATACCATAACCCCATCGCCACCATAGGGCACTGTTCACAACATTGACATCAGCAAAACGCTCGCCCACACAATGCAATACACGTGGTCTGCGGTTGTGAGGCTGGTTGCACGCACTGCCAAATTCTCTATAACGTTGGAGTCGGCTTATGGTAGAAAAATGAACATTCAATTCTCTGGCAACAGCTCTGGTGGACATTCCTGGAGTCAGCATGCCAATTGCACACTCGATCAAAACTTGTGACATCTGTGGCATTGCGTTGTGTGACAAAACTGCACATTTTAGAGTGGCCTTTTATTGTCCACAGCACAAGATGCACCTGTATAATGATCATGCTGTTTAATCAGCTTCTTGGATATGCCACACCTGTGGATGGATTATCTTGGCAAAGGAGAAATACTCACTGTAAACAAATTTGTACACAACATTTGAGAGAAAAGGTTTTTGTGCACATGGAACATTTCTGGGACTTTTTATTTCAGTTCATGAAACTTGGGACCAACACTTTACATGTTGCGTTTATATTTTTGTTGAGTGTAATTAACGACAGAAAACACTCGCGACTGAAAACTGATTATGACTCACACATCCACAGTTCAAACGTCTTTTACAACCTTTTACAGTCTAAACGAGACAAATTAAAACAAGCTCGTTACACGCTTTTTATAAACAGTCCTCCCGGCCTCAGCGCTGATCTGAGAACACCTCAATTATGCCCCTTGTGTGGTAATTGCCTGTATGAGGCAATTAGAGGCAGTTGTGTCGCCTGCGGCTGGCTGGGCAGAGGTGGTTAGCAGGAGGCACTCTGGGGACTCCATGGGCTTTAATTACATCCACCGGGCTGTCCTCAGCAGGTCACAGCGTTGTGCTTTTATTTAACCTTTATTTATACAGCTCAGTCAATTAAACACCATGATGCGATGGCGACATGTTTGAACGTTGTGGAAAGTTCAGAAGGAGCTGTGTCATGTGGAACAGAAAGGCCTCTCGGACATGTAGAATAAGGAATCATGTCAGCTCCATATGTGATATGCCTGAAAGTGGCCCTGGGCTCTGCCACACCACATAGACAGCCCCAACATCAAGCACGTGACACTGGGAGTACAGGAAGATGTGTCCTCTAAAACCACTGATCCAGGGACATATGTTCTCCCCATAATTGAAATAAGGTAAGAATTGGGTGGTAGGCTAATCTGATGCTAGATCTGTCATTAAGGGCAACTTTTACCTGCAGCTGAATGTGGGTAACTGGAAGTGGCCAGAGGAGAAACCATCACTAAGGTGGACAAAGTCATTTGTAAACTTGATTGAGTGTGTAATGGTTTTACTTAAAAGTGACAATGTTTGGGAAAGGCAATCAGTTCGGAGGACTGTTATGGCAGAAATGTGTTAAGTAGGTGTTGTCAGACAATCTCCATGAGAAAACTTACCAATGAGGTACTTCTGAAAACTATGTTGGTGCAGATGGAGGTAAAGAGTTCAAGGCTCTCTTGTAGCCGGTTCTAAGAGGGAGAAAGAGAGAACAGAGAGAGAGCAGGGAGAGAGGGATATGAACAGAGCGAGCAAGCACGAGCGAGACAGAGATAAAAGGGGTGGGGGGGAGATTAAGAAAATCAATGATACTGGACATAAAAGATCTAAACAAAGTTTCACTCAATCTGTCAGATACTACTTCAAATATAGATGGTACCATACACAGCTTTAGGCCTTTCTACTGGTTTGTTACATTGTTCTGACGTAGAGAAGGTACTGTAGTGTACACAACATCCCCCTCTACTTTTTAATCAAAGCTGAGACTGAACAGCTCTAACTCCCTTACCTTCTGCTAAATGGTATATACTATCTATTACCATAGAGCGGTCCTCCATCAGGGTCATGTCGTAGTCACTGAGCGCCACAACAAACAGCACGGCCCGGACACAGTCAAAGTAGCTCAGCCACTTCCTCCTCTTGGTCCGCTGGCCGCCCACATCATACATCCTGGAGGTCGGCAGACAGACAACTTCATTCACAACTTAGAGACGAAGTGACAGAACTAATTATCAGGCTACAGCTTCTGGTGTCAATCATTTAATTTCCAAAGACTAGTAAAATATGTACATCACCCTCCACGGGGGATATTGTAAGGTTGAAAGCACTGAAGCAAAACACCATAAATAGTGTATGAACGATGGACAGACTTCATATAACTGATGTAAAGCTGAAGAAAGATTTGACAGATTGGTACAGTCACTTGGGGAGAGAGTTATTGGCAGCAGTGTCCAGATGCAACATGTGGTAAGAAAAACAATATTTATTTAATGTTGTTAACAGAACTTTCACTAATTATATCCTGTGTCATCTTGAAATGTGATTAACATCAATGAAGCAAAATAATTTACAGATCCATTCAAATTAATGAAAATAGTCCAGAATGTTGAACATAATTGACTGGGAAAATAAACGTAATAACTTCACACCCGCCCATCACAAATGTTTCCAACTTCCACATTTCATTGATTTGTCATTCTGTCCACACAAGGTGTCAGGCACAAGGGAAATGAGAGTTCCAAAATCAATGTGATTCTCCAGTTCCGCCTTCAAACATGTCATATCTCCACATCAGCTCACACTTCCCATCTATACTGAACAAAAATATAAAAATGCAACAAAGACAACTGAGTTACAGTTAAGGAAGTCAGTCAAATCTAAATAAATGCATTAGGCCCTAAATCGATGGATTTCACATGACTGGGAATTAAGATATGAATCTGTTGGTCACAGATATCTTCTTTTTTAAAGGTAGGGGCGTGGATCAGAAAACCAGTCAGTATCTGGTGTGAGCACCATTTGCCTCATGCAGGCGACACATCTCCTTTGCATAGAGTGGATCAGGCTGTTGATTGTGGCCTGTGGAATGTTGTCCCATGGATATTGGCGGGAACTGGAAGACGCTGTCGTACACGTCAATCCAAAGCATCCCAAACATGCTCAATGGATGACATGTCTGGTGTGTATGCATGCCATGGAAGAGCTGGGACATTTCTCATCTTCCAGGAATTGTGTACAGATGCTTGTGACATGGGCCCGTGCATTATCATGCTGAAACATGAGGTGGAGTTATGGCAAGACAATGGTCCTCAGGATCTCGTCACAGTATCTCTGTACATTCAAATTGCCATCGATAAAATGCAATTGTGTTCGTTATCCGTAGCTTATGTCTGCCCATACCATAAACCCACCACCACCATAGGGCACTATTCACAACGATGACATCAGCAAACCGCTCGCCCACATGACACCATACATTTGGTCTGCGGTTGTGAGGCTGGTTGGATGTACTGCCAAATTCTCTAAAATTATGTTGGAGGCAGCTTATGGTAGAGAAATGAACATTGAATTCTGGCAACAGCTCTGGGTGGACATTCCTGCAGTGAGCATGCCAATTGTACCCTTCCTCAAAAGTTGAGACATCTGTGGCATTGAGTTGACACAAAACTGTACATTTTAAAGTGGCATTTTATTGTCCACAGCACAAGGTGGACCTGTGTAATGATCATGCTGTTTAATCAGCTTCTTGATATGCCACACCTGTCATGTGGATGGATTATCTTGGCAAAGGAGAAACGCTCACTAACAGGATGTAAACAAATATGTACACAATGAGAAATAAGCTTTTTGTGCGTATGGAACATTTCTGTGATCTATTTTTGTTCAGAGTATATTACACCCAGCACCACCAGCAAACACTGGAGCACAGGCATAGGCCTACTGTACTCCAGTCTCTAGGGATTAACAACAAGATAGTAGCAGTCTGGTCACTTATTGTATGTGCTGTAACCAACAACTGAGGATTGTCTAAAGCACATACAGTAGGAGTAGAGCATTCTGGGTAAAACATTTAAACTCTCGAACTGGAAAAGTAGTAATCCATGTTGAATCCCTGTGAAGCTCAGGGTCTTGGTGACGGTGACCAATCTGCATCTGACGGTCACCAGGAGTGTGATTACACTACCCTTGTCAGAGACACTTAAGCCGGGTCTTTGGGGTCACATTTTGTTTTAGAACCGGGCAGAGCAAGGATAGCCTGGTCCCACACGGCATACAACTCTTCCATAGGTGTCATGTCATACAATGAACGAACACACAACACAGAGAGGAGTTAGCTAATTACTGGACTACCAGGCTACAGCAGCAATCCCTGAGATAACGGTCATTGAGGTAGAGTATTTTTGGAACCATTACAAGACTGCTACATGACTGGGTCTCTGATACACATTCATAAACGTTCTGCTTGTCGTGATGAGAAAATAAAGTTGACATTTAATGTTTCTGAAGTTCTGTTTCACAACCAACTGTATCCACGTCTAATACCTGGTCGTGTCATTGATCACGGTTCTACGTTGAAAGCACAAGAGTGGAGCAGAAGCATGATGACGTGACATGTTCAGAAGGCTGGAGCATGATGACGTGACATGTTCAGAAGGCTGGAGCAGAAGCATGATGACGTGACATGTTCAGAAGGCTGGAGCATGATGACGTGACATGTTCAGAAGGCTGGAGCAGAAGCATGATGACGTGACATGTTCAGAAGGCTGGAGCAGAAGCATGATGACGTGACATGTTCAGAAGGCTGGAGCAGATTACAAGGAGAATCAGCAAGGAGAGAAGGGGGTGTAGAGGGGATTTAAAGTGGTCATTAGGAGGAAACCTCTTGCTATTCCTTCTCTCTCTCTCTCAGAAGCACAGAGAGAGCGAGCGCATGAGCGAGCGCATGAGCGAGAGACATCAATATCTCATAGGTCTGATTCATTCCTCAGTATGCCGCCTCCCTTGCAGCTGTGAGGGGGTGTCTGCTAGCACTCCTCAGGCACCCCTCGCTAAGTCGTGAGAAGGACCAGACGGGGCCACCATGGGACATTAGAGCCCAGAGTAGGGCAATCAGCAGGGCCGGTTTATAACCCAACCCCTTCCCACCCTGGAGATCAGCATGCTCCTTTTGTGTACCAAGACACTTCGGGAAAAGTGCAGTCCAACAAATGATTGTGATCATCAGAAGGCAGTAAACAACTGTTTACTACACTGAAACACTACATTTCAGTTAGAAGCCCTGGCTCTTGGTTCGCTATAAAGCTGAAGGATAGAGCTGGTGAAATGGAACCACTCAAGTTCATAGATGGAACTTCAGCTGCACAAATCAATCCCCACATTTTTTTGAAATTGTTTTTCAAATGGGCACACATTTTGCAAGTGGAGAATAATATTTCACCCCCGGCTCTACAGTACTCATTACAATGGCAAACTCCATCTTCATTGCCCACGTAGTTTGGCATCCCCTGGCTATTATTCCTATGTGAAACATTTGCCCACATTTATTATTCAATAAGACCAATTGAATAAGACAGCAAAACATTTGACTGTGAAGTTAGAGGCATTGATATTGCATGGAGATCAAGAAGTCATGCAGATGTAAGGGGATTTGATTTAAACGCATATTTCAAGTGTCCTACGAACTTTGCTCAATATTTCATGATTCCATAGAAACAAAAAACTAAAACTCTATTAGCATCATATAAACTAGAATATTACCAATTGAGTACAAAAAAGCCTTAATCATTTTCTTAGCTGCCTTTATCCATTTATGCAATTTTGTGCCCTTTGTCCATGGCATCACATTGTGGGAACAAAGTTATATGGCTGCGGTATGATTCACTAAGTTTCACCCACCCCTCCATGTCACAGCAAGGCAAGGCAAGCCAAAATAGAACAAAGATTAATTCATGGCTCTGAGGAAGGTGTCTGACAAGCCAAATGTCTTAATTTCTGTTTGCCCCTGTAGTACATATTAAAATCATGGTAGACATCTGAGTGATCCTTTTATTTTTCTAGGAATAGTCACAATGTCGTGCCCAACGGTCATTTTTGTAGTCACGCTGGGCTGGAGCACGTCTGGGTACGCTTGCAGTTATGAATTCAAGCCTCTGGAAAACAGTACTGCATGTTGGGAAAGTGGTTGCCATCGGTTAGAACTAGAATACATGACGTGATAGTGATTCACCGACAATCTTCCTGCACAGTTCTCCTCTGCTCACTAGGAGACCAAGAAGCCAGAGACACTGACAACTTGTCTGAAGCCATTTTCACAATCCCACAGCTGAAACACCAGACTTACACAGAGGCTTCTTATACACACGTGAGGCGAAGAGGGGACATCGTCTTGATACTACAACAGTTTACTAGAATGAGTCAATACAGAATGTTGTACTGGTTTGAGATGAAGCACTATGGACATTCATAATAATGCTCATTTGAATATGGTCATACTCAAGGAACCATAAGATGACAGAGGAAGTCGGCAAGCAGAATTAGTTTTGAAATATCACCCCGTCGCCTGTAATCATGTAGTGTTGTCAGTATGACACCGACCCGCTCTAAACAGCCATATCACAAACCCATTCACAACACCACCCACCTGCCTACAGAAATCACACTATGACACTGAACTGAGAATGTATGATCACACAGAATATTTTCTCAAGGTATCAATGGGTGTCAATGTCTTATGACATATGACGTCATTCTAACAGAGTCGTTAGTTACACTCTGAAGTAAGACAATGGAGGTGTACATTTTTTATAAAGAACATGTGTAAAATAACATTTAGAAAGCAAGATGAATGTATTGGACAAGATTCATGGGTAGATGAATGGTTTAAACAAGACAATTCTCACACGAAATAGAGCCAGTGAAAACCATTACTTACCTGAAAACCATGTGATTGACTGGAAACCGAGTCTCGATGATTCCGGATGTTCGCACTCTCACCCGCAGTACGTCCGCCTCAGTGGGAATGTATCTGGGAGAGATGATCCGACTTATGTTCTCAAAGAAACTGGGAAAGGCAGATGGAGGAAACGACAGTCAAAAGAAACAAAAACCGCTTTAAGACTGTAAAAGGTTTAACTGAAGAACATGAATCAGGCAATGTTGATTTTTTTTTAAATACCAACATGGTGAATTACGTTCAAAATGTATTTAAATATTCATACATATTTTATTGATGCATTAATCAGTGCACAACGGAATAAAATCACACACGTTCCAAATGTTTAGTCACTTAAAAATGTCCTTGTTTTTTAAAATAAAAGCACATTTGTCCATTAAAATATCAAATTGATCAGAAATACAGTGTAGACATTGTTAATGTTGTAAATGACTATTGTAGCTGGAAACAGCAGATTTTTTATGGAATATCTACATAGGCCCATTATCAGCAACCATCACTCCTGTGTTCCAATGGCACGTTGTGTTAGCTAATCCAAGTTAATCATTTTAAAAAGGCAAATTGATCATTAGAAAACCCTTTTGCAATTATGTTAGCACAGCTGAAAACTGTTGTTTTGATTAAAGAAGCAATAAAACAGGCCTTTAGACTAGTTGAGTATCTGGAGCGTCAGCATTTGTGGGTTCGATTACAGGCTCAAAATGGCCAGAAACAAAGGACTTTCTTCTGAAACTTAAGCAGTGTTTGGGAGTGTGTGAGATCAGAGGACAGTCCACCAAGTGGCTAGCTAGGTGGGTTCCACCACCAGAGGACCAGCTGTGATCTGACAAACGTCCACACAAAAAGTATTCCGTGAGAGATGCTTTGTGTTGAACGTGTTCATAGAAACCTCTTCATCCGTAGGATCCACGGGGACCTGAGTCAGAAGATGTCCATAGTGATGCTAAAGGGATCGTCAGAAACATCCAAAACTGTGGATGGTGTTAAAACACACCAAGCCTTAGGGAAATGGCCAGTCTCTAGAATTTGCAATTATAAAGCATGTTCCGTGTCAACACACCTCCAAGGCTTTTCTTACTCCGTGTATGCAAATCAGGTTCATGAGCCATCATATCAACGCAAGCTTTTACTGGAATACTTTGAAGGTATAACGGCATAGCTGTGTTACCATAGCCTGACTGTTTCAGCAGAGCTCTAAAAGCAAAGTCCTTTCCATAAGAGAGAAAACTCATTAGAACACGTCAAAACAACAAGTCACTTCTCATGCCACAATAAAAGGTACAGACAACCATTAGAACGGAGGCCAAATGAGCAGTGTTGATCTAAGGGGGAGGAATAACATGACATATTGGAGCTGACCTTTTGATCACACAGCAATTAGCACTTTTCACAAAGCAACACACAAGCTGGCGCAGTAGAGAACGTCACGAAGCTCTGTAAACTGATACCTCCAGGGTGAGACTGAGAGGTTCCCGCCAACCACCTTCCTACCCACGCTGCACTACACCGCCATGAGCCAGGCATTCGTGACATTCCGGTCCAGTCTCATTGTGTCATCCACCAAGGATGCACAGCCATGCAGCACTCCCTACATGGCACTGGTGATGTTGAGTTGTGGCCAACAGGCCCTGGGTTCAAGTAGTATTCGTTTCCATTCAAATACATGGAGCGTTTGATTGAACCTGGCCTGGAGTGTGCCGGAATGTGCAGTGGCTATTCCATTGGTTCTATTTCCCAAAACAAGTTAAATTGAGCGCAGCTAAAGTATTCAAAAGAAAATAAATACCATTTCAACCCAGGTCTGGCGGCCATGAAGCCCACGTCAAACTGTCCACTGTCCGGCAGGCCATAGTGGCATGTCAGTGGGCCACGGAGGCCCAGACTACAGGGGCGGAAGCTCCAGGCAGGCTCAGCTGCAGTGGGGGGTTGATCCAACCTGGCACCCTCAAACAGGACACCAAGCCTGGGTACAGTCATGACACCCACACCCCTTGCTATCCTCTGCTGGGCTGCTGTCTTGAAGGATCGAGAGTTTGGAAGCAGAGCTTCAAAGTGATGGGGATGGACGGTACAAGCAGAGTTCTTTTCAGCTTGGATTAGCAGTGTTACCAGAAGCCAACAGTTCCAGTTCCTCAGCCTCCTCTAAAACCCAGTGGAACAGTAAAGAACGACAGGTCAGGAGCAGGTCTGAATCAACTGTCATTTCTGTAACAAAAGAAACAGGTCTGTATGAAAAAAAACAGTTGTCTCTTCTACATGTAAGCTGTCAGTTTACTGTATAGCCTCTTGGATAGTCTCAATACTTTTCCTCTTCTCACTACCTTTCCGGTCACAATAGTCTAGAATGGCTTCCTCTCATCACCTTCCCTTCATGACTACCGATGAGTGAAAGGTTTCCATTATATTGCTTTCACCTGAAATGACCTGCGAGATCAGTGACCGGCAGAGGAGAGAAGACCAGGAAAAAACATTGAGCCTTTGAGTCAATGTAAAAAGGGGTTCAGTCAATCATCATTTCCTCCCTTCACAATCCAGAGGAAGTCAACGTGTGTAAAGGGTTCTGATCTAAAGTGGTGCACTATAAAGGGAATAGGGTACCATTTCAGATGCAGACAGACTTTGACGTGTGGTCTAAGGACAGTGGGAGAGAATGGGAGGAGAGAGGTAGGGAGCTGGGAAGAATGAGGCAATCCTTAATGTCACATCACAACTCCCGCTCCCAGCCAGAGGAGGAGACACGAGGAGTCCTGATAATGAAGCTGTCATGGTGGACTGGTCTTTCCTCAGTCTGGGAAGATACTTGGACCCTCACGACAGAACCCGGCACCTGTTGTTTCACTGGTAAGAGCATTCGCTCTTTCGCTTTCACATATACACTGAGTACAAAACATTAGAAACACCAGCTCTTTCCATGGCATACTGACCAGGTGAATCCAGCTGAAAGCTATGATCCCTTACTGATGTCAATTGTTAAATCAGGTTAAAGAAGGATTTTTAAGCCTGGAGACAATTGTGAAATGGATTGTGCATGTGTGCCATTCAGAGGGTGAATGGGCAAGACAAAAGATTAAGGTGCCTTTGAACGGGGTATGTTAGTAGGTGCCATGCGCACCGGTTTGAGTGCATCAAGAACTACAACACTACTGGGTTTTTCACGCACAACAGTTCCCTGTGTTTATCAAGAATAGTCCACCACAGATGGACATCCAGCCAACTTGACAACTGAGGGAAGTATTAAGAACGCTTTGGATACCTTGTAGAGTCCATGCCCCGACAAATTGAGGCTGTGCAAAAGGGGGTGCAACTCGTGTGTGTGTGTGTGTGTGTGTGTGTCCCTGCTGGCTTGCCTCTGAAGCTAAGCAGGGTTGGTCCCTGGATGGGAGACCATTAGCCTTTTATCATGACTCAGTTATTACATTACACATAAGAGTCATTAGCTGAAGGCATCTTCTGTAGGGGGGCGTTCTGTTAAGATCTGTGACACTCGGTCTGGACATTAACACGTCGCTTGCAGTAAGGCTTGGGAAGCAAGAGGAACTTCTCTGATTAAAGCAATAAATCCTTCTCCAAACTCAAAAGGTTCAATTGATACACACCTTTATATGGTTAGGGTTCCCACACGGCCATATTTTCATGTTACAGCGCTTGTTTACAGAAAAAGACAGAGTGGACTACCTGTGCTATTTAGCTATCTGCATCTCCGAACACCTGTTTGTAAAACAGAAGACAGACACCACAAAAATGTTGTCACTAAAAAAAATTTTTTAAACGGTCTGCTGCAACTAAGTGTTATTATTTATATAACACTACAGTAAGTGTTATTATTTTGATGTAAAAGTATAGGCATTTATGTTTCTAGAACTGTGCCGGAATTGAGAATCAATTCACGTTTACATGGAATATTTGGCTGTTTTGGCTTCCAGAGCCAATTCACCCTTTAAACAGAACATGTAAGGTCCTTGGACTAAGGAGTAATGTTAGGCTCCTTTAATCCATTATTGGGCTAGGAGAACAGATGGAGGGCCAGTAGGAGGCGCTCTTACCTCTGGTCTAAATAAGATCAATGCCCCAGGGCAGTGATCGAGACATTGCACTGAGTAGGGTTCCGTCTTTTGAATGGGATATTAAATGGGTGTCCTGACTGTCTTCACTAAATATTCCCATGGCACTTATTGTTAAGCGTAGGGGGGTTAACCCCGGTGTCCTGGCTAAATTCACAATCTGGCCTTCATTCTATCGTGGCCAACTAATCATCCCGAGCTTCCAATTGGCTCATTCATTCCCTCCCCTGTAACTATTCCCCAGATCATTGCTTTAAATGAGAATGTTCAGTCAACTTACCTGGTAAAATAAGGGAACATTTAAAAAAACACTATCAAATAAAACTCACGACATCAGTGTGAAACATAACTAAAGAGAGCAGAATGCTACCGCCGTTAACTCAAACCCACATCATCATAATCCACACTTCACTTGAACAACACCCCATTCAGCAGAGGTAATGTCCCTGAAAACAAGGCCTAAAGAGGCACTCAATTGGGATTTGATGACACTTGAAACAAAATGTCGTAAAAACCCGCCACGCTTCACAAGAAGCGCCTAATTGTGTCGCTCACCAAGGACGTGGTGCTATGTCCCATCATATCACATGCTTAGAAACACAGCTGATCAACCCCCACAAGAGAGGACATGAGTCTATGACACCAGAACAAAAAAATAATAACTATTCTGAGCATGACCTCAGTTCAGGGCAGGGGCCTGTTTTAGGAACATGTAAAACGCACACATACCTCCAACTACAGAGAATGACGCCATGGTGTTTAAGTAGCCATCTACATAAGCAGTCTAATATACAGGAGTATATTCAAAAAGAGGACAAATCGAGAATAAACCGGTGCAGATTAAATTGGAGCTGGGTAACGTCGCAATACATGTGGATCCACCGCCAACCCCTCTGGCTGGCAAACCCATTCATAGCCCTCTGATGCCACCTTACCAACAAACCCATACATAGCCCTCTGATGCCACCTTACCAACAAACCCATACATAGCCCTCTGATGCCACCTTACCAACAACTGCCCCCCAGGTGGTGGGTGAAGTAAAGCAGAACACATAGAGCCGCTGCTTAGTTCATAACGCAGACAGTCAGGAGTCTTTTAACCAATTATCCCAATCACAACACACCTCTGTAAATAGTAGTATGTACACAATCCCCGGTTATCGTCCACTCACTTGCTCACTAGACACACAAGCATTTCAAACTTAATTCTCATGTCTTTTTTTCCCATGTCCTTTTTGAACCAACCACCACGTTTAAAGATTTTCCGCAGGCATTACATTATAATGAAGGACCAATTAAAAATGTCAATTCAGCAAAATGTCAGGAGAATAATTTCCTGTGACGGATGTATTTTTTGCTACAATCCCATTATGTGTATATCGACGAGGAAGTAAGCAAAGACTTCCCTAGTACAACCTGGGAGGATCCACACGGTCTAGTCAGTCTGAATGAGGTGGGACAGCGCTGATAGAACATGCGTCACGACACCAGTAGCACGAGTCTTGATTTTCCATGGCGAAGAAGAAAAGCAGCCACGAGACAGACTATTAAAAACTCTATGGGCCTTTAACTTTTACTGCCTCAGAAACCCGGATCCGGGATCACCCCCCACACTGATTAGCATCACTAGCATAGCGTCACATTTAAATAGTAGCATCTAAATATCATTAAATCACAAGTCCAAGACACCAAATGAAAGATACAGATCTTGTGAATAAAGTCACCATTTCAGATTTTTTTAAATGTTTTACAGGAAAGACAAAATATGTAAATCTATTAGCTAACCATGTTAGCAAAAGACACCCTTTTTCTTTGTCCACCATTTTTTCTCAACACCAGTAGCTATCACCAATTCGGCTAAACTAAGATATTGATAGCCACTAACCAAGAAAAAACCTCATCAGATGACAGTCTGATAACATATTTATGGTATAGGATAGGTTTTGTTAGAAAAATGTGCATATTTCAGGTATAAATCATAGTTTGCCATTGCAGCCACCATCACAAATCTCACCAAAGCGACTAGAATTACTACAGAGAGCAACTTGTATTACCAATTTACTCATCATAAAACATTTCTTAAAAATACACAGCACATAGCAATGGAAAGACACAGATCTTGTGAATTCAGACAACATTTCAGATTTTCTAAGTGTTTTACGGCGAAAACACAATAAATCGTTATATCAGCATACCACATATGCAAACGTTACCAGAGCATTGATTCTAGCCAAAGAGAGCGATAACGTAATCATCGCCAAAATATATTAATTTTTTCACTAACCTTCTCAGAATTCTTCAGATGACACTCCTGTAACATCATATTACAACATACATATAGAGTTTGTTCGAAAATGTGCATATTTAGCCATAAAAAACCGTGGTTATACAATGAAAATAGTAGCAAAACATGCCTGAAAATGTCGGTCGCCATCTTTCAGAGTGATCTAGTTTAATCAATAGCTAATCATATACTTGACTAAAAAAATACAGGGTTGACAGGAATCGAAAGACAAATTAGTTCTTTATGCAATCGCTGATTTACATTTCTAAAATTATCCTTACTGTGCAATACAGGGTTCGCCAAGCGAAGCTATAGCAAACAAGATGGCGGAACGTGCGTTTAACATTTTTCTACAGAACAACGATTTATCATCTTAAATATTTCTTACTTTTCGACGAGCTTCCATCAGAATCTTGGCATGGTGGTTCTTTGTCCAAAAGAATCGTTGCTTGGTTGTAAAACGTTGCATTCAACTTCTGATATAGCAGCTAACAGTAGCTAACAATAGCTATTTTGCCCCAACGTGTCCAAATCCTCAAGGCGCAATACTGAGGAAATTCCGAAAAATAGCAATATACTCGCATAATCTGATATAACTCGGTTTAAAATAGCTTCGTTATGATGCTTCTAACACCTATGTCTAATTAAATTACAGACGGATACATCTAACGTTGATAATTGAGCGTTTGAAAATGGCATCCTGAGGTCCCTCTCTGCGCAATGTTCAGCGTCGAAAGGAAGGCTACTCTCACTCCTTGGCCTTTTATAACCTCTGAGAGCTACGCAGCAAGCCCATTCCACTTCTCATTGGTTACTGACATCCAGGGGAAGGCGGGTGCAGTTCATGTCGTTCCATAGGATACACACAGACTTTTAAAACTGATCTGAAACCAGAGCTTCGCTCTCAGACCATCGCAGTACCTGTCATGGATTTCGCTGTAGAAAGAGTTCTGGGTCACCCACAGACATAATTCCAACGGTTTATGAAACTAGAGAGTGTTTTCTATCCAATAGAATTAATAATATGCATATTGTACGAGCAAGAATTGAGCACGAGGCAGTTTAATTTGGCGACACCCAGAAATAAAAAATGCTAACTGCTCCCCCTATTGACAAAAGGTTAAGAACCTGCTTTATGTCATATGCTTTCTGCTATACCTTCAATTATAGGATGCGAGTGACGATAGTGAAAAAGACAAGAAACACTGGCGCTACCTCGCTCTCCAATAGAGGTTGATTAAAAATATATATTGATACAGTGTTAAAACCAAAACGCAGCATTTCTATCAACTTCCACTGTTTCATCATGACATTCAATGAGCTCCATATGTTGTTTCCTCGCCATGATAATACTTCAGAGAACTGTGATACTGAGTACAGTGACAACACTACATGTAAGGTACTCACTAGAGCGCGGAGTCATTGAGTTGGAACTCGTAGCCCCTGGCAGCTGCAGCTCTCACACCCTGGTCGGCCCAGAGAGCGCAGAAAGACAGGGCCACAAACGGCAGCAGCTCCCCGTCCTCCCCGAAACACTGGCCACAGGACAGCACAGCGCGGGCATGGGCCTGCATGGGGACAACAGGCAGAGGGCTTCATGATCACCGATACTCCAGGGCAGTGGTTCCCAAACTTTTTATAGTCCCGTACCCCTTCAAACATTCAACCTCCAGCTGCGTACACCCTCTAGCACCAGGGACAGCGCACTCAAATGTTTTTTTGCCATCATTGTAAGCCTGCCCCACACACACACACAAAATGATACATTAAAACATAAGAATGAGTGGGAGTTGTCACAACCCGGCTCGTGACAAACAGCTCTTATAGGACCAAGGCACAAATAATAATCAATAGTTTTGCTCTTTATTTAACCATCTTACATATAAAACCTTATTTGTTCATCAAAAATTGTGAATAACCCACCACAGGTTAATGAGAGAGGGTGTGCTTGAAAGGATGCACATAACTCATAAGCAATGTTGGGTTGTATTGGAGAGAGTCTGTCATAAATAATTTCCCACACACAGTCTGTGCCTGTATTTAGTTCTCATGCTAGTGAGGGCCGAGAATCCACTCTCACATAGGTACATGATTGCAAAGGGCATCAGTGACTTATCACGATTTTCCAAGGCAGGATACTCTGAGCGCAGCCCAATCCAAAAATCTGGCAGTGGCGTGTGATTAAAATCAATTTTCACAGAACTGCTTGTTGTAATTTCGATGAGGCTCTTGTTCAGTTTATCGATAAGTGGACTGGAGGAAGGGCATGAAAGGGATAACGAATCCAGTTGTTTGTATCATCTGTATCGTGAAAGTATCTGCGTAATTATTCACCCAACTCACTCAGGTGCTTCGCTATATCACATTTGACATTGTCCGTAAGCTTGAGTTCATTTGCACACACAAAAAAAAATCATAAAATAATGGAAAGACCTGTGTGTTGTCCTTGTTAATGCATTCAGAGAAGAGCTCCAACTTCTTAATCATAGCCTCAATTTTGTCCCACACATTGGAATATAGTTGCGGAGAGTCCCTTTAATCCTAGATTCAGATCATTCAGGCAAGAAAAAACATCACCCAGATAGTCGTGTGAGAAACTCGTCATCATGCAAGTGGTTAGACAAGTGAACATTATGGTCAGTAAAGAAAACTTTAAGCTCGTCTCTCAATTTAAAAAACAAGCGTGTCAATACTTTGCCCCTTGATAACCAGCACACTTCTGTATGTTGTAAAAGCGTTACATGGTCGCTGCCCATATCTTTGCATAGTGCAGAAAATACACGAGAGTTCAGGGGCCTTGCTTTAACAAAATTAACAATTTTCACTGTAGTGTCCAAAACATCTTTCAAGCTGTCAGGCATTCCCTTGGCAGCAAGAGCCTCTCGGTGAATGCTGCAGTGTACCCAAGTGGCTTCGGGAGCAACTGCTTGCACGAGCGTTACCACTCCACTATGTCTCCCTGTCATGGCTTTTGCGCCATCAGTACAGATGCCAACATGAGCAGCAGCTACATTTAGCTACATACGGACCGTTAGTGGAATTCCTGCGAGAGAGTAACGGTTAATGTGATTGGATGTTAATTATTTGACTAGGCTACCTGTATTTGACATTGTGTTGTTATTTCGCTGAACACTAGATGGTTTAATTTTATTTTTGGCAGTGAAACGAGACTAATCTGGCGAGAGAAAAAACTCACCCAAATGTATAGACCGTTGGAAAATATAAATGGACTGTTTGAAAATGTGAAGTCTTTTATTAAAAAAATATATTTAAATGTGAATCACATTTTTATTTGGCGTACCCCCGACGGCATTGCCCCAGTTTGGGAATATGATGAAAAATTGCTGTCTCGGGTCTTGTTCATTAGGGAATGAAAGACAATTATGCTTTTTTTAATTTGAGTTTTGCTATGTAAAATGAGTGTTTCTTATTGGACTAGTCCAGATAGTCCCTCTCGGTTTCAGTCTTTTCTTCCATTTGGTCCTAATGAACAACCCAACTAAATCATAATGACAGATGTAGAAGAAAAATTCCAGTCCCCGTGTCCACTTGTCGTTATTAATGAGGTCAAGAAAGATGTGTGATGCAAAGAGGCCTATAAACTTTGAGATATGGCTTGTGATCGTGTCAGGGACGTAGCTAGTAGAATACCAGAGCAAGGCTGACATCTAACGTGACAGCTGAGCGCTAGTTTCAAAAAAGGAAACTATGACCATGGTCAGAGATGTAAGTCTAAAACTGAGCTGACTAGTTACACTGTAGGATCCTGTTAGGTCAACATGTGTTAAATGGGGGTACAGAATGTGTTGCATCATTACTAGAGGGTGTGAATAGAGACCATATTTCAATAATGTGTGCTGTATCTGTATGATAGAAGACCACAAATGGTCTTCTGGCTAGTACCCTCTGCTAGTTGTGGTTTATGTATCTGTTGCCTGGAGTAACTACGTATTTTAAATTGTCAAATCAAAAGGCCCTAACAAGGTGGTCAGTAAGTAGCTCACATGAGATGATGCTCCAAGACAAGCTACTAGCTCTTCTCCCTCACCTTGTTCTTCTTGTTGGCCAGATTAATCCTCAGCAGCCCCATGCCGCGCAGCACAAACTTCAAGGAGGTCAGGAGGTTATCCAGCACTGCAGCCTATGAAGGGAGGGAGTTGAGTTTTATTTCAGTATACATGGCAGCTAAAATCTGAAGTGTGAATACATCAAGAAAGACAAATCAATAAATATGTTCGCTAATCGAGAAAGTTCAGTAGTCTGATGGAATCACTCATGGAGGGCTCAGTTTAAATACTTTGGATGGTGAGCAAGAGGGAGGGAGAGAGGGGTGACTATTGAGCACTGGGATTGGGCTATTCTTCACAACACTGCAGGTAGAACAAAAATTAGAATGATTCCCTATTCTGCCAGACAGATATTCATGCCTGTTCTATGTGAATGTAAAACGTTCAATAATGTAACACCCACCTTTACAGACCCCTAGCCAAGGACTATACACAGTAAAAAAAATGGTTTGAACAGTATACAGCTACCATTAACCGCACCAAAGCTCTGATACCTCCATGGTCTGATTGGGAGGAGGTAGAATCACCTTTCCCAAACCCCAGCCCCAATACCATACATCCAGACAACATCTCCCTCCCTAATCTCCCAAGTGGAGTCACTATCAGCTACATCAGTGCCCTGTCCAGCCCAAACACTATTTGATTAAGCATCAGTAAGAGCATTTTCTAACAGCATGGAAGCATACAGTATTAATCGAGGGCAGTATGCATTGATCATGGTTTCGTGACTTGAATACAGCTTTTTTAAGCCAACAACATAACAGGCTATGGACCTGTCTGGGTTCTTTAGAATAGTGAGAATGTAGTGTAACAAAGCCAAGAATCCCCTTTAAAGAAAAAAACATCACAACACATTCGAGAAGGAGGGTAAAGTGTACAGCACCTTGAAGCTAATAAGCTCTGGCTTGGAGAAGCCATGACTGTGGATGATCTTCATCTGCTTGACCATGGTACTCTTACCACTCTCTGTAGCACCTGGAACAAAGTCATCATCACATCTGTGCAATCTAATGGTAACTTAAATCAAACACATTAAATATATTCTGCAGTGACATGGTTGGCCATATTTGTGATTTGCAACCAACCTGGTCTCAGAGCATTTCGTATTTTTCTATACATAAATCCGCATTTAGTATGATATGTTAAGAATTACAATTTCTATTACATGTTATGGATTCATAAAACGCATGCAATATGTTACAAATCTGCAAAACATTTGATATGTTACGAATTCCAGGTAGGTGGCTAAGGTTAGCTAGCTCGCTAACGTTAGAGTTAAGTTTAGGAGTTAGGTTAAAGGGTTAAGGTTAGGCAAAGGGGTAGCTAAAATGGTTAAGGTCAGGGTCAGTGGTGGAAAAATACCCAAGTTTCATGCTTGAGTAAAAGTAAAGATACCTTAATAGAAAATGACTCAAGTAAAAGTGAGTCACCCAGTAAAATAGTACTGAGTAAAAAAGTCAGAGTATTTGGTTTTAAATAGGCTTATTTATCAAAAGTAAATGTAATTACTGTAACTTTTTGGGTGACCTGGCCAAATTTACACTAGAAATATGAGTTATAGATCTATTACTCTACTTGAACGCAAGTCTAAGATCTGTTCTATGTGCGCAATTTCTTTTGTGTCTTCAAACGGCTAAAATAACTTTTTGATTATGGAAAATATATTTCACAAATGTTTAGATGGTTGAATGATTCTCTACACTAGAGCAGCTTATTTTGTTACAAACTGAAATTAGGCAAACTACAAAAATAACAAAAACGCAACACGTAAAGTGTTGGTGCCATGTTTCATGAGCTGAAGTAAAAGATCCCAGAAATGTCACACACACAAAAAGCTTATTTCTATAGAATTTAGTATATCCCTGTTCATGAGCATGTCTCCTTTGCCAAGATAATCCATCCACCTGATAGGTGTGGCATATCAAGAAGCTGATTAAACAGCACCATTACACAGGTGCCCCTTGTGATGGGAGTACAATGCCCCCCTAAAAAATGTGCAGTTTTGACACACAACAATGCCACAGATGTTGCAAGTTGAGGGGAAAGGGGGGATATTTAGTCAGTTATCCAACAATGTATTCAACTGAAATGTGTCTTCCTCCTTTAACCCAACCACTCTTAATCAGAGAGGTGTGGGGGGCTGCCATAATCGACAACGTCGTCGGCACCCAGGGAACAGTGGGTTTACTGTCTTGCTCAGGGGCAGAACGACAGATTTTTACCTTGTCAGCTCGTGGATTCGATCCAGCAACCTTCCGGTCTAACCACAAGCCATGCAATTGGGAGGAAGCGTGCAATTGGCATGCAGACTGCAGGAATGTCCACCAGAGCTGTTGCCAGAGAATTTAATGGTCATTTTTCTACCATAAGCCACCGCCTACATTGTTTTAGAGAATTTGGCAGTATGTCCACCTGGCCTCACAACTGCAGACCACGTGTAACCACGCCAGGCCAGGACTTCCACATCCAGCTTCTTCACCTGCGGGATCGTCTGAGACCAGCCACCCGGACAACTGATTAAATTGTAGGTTTGCACAATCTATGAATTTCTGCACAAACGGCCAGAAACTGTCTCAGGGAAGCTCATCAGCATGCTCATCGTCCTCACCGGGATCTTGACCTGAGTGCAGTTCAGCACCCTAACCTACTTCAGTAGGCAAATGCTCACCTTCGATGGCCACTGGCACGATGGAATTGTGTGCTCTTCACGGATGAATCCCAGTTAACTGTACCGGGCAGATGGCAGACGTTGTGTGAGTGAGCGGTTGTCAACGTTGGGAACAGAGTGCCCCGGTGGTGGGGTTATGGTATGGGCAGTCATAGCTATGGACAACGAACACGATCGCAATTTATCGATGGCAATTTGAATATGAAGAGATTCCAAGGCCCATTGTCATACCATTCATCCACCGCCATCACCTCATGTTTCAACATGATACTACACGGCCCCATGTAGCAAGGATCTTTACACCATTTCTGGAAGCTGAAAATGCCCCAGTTCTTCCATGGCCTGCATACTCACCAGACTTTACTCACCAGAAATGTCACCCATTGAGCATGTTTGTGATGCTCTGGATCAACAGCATGTTCCCACCAATATTCAGCAACTTCGCACAGCCATTGAAGAGGAGTGGGACAACATTCCACAATCAACAGCCTGATCAACTCTAAGTGAAGATGTGTCGCACTGCATGAGGCAAATGATGATGACACCAGATACTGACTGGTTCTGATCCACACCCCTACCTTTTGTTAAGGCATCTGTGAACAACCGATGCATATCTGTATTCCCAGTCATGTGAAATCCATAGATTAGGGCCTAATGAATTTATTTAAATTGACTGATTTCCTCATATGAACAGTAACTCAGTAAAATCTTTGAAATGGTTGCATATCGCATTCATATTTTTGTTCAGTGTATTAGAGTTTTAGCAACCAATGGCAGGTTGATTTCTGCAGTGTAACTAAGTATAAATCATTTTTAATTCCTCATTGAGAAAACACAGCACCAACACTCATACATTTACAAACAAAACACAAATGTGTTTAGTGAGTCCACCAGATCAGAGGCAGGAGATGACCAGGGATGTTCTCTTGATAAGTGTGAATTGGACACTTTTCTTGTCCTGCTAAACATTCGAAACGTAACGAGTACTTTTGGGTGTCAGGGAACATTTACGGAGTAAAAAGTACATGATTTCCTTTAGGAATGTAGTGGAGTAAAAGTAGTCAAAAATATAAATAGTAAAGTACAGATACCACAACCTACAGCAGTAGGGGCTACTTTAAAGTATATTTTCTTAAGTACTTTACATCCTTGGGAAGGGTTAGCTAACATGCTAAGTAGTTACAAAGTAGCCTAAATTATAATTATCAATTTGTGTTTCTAGAAATGTGTGTTATACCCACCCAGCCAAACTCCTTTCAATTTTACATTAAGTAACCATCTGTCAAGTAACCATACCAAAGATAACTCATCATACTTAAGTGTCTCGGATTTCCATACATAATAACACGAAATGATGTGAGACCAGGTTGTTGCAACACATACACACACCGCACGCACACAAACTTACCAAGTAGCAATATTTTGATCACGTTCACCTCAAGTTTGGCTTGTTCAAACAAATCTCGTTCTATATTAGAGCTTTGAACTTTCGCCCTTTTCTCATCCTCAGTAACGTCGGGTACGGGGTGAATGCAAATTGATCTCACGCACATCTAGGTTTGAAAAGTAAACTTTAGTCGAAGATACAGTATGTTCTATTGGAATGTCGCATAACGACTGTCCGGCGATTTTTGCTTGATTTAAAATGTTTTGAAAAACAAATGAGGTGTACACGTTAACAGAAACAACATTTCGATATACCTGCAGAGGGGCTGGCAGAATATTGAAAAAGCGGAACATCTTCGCGGTAACGTTTGCTACAAACTGGGGCTGCAAATTCAACACGCGATAAAGATAAATTAGGTCAATCTAAAGAACAGGGAATATGTCCAATTAATTTCTATAGGCTTTACTACTCACTGGTCAAATCTTGCAGCTAAACTTGCAGTTTAGCGTCACACATGGGAGGTGACCTAACAGATAACACCTGTGCATCATTAGTGGAGACCCGTGCTCATTTCATGAAGATACCAATCACGGGCGCGAGACTGAAGCGAAACTTAATTAAAGCCTACACATACCTATTACAGTGTCCTATAACTAAGTTGATCGCTTTATTTAAACAAACACATGCATAGTGCTTTATAATACATTACGTGCTCTTGTAAACAAACACTATATAGCCTCAACATGGTTCAAACTAGAATGTTTACATCATGGATGGTCAGTCCTTGCATCCATAGGTGTCTATGAATTTGAGTGGTAACATTCTCCAGCCCCATTCCTCAGCTTTTTACGAAAACAGGGGCGGGGAGAGGGTTTTGTTATTGTTTTAACGGCTGTTTGCCACTGTAACGCCTCGATCACACGGATATAATTTTTGCGTTTTGGGACACCATAAGTACATTCATTTACAATGGAAGTCTGTGTTTACCTTGCAGCATTGCGTTGCAGTGTGTTTTGCGTGGTGCATACATTGGATTTGTCGAACATATGCATCAAATTGTATGCGTAGACGGTTTGAAATGGTAGCAGGTGAATATTGAACTTTTGTTGCACACATCCAGATGATGCTGCATACCATTATGCGCCAATACGATGTAGGTGTGATCGAGGCGTAAAGGCAAACACTCTACGCATTGTGCCAATAGAAACGGTGTAAATTGTAACCTGACTCAAATAGCGAGGATCGCTACTCCAACCCCTCACATGTCCAGGCCCGTGAGCTCCGATGACCTCACAGCCGCCATCCCACTTCTGACACCAGTGTAGCAAACATTGGTGTCAGACTGGCGTGAAACCCTATGCATTGCGTCAATAGGGTTAACTGAATTGGTGGGAATTGTAAAGTGGCTCATATAGCAGGATCGCTACAGTATAACAAGGCCTAATGTGTCTAAAAACTCTATTGTCTCTGTTTCCAAACAAGTATGGCTATAATAATACATTATGCATTATATTCTTATAACTCATTATAGTTCATTATCAATAAAACATCATACAGAGTTTTATCACCACTTATGAGTTATTCCCTTTCCCTTCCCTATTATAGACGCTTACACTGAGTGTACAGAACATTAGGAACACCTGCTCTTTCCATGACACACACTAACCAGGTGAATCCAGGTGAAAGCTATAATCCCTTATTGATGACACTTGTTAAATCCACTTCAGTCAGTGTAGATGAAGGTGAGGAGACGGGTTAAAGAAGGATTTGTACGCCTTTGACAATGGAGACATGGATAGTGTGTATGTGCCATTCAGAGGGTGAATGGGCAAGACAACATATGTAAGTGACTTGGAACGGGGTATGGTAGTAGGTGCCAGGCACACCGGTTTGAGTGTGTCAAGAACTGTAATGCTGCAGGGTTTTTCACGCTCAAGTTTTCCGTGTGTATCAAGACTGGTCCACCACCCAAAGGACATCCAGCCAACTTGACACAACTGTGGGAAGCATTGGAGTCAACATGGGCCAGTATCCCTGTGGAATGCTTTCAACACCTTCTAGAGTCCATGCCCCAACGAATTGAGGCTGTTCTGAGGGCAAAAAGGGTTGCAACAAGATATATGGAACGTAATATTTTGTACACTCAGTGTATAGTCAGTGTCATAACACATTATAAAGGATATTATAATATAAAGCATTGTACAAATGTTGACCTACTTCATAGAAAGTGTTAATTCTCCACTGTATATTCAATATATCACTTTTCTGTATGAGGAATGAGGATACACTGCACACTAATTAGGCTCGGGCTAATTAAAAATGGTCAGAGTAATGAACTGACATTTCCCGACTTTGTAGTGTGAAGTGATTGATAGATGCAATTTGACCCTAATTTAGGCTGATCAAACGTTCACTTATCTGTCCAACACATGACCTCATACTCTTTAATGAATGATGATGATTACCTTTATAATGCCTTTGCCTATAAAGATCGCTTTACTCAAATTATCTTCAAGTATTTTGCTCATTAGTCCACTGTAGATATGGTGCAAGACCCTAAGTTGTCAAGATAGAGCACTTTTAGTAAAAAGCTAAAAGTGTGATGATGCAAATCGCACCATCATCACACTTTTATTTTTATCTAAAGTTCCCTATCTTGAAAACGTATTGCTCTATTCAATCTGTATTGCAGAAGCGTTACAGATTTCTTGATCGAAATTCGCAGGTAATTACCGATTGAGCCGACATATGCAGCTTTTACCGTGAATGCAGTCTCTGCTAACGCGTGAACATTGCCTTTAAATTTCAACCACGCTGTAACACTGATTTCCGCGATACTGATTGAATAGAGACCTTAACTGCTGACATGCATGGTCTAATTAACAAAATACAAAAAATATATATTTTTTTGTGGTAAATTGATCCTTTAAGAACAACTAGGCAGCGAAAATGATCGCCCTAACACACCTTCTATTAGTAAAATCGTTTTTAAAATAAGGAGACAAGGTCAAGATGACCAACACAGTTTTTCAGATGGAGTTGTTATTATTGGCAATGATAATATACTGTACCAAATTCCACAGCGTTTGTCATTTAGGAGATCAGAGTTGTCAATAACATACATAGGAGATCACTGTAGCCTATACAGTACATTGAATACATTCCAACTTTATAGACAGACAACATTTTATATGCTTTTGAAACATATGAAACCAACCAGAGTTCATGTCGAGGTGGTCTGACTGAAAAATATACATTTATGAAAAATATAGTATTTAATCCGATTAACGTTTTGAAATGGTGATTTCTTCTCCAGAGGTTTGATTAAGACTGTTGATCGTATGACAGTAAAAGGTCATTAGTTTATCTAAGTTAACAGCACCGTACATATTTCATAATCTCCTATCGTTTAAAATAATTTGCCATTAAAAGCGTCTGGTTAAAAGTCAGTTCAGTGCTCTACCAGAATGTGCAAGGATAAGTAGAGTCTTTTACAGAGGAAGAGTGACCTGCTGTGGTTAAAACAAGAACTGCGCTCAAAGGTTGGGCAATGGGTCCTGGAATAATAGTTTGCATTTGTTGTAGTGGAGAACCGTTCTATCTATATTATAGATTCATTCTATAACATAGAACAGTTCCAAGGCTTTCCAGTCAGTACGTTCTGGTAGTATTATCTACATGAGGTCCCATAGATTGGCCCATCTACACAAAAGGTGCTATATAGAACCCAAAAGGGTTCTTCAGCTGTCCCCATAGGATAACCCTTTGAAGTACCCTTTTTGGTTCCAGGTAGAAACTTTTGGGGTTGCCAAAGGGTTCTACCTCGATTCAAAATGGAACCAAAAAGGGTTCTACTTGGAACCCAAAAGGGTTCTCCTATAGGCACAGCCGAATAAGCCTTTCGGAACCCTTTTTTCTAAGAGTGTAATATTCAATTCCGTTTCTCTTCTAGAAACTGATTAAAACTGTCCGAAAGCTGAGGGTAGTCTCTGATAGAAAGCTTGAATCATTAATGACCTCAGCTTTTCCCAAGGTAAAATCGACTCTCACAGAGATGGTACATTTTCAAACCCATCCCTGAACACCTCTAGTGGTTTCAACATTTTCCAGAGAGTTCTCCTGGTTAATATTAATTTATAATACATACATACAGTACATATATACAGAGATAGATAAGATAGGACTGTAAGTTGTGAGGGGATCAGCCCATTGCCACGACGACAGCAGCAACAGTCCTTTGGAGAATGACAACGGCTGCATCTGAAATGACACCCTATTCCCTATTTATTGCATTACTGTTGACCATCAGGTCCATGTTAAAAATAGTGCACTATATAGGAAACAGGGTGCCATTTTGGATGCATCCAATGTGTTGGTTGTTCAATAATCGCTGTGCGAGGAGCAGCAGAGGTGGTTTGATGGGTCTCCAAAGCAACAAGCCCAAGCCTCGGCCGACAGACTTCAACCTAACCACACTATTTCTCCCAGAAATGAATCATTCATAATTCTCCTATTTAATAAAGCTCAATCAACCCCATGAAAAAGAACTTGCATTATGATAATTATTTAGAAAACAAATATTAGTCTGGCGTTAACTCGCACAGCCAGATTTATTTAGAGACACACCTGTCTGGTTCCACAAGACTAGGCTGGGACTTCTGGTTCCCTGTCTGGCTGGTTCTAACTCAGTGACTATGTTGGGCCTTCCTTTTCCTTGTCTGATTATAACCCAGTAACTTTGTTGGGCCTTCTGGTTCCCTGTCTGGTTATAACTCAATGACTATGTTGGGCCTTCTGGTTCCTTGTCTGATTATAACTCAGTGACTATGTTGGGCCTTCTGGTTCCCTGACTGGTTCTAACTCAGTGACTATGTTGGGCCTTCTGGTTCCCTGTCTGGTTCTAACTCAGTGACTATGTTGGGCCTTCTGGTTCCTTGTCTGATTATAACTCAGTGACTATGTTGGGCCTTCTGGTTCCCTGTCTGGTTATAACTCAATGACTATGTTGGGCCTTCTGGTTCCTTGTCTGATTATAACTCAGTGACTATGTTGGGCCTTCTGGTTCCCTGACTGGTTCTAACTCAGTGACTATGTTGGGCCTTCTGGTTCCCTGTCTGGTTCTAACTCAGTGACTATGTTGGGCCTTCTGGTTCCTTGTCTGATTATAACTCAGTGACTATGTTGGGCCTTCTGGTTCCTTGTCTGGTTATAACTCAGTAACTATGTTGGGTCTTCTGGTTCCCTGTCTGGTTATAACTCAGTGACTATGTTGGGCCTTCTGGTTCCTTGTCTGATTATAACTCAGTGACTATGTTGGGCCTTATGGTTCCCTGACTGGTTATAACTCAGTGACTATTTTGGGCCTTCTGGTTCCTTGTATGGTTCTAACTCAGTGAGGGAAGGGGAGACAGTGAGATGTCTATACTGTTAAGGTGGTTTGTCAAACCATAAGAAATAAAGGACATGTAAATGCATACAGCCTGTATTAAGATATGAAGACAAAGAAAACAGCCTCACCTAACATGTTATCATGTCGAACCTACAACAGAACTCCCATTGTAAGAATACTGCATGTTGGAAACAAAGGCTCGCTGTCTGGCTGTTGGTAAGGGGAGTGTGTGACCTGGAGGGTGTTGGTTGGGAGTTGGAACACATGTGAGGTGGATTGACTGCGCTGCATTGGTGGTGGGGGTTAGATGTATTGGGTTTAGACAGTCTCAGATTGACCCTGAGGGTGGTCAATGGTTCCTCGTGGTGGGAGTGCTCCTTCAGGCCTGTCGTCCTAGAGCACAGCCTGGGCTCTCTCCTTGCCCTTCTCCTCCTCTCGTCTCTTCATGGCCTGGATCACAGCCATCTCTTTGGCCTCTTTCTTCTGGTTCCTGGCCTCGAACAGCAGCCTACATCGCAGGGGACACAGAGGGGAGTTTTCAATAGTATGCAGAGGGCTATTGGTTAAAACCATCATGGTAACGCATGGAATATTTACCCTTCTGTGATTTAGAGTATAGTATAATTGGAATGTCTTGGTAGCGCATGATGCTTGCAACGCCAGGATAGTGGGTTCGATTCCCGGGACTACCTGTACATAAAATGTATGCGTGCATGACTGTAAGTCGCTTTGGATAAAACAATCTGCTAAATGGTAGATAGTGTTATTATATCATTTTATAGTGGGAGCTGAAAACACATACCCAAAATGCTGTGCAGGTTCAGACAAACGGTTCATACACTTACAAAGTAGAGAAAGGTTACTGGGAGTAATATAGGGTGTGACTTTCTTTACTTATCCCCAATATTATCATGACGAGCATCATTAAAACTACGGAGATATTATCATGATGACGTGACCTTAGCATCATTTAAACTACAGAGATATTATCATGATGACGTGACCTTAGCATCATTTAAACTACAGAGATATTATCATGATGACGTGACCTTAGCATCATTAAAACTACAGAGATATTATCATGATGACGTGACCTTAGCATCATTGAAACTGCAGAGATATTATCATGATGACGTGACCTTAGCATCATTAAAACTAAAGAGATATTATCATGATGACGTGACCGTAGCATCATTAAAACTACAGAGATATTATCATGATGACGTGACCTTAGCATCATTAAAACTACAGAGATATTATCATGATGACGTGACCTTAGCATCATTAAAACTGCAGAGATATTATCATGATGACGTGACCTTAGCATCATTAAAACTACAGAGATATTATCATGATGACGTGACCTTAGCATCATTAAAACTACAGAGATATTATCATGATGACGTGACCTTAGCATCATTAAACTACAGAGATATTATCATGATGACGTGACCTTAGCATCATTAAAACTACAGAGATATTATCATGACGACGTGACCTTAGCATCATTGAAACTGCAGAGATATTATCATGATGACGTGACCTTAGCATCATTTAAACTACAGAGATATTATCATGATGACGTGACCTTAGCATCATTTAAACTACAGAGATATTATCATGATGACGTGACCTTAGCATCATTAAAACTACAGAGATATTATCATGATGACGTGACCGTAGCATCATTTAAACTACAGAGATATTATCATGACGACGTGACCGTAGCATCATTAAAACTACAGAGATATTATCATGATGACGTGACCTTAGCATCATTAAAACTACAGAGATATTATCATGATGACGTGACCTTAGCATCATTAAAACTACAGAGATATTGTCATGATGATGTGACCTTAGCATCATTAAAACTACAGAGATATTATCATGATGACGTGACCTTAGCATCATTAAAACTACAGAGATATTATCATGATGACGTGACCTTAGAATCATTAAAACTACAGAGATATTATCATGATGACGTGACCTTAGCATCATTAAACTACAGAGATATTATCATGATGACGTGACCTTAGCATCATTAAAACTACAGAGATATTATCATGATGACGTGACCTTAGCATCATTTAAACTACAGAGATATCATCATGATGACGTGACCTTAGCATCATTTAAACTACAGAGATATTATCATGATGACGTGACCTTAGCATCATTAAAACTACAGAGATATTATCATGATGACGTGACCGTAGCATCATTAAAACTACAAAGATATTATCATGATGACGTGACCTTAGCATCATTAAAACTGCAGAGATATTATCATGATGACGTGACCTTAGCATCATTAAAACCACAGAGATATTATCATGATGATGTGACATACCAGGTTATCTCACTTCTTCCTGCCCTCACCTGTTTTTGATGATCCTCTGAACAATACTATCAGTGGTGAGGCTGTTCATACTGTCCACAGTGTGCAGTATTCCTTTCTTCCTGGGCTCCTGCATTTAGAGAAACACAGTCCACACTTAAACATTCACTTAGACATTGCACGCTTTGGATAAAAGTTAGCAAAAAATGCCATATGTTATAATATACTATACAGTATATTATATCAGTCTTCCAAATACATTATAACCACTTAGTAACCAAGTAACAAAGGCTTTTTAAATGAAGAAGTTCATCCCTACATTGTTCTGTGAGAATGCCTTGATGGGAAAAGTACTGTAAGCCCCATGATAAATTGTTCAACATTTTTCGTTTTCTAAAGTGGTGGCCATTATCCCCTTTGGTTTTCTGCTAGTCATACACAACCCTTTCAAAGAGAATCTTATACGGCGGCAGGTAGTCTAGCGGTTAAGTGCATTGGGCCAGTAACCGAAAGGTTGCAGGTTCGAATCTCCGAGCTGACTAGGTGAAAAATCTGTTGATGTGCCTTTGAGCAAGTCACTTTACCCTAATTGCTCTGGATAAGAGAGTCTGCTAAATTAAGTAAATGTAAAATATACCAAGTCCCCGTGGCCTTGTAGTTTTCTACCAGTCATAGTCTACCCTTTCAAAGAGCACCTTATACCAAGTCCACATGGCCTTATAGTTTTCTACCAGTCATAGTCTACCCTTTCAAAGAGCACCTTATACCAAGTCCACATGGCCTTATAGTTTTCTACCAGTCATAGTCTACCCTTTCAAAGAGCACCTTATACCAAGTCCACATGGCCTTATAGTTTTCTACCAGTCATAGTCTACCCTTTCAAAGAGCACCTTATACCAAGTCCACATGGCCTTATAGTTTGTATCAATTGGAGTGCACAAGCACATTGTTTTTTAGTAACAGAGTTGTGTCAGATAAAGGCGCAGGGTACTCACGGCATAGGGGTCAGACCCGTCTTTGTCAGGATGCACCTCTGTCTTCCCATGACACACAAGGTCCACCTGCAGAAGTAGACCATGCATGATGAGACCCAACAATAACACACTGTAGATACCATGCAGGGTGAGACCCAACACTAACCCACTGTAGATACCATGCAGGGTGAGACCCAACACTAACCCACTGTAGATACCATGCAGGGTGAGACCCAACACTAACCCACTGTAGATACCATGCAGGGTGAGACCCAACGCTAACCCACTGTAGATACCATGCAGGGTGAGACCCAACACTAACCCACTGTAGATACCATGTAGGGTGAGACCCAACACTAACCCACTGTAGATACCATGCAGGGTGAGACCCAACAATAACACACTGTAGATACCATGCAGGGTGAGACCCAACACTAACCCACTGTAGATACCATGCAGGGTGAGACCCAACACTAACCCACTGTAGATACCATGCAGGGTGAGACCCAACACTAACCCACTGTAGATACCATGCTGGGTGAGACCCAACACTAACCCACTGTAGATACCATGCAGGGTGAGACCCAATACTAACACACTGTAGATACCATGCAGGGTGAGACCCAACACTAACCCACTGTAGATACCATGCAGGGTGAGACCCAACACTAACCCACTGTAGATACCATGCAGGGTGAGACCCAACACTAACCCACTGTAGATACCATGCAGGGTGAGACCCAACACTAACCCACTGTAGATACCATGCAGAGTGAGACCCAACACTAACCCACTGTAGATACCATGCAGGGTGAGACCCAACACTAACCCACTGTAGATACCATGCAGGGTAAGACCCACCGCTAACCCACTGTAGATACCATGCAGGGTAAGACCCACCGCTAACCCACTGTAGATACCATGCAGGGTAAGACCCAACGCTAACCCACTGTAGATACCATGCAGGGTAAGACCCAACGCTAACCCACTGTAGATACCATGCAGGGTGAGACCCAACACTAACCCACTGTAGATACCATGCAGGGTGAGACCCAACGCTAACCCACTGTTGATACCATGCAGGGTGAGACCCAACGCTAACCCACTGTAGATACCATGCAGGGTGAGACCCAGCACTAACCCACTGTAGATACCATGCAGGGTGAGACCCAACACTAACCCACTGTAGATACCATGCAGGGTGAGACCCAACAATAACCCACTGTAGATACCATGCAGGGTGAGACCCAACACTAACACACTGTAGATACCATGCAGGGTGAGACCCAACACTAACCCACTGTAGATACCATGCAGGGTGAGACCCAACACTAACCCACTGTAGATACCATGCAGGGTGAGACCCAACACTAACCCACTGTAGATACCATGCAGGGTGAGACCCAACACTAACACACTGTAGATACCATGCAGGGTGAGACCCAACACTAACCCACTGTAGATACCATGCAGGGTGAGACCCAACACTAACCCACTGTAGATACCATGCAGGGTGAGACCCAACACTAACCCAGTGTAGATACCATGCAGGGTGAGACCCAACACTAACCCAGTGTAGATACCATGCAGGGTGAGACCCAACACTAACCCACTGTAGATACCATGCAGGGTGAGACCCAACACTAACCCACTGTAGATACCATGCAGAGTGAGACCCAACACTAACCCACTGTAGATACCATGCAGGGTGAGACCCAACACTAACCCACTGTAGATACCATGCAGGGTAAGACCCACCGCTAACCCACTGTAGATACCATGCAGGGTAAGACCCACCGCTAACCCACTGTAGATACCATGCAGGGTAAGACCCAACGCTAACCCACTGTAGATACCATGCAGGGTAAGACCCAACGCTAACCCACTGTAGATACCATGCAGGGTGAGACCCAACACTAACCCACTGTAGATACCATGCAGGGTGAGACCCAACGCTAACCCACTGTTGATACCATGCAGGGTGAGACCCAACGCTAACCCACTGTAGATACCATGCAGGGTGAGACCCAACACTAACCCACTGTAGATACCATGCAGGGTGAGACCCAACACTAACCCACTGTAGATACCATGCAGGGTGAGACCCAACACTAACCCACTGTAGATACCATGCAGGGTGAGACCCAACACTAACCCACTGTAGATACCATGCAGGGTGAGACCCAACACTAACCCACTGTAGATACCATGCAGGGTGAGACCCAACACTAACCCACTGTAGATACCATGCAGGGTGAGACCCAACACTAACCCACTGTAGATACCATGCAGGGTGAGACCCAACACTAACCCACTGTAGATACCATGCAGGGTGAGACCCAACACTAACCCACTGTAGATACCATGCAGGGTGAGACCCAACACTAACCCACTGTAGATACCATGCAGGGTGAGACCCAACACTAACCCACTGTAGATACCATGCAGGGTGAAGACCCACCGCTAACCCACTGTAGATACCATGCAGGGTAAGACCCACCGCTAACCCACTGTAGATACCATGCAGGGTAAGACCCAACGCTAACCCACTGTAGATACCATGCAGGGTAAGACCCAACGCTAACCCACTGTAGATACCATGCAGGGTGAGACCCAACACTAACCCACTGTAGATACCATGCAGGGTGAGACCCAACGCTAACCCACTGTTGATACCATGCAGGGTGAGACCCAACGCTAACCCACTGTAGATACCATGCAGGGTGAGACCCAACACTAACCCACTGTAGATACCATGCAGGGTGAGACCCAACACTAACCCACTGTAGATACCATGCAGGGTGAGACCCAACACTAACCCACTGTAGATACCATGCAGGGTAAGACCCAACGCTAACCCACTGTAGATACCATGCAGGGTAAGACCCAACGCTAACCCACTGTAGATACCATGCAGGGTGAGACCCAACACTAACCCACTGTAGATACCATGCAGGGTGAGACCCAACGCTAACCCACTGTTGATACCATGCAGGGTGAGACCCAACGCTAACCCACTGTAGATACCATGCAGGGTGAGACCCAACACTAACCCACTGTAGATACCATGCAGGGTGAGACCCAACACTAACCCACTGTAGATACCATGCAGGGTGAGACCCAACACTAACCCACTGTAGATACCATGCAGGGTGAGACCCAACACTAACCCAGTGTAGATACCATGCAGGGTGAGACCCAACACTAACACACTGTAGATACCATGCAGGGTGAGACCCAACAATAACACACTGTAGATACCATGCAGGGTGAGACCCAACACTAACACACTGTAGATACCATGCAGGGTGAGACCCAACACTAACCCACTGTAGATACCATGCAGGGTGAGACCCAACACTAACCCACTGTAGATACCATGCAGGGTGAGACCCAACACTAACCCACTGTAGATACCATGCAGGGTGAGACCCAACACTAACACACTGTAGATACCATGCAGGGTGAGACCCAACACTAACCCACTGTAGATACCATGCAGGGTGAGACCCAACACTAACCCACTGTAGATACCATGCAGGGTGAGACCCAACACTAACCCAGTGTAGATACCATGCAGGGTGAGACCCAACACTAACCCAGTGTAGATACCATGCAGGGTGAGACCCAACACTAACCCACTGTAGATACCATGCAGGATGAGACCCAACACTAACCCACTGTAGATACCATGCAGGGTGAGACCCAACACTAACCCACTGTAGATACCATGCAGGGTGAGACCCAACACTAACCCACTGTAGATACCATGCAGGGTGAGACCCAACACTAACCCAGTGTAGATACCATGCAGGGTGAGACCCAACACTAATCCACTGTAGATACCATGCAGGGTGAGACCCAACACTAACCCACTGTAGATACCATGCATGATGAGACCCAACACTAACCCACTGTAGATACCATGCAGGGTGAGACCCAACACTAACCCAGTGTAGATACCATGTAGGGTGAGACCCAACACTAACCCACTGTAGATACCATGCAGGGTGAGACCCAACGCTAACCCACTGTAGATACCATGCAGGGTGAGACCCAACACTAACCCACTGTAGATACCATGTAGGGTGAGACCCAACACTAACCCACTGTAGATACCATGCAGGGTGAGACCCAACACTAACCCACTGTAGATACCATGCAGGGTGAGACCCAACACTAACCCACTGTAGATACCATGCAGGGTGAGACCCAACACTAACCCACTGTAGATACCATGCAGGGTGAGACCCAACACTAACCCACTGTAGATACCATGCAGAGTGAGACCCAACACTAACCCACTGTAGATACCATGCAGGGTGAGACCCACCGCTAACCCACTGTAGATACCATGCAGGGTGAGACCCAACACTAACCCACTGTAGATACCATGCAGGGTGAGACCCAACACTAACCCACTGTAGATACCATGCAGGGTGAGACCCAACACTAACCCACTGTAGATACCATGCAGGGTGAGACCCAACACTAACCCACTGTAGATACCATGCAGGGTGAGACCCAACACTAACCCAGTGTAGATACCATGCAGGGTGAGACCCAACACTAACCCACTGTAGATACCATGCAGGGTGAGACCCAACACTAACCCACTGTAGATACCATGCAGGGTGAGACCCAACACTAACCCACTGTAGATACCATGCAGGGTGAGACCCAACACTAACCCACTGTAGATACCATGCAGGGTGAGACCCAACACTAACCCACTGTAGATACCATGCAGGGTGAGACCCAACACTAACCCACTGTAGATACCATGCAGGGTGAGACCCAACACTAACCCACTGTAGATACCATGCAGGGTGAGACCCAACACTAACCCACTGTAGATACCATGCAGGGTGAGACCCAACACTAACCCACTGTAGATACCATGCAGGGTGAGACCCAACACTAACCCACTGTAGATACCATGCAGGGTGAGACCCAACACTAACCCACTGTAGATACCATGCAGGGTGAGACCCAACACTAACCCAGTGTAGATACCATGCAGGGTGAGACCCAACACTAACCCACTGTAGATACCATGCAGGGTGAGACCCAACACTAACACACTGTAGATACCATGCAGGGTGAGACCCAACACTAACCCACTGTAGATACCATGCAGGGTGAGACCCAACACTAACCCACTGTAGATACCATGCAGGGTGAGACCCAACACTAACCCACTGTAGATACCATGCAGGGTGAGACCCAACACTAACACACTGTAGATACCATGCAGGGTGAGACCCAACACTAACCCACTGTAGATACCATGCAGGGTGAGACCCAACACTAACCCACTGTAGATACCATGCAGGGTGAGACCCAACACTAACCCAGTGTAGATACCATGCAGGGTGAGACCCAACACTAACCCAGTGTAGATACCATGCAGGGTGAGACCCAACACTAACCCACTGTAGATACCATGCAGGATGAGACCCAACACTAACCCACTGTAGATACCATGCAGGGTGAGACCCAACACTAACCCACTGTAGATACCATGCAGGGTGAGACCCAACACTAACCCACTGTAGATACCATGCAGGGTGAGACCCAACACTAACCCAGTGTAGATACCATGCAGGGTGAGACCCAACACTAATCCACTGTAGATACCATGCAGGGTGAGACCCAACACTAACCCACTGTAGATACCATGCATGATGAGACCCAACACTAACCCACTGTAGATACCATGCATGATGAGACCCAACAATAACACACTGTACCTTTGGAGTTTCCAAAGGTAACTCCAAAGTTACCATGCTCAGCCTGGTTCAAATGGCTCTGCAGAACAAGTATAGTGTCTTGAGCCCTTACCTTGAAGTGGTCTAGTAACTCTCTCGTGACTGCATAAGGCGCACCAATCACCACCTCAGAGACATACTGCAGACAGAAACAGAACAGAAGCACATTAGATTAATATACTCATCACTTCTCAGCATTTTATTTTACCTTTATTTTAACAGTCCCATTGAGACCAAGGTCTCTTTCACAAGGGAGCCCAGCATACACACAATTTACAAAATGACTCTTATAAAAGAGATGTACAGTATCTCTTATGAAAGAGAAGGAGAGAGAACTTACTCGACAGGCCAGCACACTGAGTGTTCTCTCATGAACGTTCATAATGGGGTAATTCTTCCCTTTGTAGCGATTCACCTCCTGAAAAATTCACACAAAACCCAAAAGTAAGAATAAGATGACGCAAATTTCCACTATCAGTGCCAGGATTTAATTTGACACTGGGTTGGTTATAGGCATTGTGGTTTTTAAAGGCAATTTCTGACTGAGCCGAAATATGCAGCGTTTACCGTGAACGGGATCGCCGAGAACATTGTGGGAACATTGCCCTTGAAAGCCATCACCAGGCGGTAAATTGGTTAACAGACCAATAACAAAGAGTTCCAAACCTCTCTGTCAATAACAGCTAGTTTTACATTTTCCTCTCCCCACTGAGACCACTCCTAGACAGTCCTTGCAAAATTCTTGCTTGAGAAATCGTTTTTTGCTAAAAAGCAATTTTTTGTCCATTTTAATGCACAATTATTACAGTAATTGTTACCCAGAATGTATACTTATTGATATATAAATGGCTGTATTAGACCTATAAATCCCAGCCTAAATGATCTATTTTACAGCTGAACTGAGGAGACAATAGACCAGATTGTGTCAAAGTGTAAACCCACTATAACATATGGCTTGTCAGACTCACCTGGTCAAAGTGTAACCCCACTATAACATATGGCTTGTCAGACTCACCTGGTTGAAGTGTAACTCCACTATAACATATGGCTTGTCAGACTCACCTGGTCAAAGTGTAACCCCACTATAACATATGGCTTGTCAGACTCACCTGGTCAAAGTGTAACCCCACTATAACATATGGCTTGTCAGACTCACCTGGTCAAAGTGTAACCCCACTATAACATATTGCTTGTCAGACTCAGCTGGCCAAAGTGTAACCCCACTATAACATATGGCTTGTCTGAAAGCCTGGCCAAAGTGTAACCCCACTATAACATATGGCTTGTCTGAAAGCCTGGCCAAAGTGTAACCCCACTATAACATATGGCTTGTCTGAAAGCCTGGCCAAAGTGTAACCCCACTATAACATATGGCTTGTCTGAAAGCCTGGCCAAAGTGTAACCTCACTATAACATATGGCTTGTCTGAAAGCCTGGCCAAAGTGTAACCCCACTATAACATATGGCTTGTCTGAAAGCCTGGCCAAAGTGTAACCCCACTATAACATATGGCTTGTCTGAAAGCCTGGCCAAAGTGTAACCCCACTATAACATATGGCTTGTCAGACTCACCTGGCCAAAGTGTAACCCCACTATAACATATGGCTTGTCTGAAAGCCTGGCCAAAGTGTAACCCCACTATAACATATGGCTTGTCTGAAAGCCTGGCCAAAGTGTAACCCCACTATAACATATGGCTTGTCTGAAAGCCTGGCCAAAGTGTAACCCCACTATAACATATGGCTTGTCTGAAAGCCTGGCCAAAGTGTAACCCCACTATAACATATGGCTTGTCTGAAAGCCTGGCCAAAGTGTAACCCCACTATAACATATGGCTTGTCAGACTCACCTGGCCAAAGTGTAACCCCACTATAACATATGGCTTGTCTGAAAGCCTGGCCAAAGTGTAACCCCACTATAACATATGGCTTGTCTGAAAGCCTGGCCAAAGTGTAACCCCACTATAACATATGGCTTGTCTGAAAGCCTGGCCAAAGTGTAACCCCACTATAACATATGGCTTGTCTGAAAGCCTGGCCAAAGTGTAACCCCACTATAACATATGGCTTGTCTGAAAGCCTGGCCAAAGTGTAACCCCACTATAACATATGGCTTGTCAGACTCACCTGGTCAAAGTGTAACCCCACTATAACATATGGCTTGTCAGACTCACCTGGTCAAAGTGTAACCCCACTATAACATATGGCTTGTCTGAAAGCCTGGAAACCGCCTCCAGGAAGTCCACATGGCCGATATCTGAGAAGACATTGGTCAAGGCCGACAACAACAACAACTATAGTAAACTAGGCCTCTGAGTCCAGTCTATAATCTCAAACCTCTCCATACACTGTAGATGACTGGGGGTGTTTTGGCTGACCACAGGACCAGCCAGTTATAGAAATATACAACATCTACGTCACATAAGTGTAGTGCAGCTAGGTAGTGTAACAGTATAGCTGTTACCCATCGCTCCACAAAAGCCGCGGCCCTTGCAAGGGGAACAACTACTTCAAGGTCTCAGAGCGAGTGACGTCACCGATTGAAACGCTATTAGCGCGCACCCCGCTAACTAGCTAGCCATTTCACATCGGTTACACTAGCATGAGGGGTGTTTGTCTTTCTATGGCCCACTTTTTCTTGGTCAGGTCACATGGTCAGAAAATAACAACTCTTTGCTCTAACATGGTAGATATGAGTGTATAGAGTCACCTGACATTGATGTATCCTACCATCAGGGCCTTCAAAGCTGTCAGAGAAGGCCTTAGTAACAAGTCAAACCATTCTTATGTGCATGTAACTGACAAAATAAAGGAAACACTTAAGTAAATGAGGGATACAAAAGTATATTGAAAGCAGGTGCTTCCACAAAGGTGTGGTTCCTGAGTTCATTCAGCAATTAACATCCCATCATGCCTAGGGTGATGAAAAAAATGCTGGGTAAGCCATTATTTTTGGCTACCATGGCAATGCCACCATAGGTTGACAATGTCCCCATCTACAGGGCACGAGTGGTCGCTGAATGAGCAGGAAAACGATGTAAACCATATGCCATGGCCGTCTCAGTCACCAGATCTCAACCCAATTGAACACTTATGGGACATTCTGGAGCGACGTCTGAGACAGCGTTTTCCACCACTATCAACAAAACACCAAATTATGGATTTGTTTGTGGAATAATGGTGTCTCATCCCTCAAATAGAGTTCCAGACACTTGTAGAATGTATGCCAAGGTGGAATGAAGCTGTTCTGGCTCGTGGAGGCCCAACACCCTATTAAGACACTTCATGTTGTTCACTTCCTTTATTTAGGCAATTACCTGTATCAACACACTTCATATTATCGACATGGTCAGGAAAAGCTCCTGGCACCAGACATGGTAAATATGAGGAGGCTGGTGGAGGGAGACATCACCATGCGGGATTCCAGCCATTGTATTGGCTGGAATGCAACGAATGGAATGGTATCAAACACATGCAATTGAAAGTAGTGCGTTCATGGAGCCACCAGACAGAGGATACGGAAGAGGTCGAAGGCTCCAGCCACATAGATGATGGTGTCCCCAGGCTGAGGCTCCTGTCCTGAGGCAAACTGGATAATCTTCTGGGACGTCTGGAGGAACTGGGACACCCCCGTCCACGGACTGTGGCCCTTCGGACCCTGCAACATCCATAATGCACAAAGTATAAATACAGTGTAGCACTTGACAAACCACGACTAAATGTTCATTCCAAGCCAGCAAAGGAATGATATCATTACGCTGAGTAATAGATGATGCTGTATGATATTCCTTACAGAGGCTATACAGGTGGAACCTCTGAGGGAGTTATTGTGCCAAAAGATTTAGAGTCCCCTAAATGGAATGAAGTATTGTCCATAAATGTGTTCATTGGGCAGAAAGGGGAACAACACACCATGCCAGTATGTGGCAGCTTGACTTATTAAAATCCTATAGCATTTGGTATTCAAAGTTGGTATTCAATATTCACTATGGTCTTTTCTCATAGGAGAAAATGATCACACTGCGCCACCCAGTGGCTAAATGAGTAAAACACCATCTGAGATCCCTCTTCTTGAACATCCAGTAGCCAGTCAGTCAGCACTGTGAGGTATATCTCAATGTCCGTCAGAGCCCCCAACACATTTATTCAACACTGGCCAAATATATTTTTCTCTCTCTTTCAACGTTTGAAAATGAGAACATTTGTTACGTAACGGTGATCATTCTAAAGTACCGTTCTCTTTCCCACCCCCATTTGGAATCCAAACGTCGTTCAAATGTAGATCCTCTGGTCAGTTTCTGCATTCAGAGGGAACAGAGGTGGTATTCATTACCACCTGGCCAGGCCCACCGTTTTGATTATCAACTGGGCACCACAATAACGCCCTTTGTTTCAGAGAGAGAGTTGGCGAGAGTTGGGGGGGTACTAAAGCTGTAGCAGAGAAAGTCTACCCAGGATTTGGACACAAATAGTAGACCATGACAAAGCAGTTGCTATGGTCAAGTGCACTCTGATTTTTAAAGGGCTCTTCTTTATTTAAATGATCAAAAACAGACAGCTGTGCATTTCACAGAGTGAGCCTTTGTGGGATTTAAAAAAATAACTTTTATTAAAGTTGTACTTGTATGAGAGTAGACATGGGACCTACCTTGCCAAAGTTGTCTGTGTGCTGCTGATAGTCTGAATGGCCCTGAGGGACACAGGAGAGGAAACAGGCTTCACTTCATCTATTATTCACTTGTAACAACAGGAGCTCGGAGACATGACAGATAGGAGCAAATCATGACTTCTACATTTTTGATGTCAACAGGAGAGTAAGTGGAATTTCAACTGAAGTGGAAGAACTCCTGGTCCTATTGTAGCCTATGAGGGGTTGCTATACTCACTATGATAACATATGAGGGGTTGCTATACTCACTATGGTAACCTATGAGGGGTTGCTATACTCACTATGATAACATATGAGGGGTTGCTATACTCACTATGGTAACCTATGAGGGGTTGCTATACTCACTATGGTAACATATGAGGGGTTTCTATACTCACCATGGTAACCTATGAGGGGTTTCTATACTCACCATGGTAACCTATGAGGGGTTTCTATACTTACCATGGTAACCTATGAGGGGTTTCTATACTCACCATGGTAAACTATGAGGGGTTGATATACTCACCATGGTAACCTATGAGGGGTTGCTATACTCACCATGGTAACCTATGAGGGGTTGCTATACTCACCATGGTAACCTATGAGGGGTTGCTATACTCACCATGGTAACCTATGAGGGGTTGCTATACTCACCATGGTAACCTATGAGGGGTTTCTATACTCACCATGGTAACCTATGAGGGGTTGCTATACTCACCATGGTAACCTATGAGGGGTTGCTATACTCACCATGGTAACCTATGAGGGGTTGCTATACTCACCATGGTAACCTATGAGGGGTTGCTATACTCACCATGGTAACCTATGAGGGGTTGCTATACTCACCATGGTAACCTATGAGGGGTTGCTATACTCACTATGTTGCTGTGGTGGGCTTTGGTCATCAGTAGCATGCGACCGACCAGGTCTGTGGTAGAAACTCCTTGGGTTCGCTTGCACTCCCTGGAACAACACCAGGCCACGAGACAAAATTGTACAATTGTAGACAGAGCATAACAACAGCAATAATAATATGATAATATATTAAATAATATCATATACTAAACAAAATATAAACGCAAAATGCAACAATTTCTAAGATTTTGCAGTTACAGTTCATATAAGGAAATCAGTCAATTGAAATACATTCATTAGGCCCTAATCTATGGATTTCACATGACTGGGAATACAGATATGCATCTGTTGGTCACAGATACCTTAAAAAAAAAAAGTAGGGTAGTGAATCAGAAAACCAGTCAGTATCTGGTGTGACCACCATTTGCCTCATGCAGCACGACACATCTCCTTCACATAGAGTTGATCAGGCTGTTGATTGTGGCCTGTGGAATGTTGTCCCACTCCTCTTCAATGGCTGTGTGAAGTTGCTGGATATTGTCGGGAACAAGAACACGTCATATACGTCGATCCAGAGCATCCCAAACATGCTCAATGGGTGACATGTCTGGTGAGTATGCAGGCCATGGAAGAACTGGGACATTTTCAGCTTCCGGGAATTGTGTACAGATCCTTGTGACATGAGGCCGTGCATTATCATGCTGACACATGAGGTGATGGCGTCGGATGAATGGCACGACAATGGGCCTCAGGATCTCGTCACGGTATCTCTGTTCATTCAAATTGCCATCGATAAAATGCAATTGTGTTCATTTTCTGCAGCTTATGCCTGCCCATACCATAACCCCACCATGGGGCACTCCGTTCACAACGTTGACATCAGCAAACCGCTCGCCCACAAGATGCCATACACGTGGTCTGCGGTTGCGAGACGCACTGCCAAATTCTCTAAAACGACGTTGGAGGAGGCTTGTGGTATAGAAATGAACATTAAATTATCTGGCAATAGCTCTGGTGGACATTCCTGCAGTCACCATGCCAATTCCTCACTCCCTCAAAACTTGAGGCATCTGTGGCATTGTGTTGTGTGACAAAACTGCACATTTTAGAGTGGCCTTTTATTGTCTCTAGCACAAGGTGCACCTGTGTAATGATCATGCTGTGTAATCAGCTTCTTCATATGCCATACCTGTCAGGTGGGTGGATTATCTTGGCAAAGGAGAAATGCTCACTAACAGGATATAAACAAATTAGAGCTCAAGATTTGAGAGAAAAAAGCTTTTGTGCGTATGGAACATTTCTGGGATCTTTTATTTCAGCTCATGAAACATGGGACCAACACTTTACATGTTGCCTTTATATTTTTGTTCAGTGTATATTATTAACGACAGCTTTAGTTCAAGGTTCCTTCCAGCTTGAGTAACTCTCACCTGTACCTCCCTGACCTCTTCACCTCTTCGTATGTGTCCTTCCCATCCACTGTTAGTGTGATGTCATCTGAAATGACACATTCAACATGTCTGCTATATTCTGATCAAGGTGACAGACATGAGATACTTTACAGGAGGTCAAGGGGCAAGATAGAACCATTAGATACTGGGAAAACACGAAACAGGATATTAAGCCCCAAAATATGAAAACTAAATAAAATAAAAGTGTATTGGTCGCGTACACAGTTTAGCAAATGTTATAGCGGATGCAGCAAAATGCTTGTGTTACTAGTTCCTCACAGTGGTACTATGTTAATATAATATATCAATGGGTTAATAAGTTACTATGTTACTATGTCACTGAGCTTATATGTTACTGTGTTACTGTGTTACTATGTTACTGTATTACTATGTCACTATGTTACTGTGTTAATAAGTTACTGTGTTACTACTGTTACTGTGTTACAATGTTACTGTGTTAACACGTTACTATGTTACTGTGTTAATAAGTTACTGGGTTACTACTATTACTGTGTTACTATGTTAATAAGTGACTGTGTTACTACTGTTACTGTGTTACAATGGTACTGTGTTACTATGTTACTGTGTTAATAAGTTACTATGTTACTGTGTTAATAAGTTACTGTGTTACTACTGTTACTGTGTTACTATGTTACTGTGTTAATAAGTTACTATGTTACTGTGTTAATAAGTTACTGTGTTAATAAGTTACTATGTTACTGTGTTAATAAGTTACTGTGTTAATAAGTTACTATGTTACTGTGTTAATACGTTACTGTGTTACTACTGTTACTGTGTTACTATGTTAATAAGTTACTGTGTTAATAAGTTACTGTGTTAATAAGTTACTATGTCACTGTGTCACTGTGTTAATAAGTTACTGTGTTACTATGTTACTGTGTTAATAAGTTACTATATTACTGTTACTACTGTTACTGTGGTACTACTGTTACTGTGTTACTATGTTACTGTGTTAATAAGTTACTATGTTACTGTGTTAATATGTTACTATGTTACTATGTCACTGTGTCACTGTTACTTTTCTACTGTGTTACTGTGTTACTGTGCTACTATGTTACTACTGTTACTGTGTTACTGTGTTAATGTGTTACTGTGTTACTATGTTACTTTGCTACTATGTTACTGTGTTAATAAGTTACTATGTTACTACTGTTACTGTGTTACCATGTCACTGTGTTACTATGTTACTGTGTTACTGTTTTACTATGTTACTACTGTTAATATGTTACTGTGTTACTGTGTTACTATGTTACTATGTCACTGTGTTACTACTGTTACTGTGTTACTGTGTTACTACTGTTACTGTGTTACTGTGTTACTACTGATACTGTGTTACTATGTTACTACTGTTACTGTGTTACTACTGTTACTATGTTACCAATTTGCTGTGTTACTATGTTACTGTGTTACTATGTTACTGTGTTAATACGCTACTATGTTACTGTGTTACCATGGTGCTGTGTTACTGTGTTACTATGTTACTGTGTTACTACTGTTACTATGTTACTACTGTTACTATGTTACTGTGATACTGTGTTACTATATTACTATGTTACTGTGTTACTACTGTTACTGTGTTACTGTGTTACTACTGATACTGTGTTACTATGTTACTACTGTTACTGTGTTACTATGTTACTACTGTTACTATGTTACCAATTTGCTGTGTTACTATGTTACTGTGTTACTATGTTACTGTGTTAATACGCTACTATGTTACTGTGTTACCATGGTGCTGTGTTACTATGTTACTGTGTTATTGTGTTAATACGCTACTATGTTACTGTGTTACTATGTTACCACTGTTACTGTGTTACTGTGTCACTATGCCACTATGTTACTACTGTTATTTTGTTACTGTGTTACCATGGTGCTGTGTTACTATGTTACTGTGTTACTATGTTACTGTGTTATTGTGTTAATACGCTACTATGTTACTGTGTTACTATGTTACCACTGTTACTGTGTTACTGTGTCACTATGCCACTATGTTACTACTGTTATTTTGTTACTGTGTTACTATGTTACTGTGTTACCATGGTGCTGTGTTACTATGTTACTGTGTTACTATGTTACTGTGTTATTGTGTTAATACGCTACTATGTTACTGTGTTACTATGTTACCACTGTTACTGTGTCACTATGCCACTATGTTACTACTGTTATTTTGTTACTGTGTTACTATGTTACTATGTTACACTTCACATTAAAACAATACAATGAAAATAATAAGTTCTACTCTACTATTTCTGAGTCCTCTCTCTCTCTCTCTCTCTCTCTCTCTCTCTCTCTCTCTCTCTCTCTCTCTCTCTCTCTCTCTCTCTCTCTCTCTCTCTCTCTCTCTCTCTCTCTCTCTCTCTCTCTCTCTCTCTCTCTCTCTCTCTCTCTCTCTCTCTCTCTACAAACAGTTGCTGAGTGGACTATCCTGGTTAAATAAAGATGAACTGAATATTCAGAACCGGCCCACCCATTCAAGTATCTCAGCAAACTCACCTCCGTGCACACAGAAGTCACTGGTGTACTTGTCCAGGGTCTCCAGTGTGGTGACGTATGGCGCTCCCTCCACTATCTCATCCACCCACTTGATGGCTCTCACCATCTTGTATCGTTCAGCCTGGGTGAAGACCGGGGGACCCTTGTGCTGTGAGATCTCACCTACAGGGTGAGGAGGTATTATTACTAATGGTCACTGATATTCATCAAAACACACCGACCACCAGAAGCTAATAGCTGTAGAGAGTGTTTTCACCTGGCATTAAAGGGAGACTTCATCTTTTAGTATTTTGTTCATTAGAACACTGTTAACATGATCCCCCAAAAAGTGTCCATATCAGCAGTTAAGTTTTCAAGATAGAGCACTTTCAGTACAGAGAAAAAGCTGTGATGATGATGAAATGAGTTGAGTGAACTATCCCTTTAACAAGTGTCCTGTGATCAGTTCCGGTCCACATTTAGATCCATGTCTGCACATTCACAGCTGATGGTAAGACACACATTTTATGGCCATGTTTACTATAGACGAGTCATGATGACCATGTTTACTATAGACGAGTCATGATGACCATGTTTACTATAGACGAGTCATGATGACCATGTTTACTATAGACGAGTCATGATGACCATGTTTACTATAGACGAGTCATGATGACCATGTTTACTATAGACGAGTCATGATGACCATGTTTACTACAGACGAGTCATGATGACCATGTTTACTATAGACGAGTCATGATGACCATGTTTACTATAGACGAGTCATGGTGACCATGTTTACTATAGACGAGTCATGGTGACCATGTTTACTATAGACGAGTCATGATGACCATGTTTACTACAGACGAGTCATGATGACCATGTTTAATACAGACGAGTCATGATGACCATGTTTACTACAGACGAGTCATGATGACCATGTTTACTATAGACGTGTCATGATGACCATGTTTACTATAGATGAGTCATTGTGACCATGTTTACTATAGACGAGTCATGATGACCATGTTTACTATAGACGAGTCATGATGACCATGTTTAATACAGACGAGTCATGATGACCATGTTTACTACAGACGAGTCATGATGACCATGTTTACTATAGACGTGTCATGATGACCATGTTTACTATAGACGAGTCATGATGACCATGTTTACTATAGATGAGTCATTGTGACCATGTTTACTATAGACGAGTCATGATGACCATGTTTACTATAGACGAGTCATGATGACCATGTTTACTATAGATGAGTCATTGTGACCATGTTTACTATAGACGAGTCATGATGACCATGTTTACTATAGACGAGTCATGGTGACCATGTTTATTATAGACGAGTCATGATGACCATGTTTACTATAGACGAGTCATGATGACCATGTTTACTATAGACGAGTCATGATGACCATGTTTACTACAGACGAGTCATGGTGACCATGTTTACTACAGACGAGTCATGGTGACCATGTTTACTATAGACGAGTCATGAACAGATAGTGTTCTGAAGGTCTTGAGGTATACTCAGCAAGACTTTGCTCTCACAGTCTCTGTGTGCTTCACAAGTGCACTTTCCTGCCCCCCCCCCCACACACACACAGCTGATTCAAATAATCAAAGCTTGATGATGAGTTGATTATCTGAATCAGCTGTGTAGTGCTGGGACAAAAACGTGCACCCAGGGGGGACCCAGGACCGAGTTTGGGAAACCCTGCTATACTGCATGCGCTGTAGCCAACTGTCATGTTGTTGTCAACCATTGGCATGACAACGAAGAAAGAAAATAGTAGGCTAGAGCATCAAAAGACTGGACCACCAGGCTACTACAGTAGATAGTGTGATGGACTCAAACAATAACAAAGTGTGTACAACACAGGGATATACTGTATGACCGCCAACACTTGGTTGACTGTGAATTTATTTCAATAAAGTGAAATAATCCAGCCTGGTCCCAGAACTGTTTGTGTTGTCTGCCAAATTAACCCCTGTGCTCACCGGCATGCCTTGCCATAGAAGTTGGCTTGCAGCACAAACAGATCTGGGTCCAGGCTAGAAATGATCAATGTGTGTATGACAAGGGCTTTACAGTCTGTGTATATCTGTTTGCAAAGTCATCAAAACTGGATGTGACAATGACCTTGTCTGTTATAAACCTAAGGGGGGGTATAGGGGGATGGAGAGAAAAACATGACCAGCTGTATAATAGTTTTACACTGACTGTACAGTACATTATCCACACTGTAGCAAAGATAATCCATTATCACGCCTCTCACCTCTCTCTCTCTCACACCTCTCCCCCCCCCCCCCCCCCCCTCTCTCTCTCTCTCTCTCTGTGATAGAGAGGTTATAGCCTACTATCTATGTGCTCCTTTGTCCCTGACAGACCACAGTGTGTGAGGCTCTATTGTTTGAGTTAAGCCATGTAGTTCTGGGTTATGGTAAACACTGACATGGCGCCCGTCGCACAGTGTGTCTGTCGGTCCCAGTGTCAGAGTGCCCTAGTGTGCCATGGGAGGCTGTGATGTGTTGTTGTGTCCCAGCCACTGTTTGGGCCCCTGTGTTACTACTGTCACATCAGTTGCAAGATCTTACAGCACACAAGTGGCTCGTGTACATTAGGAAACGCAATGAAAAACAGGTAGTCCATCCAGGTAGTCCATCCTTGTTTCAGTCTGTTTTTATTTAATTTGGTGCCTAATGAACACAACCCTGGTGTCTGATGGTGATGAGTTATTAAAGCAGTGGGAGGCTGGCCGCCCGACACCTCCCCATGTCAGGCTGAAGGGTTTGGGAGAGAAGGAGGAGGGAGATAGGGTCTGGTGGGAGATGCTTTGGTGTGTGTGTGTGTTTGGGGGGTGTTGGCTCTGCGTTGAGGTGATGCAGGTCAGGTCTGGTTGGGGTCTTGGTTGGGGTAGGAGATGTAATGGGGGACTGGTAGTGGCAGTTGAGGGCTGAAAGGATGAGGTCACTATGCTGGGTCTGGGCGTCTGAGGGGATTGGGAGGTGGTGGTTATTCCATGGAGGTCAGGGCCACATTCATTAGGGCCCACAACGGATATTAACCATTTTTATTGGACAAGGTAACGCCTGGTATTGGTCCAGGTAACTCCTCCCTGTTTCCATCCATTTTCTTACGTTCAGTGCTTAATGAATACAACCCCTGGTATGATGGAGACTCCCCTGTTGCATCCTGGGACTGGAACCCAACCCTGGTGTGATGGAGGCTCTCCTGTTGCATGCTGGGACTGGAACCCCAACCCTGGTATGATGGAGGCTCTCCTGTTGCATGCTGGGACTGGAACCCCAACCCTGGTGTGATGGAGGCTCTCCTGTTGCATGCTGGGACTTGAACCCCAGCCCTGGTGTGATGGAGGCTCCTCTGTTGCATGCTGGGACTTGAACCCCAGCCCTGGTGTGATGGAGGCTCCCCTGTTGCATGCTGGGACTGGAACCCCAACCCTGAAGCTCTTACCGTCTGTGTGTACTCCAACGATGAGGTAATCTCCCATGGCCTTGGCCTGCCGCAGCTGGTTGGAGTGACCATAATGGACCATGTCATAGCTAGAGGAAGGATAACAAAGCCACAGTTAATACTAGGGAGCAATCATAGGGTCAGTTTCCAAGACGCAGATTAAGCCTATTCCTGGACTGAGAATGTTTTGTAAAATAGGAGTAAACTTAATCTGGTTCTGGGAAACCTGTCCATAATGTACATCTAGTACCACCAAACTAAGTCAGAGAAACAGAGTCACTACATCCACAGTAGCCATGGAGACGAGCACTGAGCACTCCATCTGTAGCTGATTAGATTATAGCCCAGATTATAGCCCAGATTGGTACAGAGTAATCTAGCACAGTGATGACTAACAGGTGGACATTAGCATTAGCCTGCTATCAGTCAAACTGCTGACATGACAGGCCCTGCAGTGGTTTGGTGTCTGTTCCGGCTCCTCACTCAGTGGTGGTTGAGGTACAGGTACAGTGAGAATTAGCACAGCAAGTGGTATACTGTCGGCCCCCTGATGTATGGATTCATAAAGCCTTTATAACAGCTACATAAGACATTATACCATCTGTCATAGTCAGTCATAAACATTATGAACCATGGTATTAGATACAATGAAGCTTGTCATAATGGGTACTATAGATGACAGGACGTTGTTGTCCTGTGTAGAGGTCGACCAATTATGATTTTTCAGCGCTGATACAGATACCGATTATTGGAGGACCAAAAAAAGCCGATACCAATTAATCGTCCAATTTTTTATATTTATATATTTGTAATAATGACAATTAACAATGAACACTTTCATTTTAACTTAATATAATACATAAATAAAATCTATTTAGTCTCAAATAAATAATGACACATGTTCAATTTGGTTTAAATAATGCAAAAACACAGTGTTGGAGAAGAAAGTAAAAGTGCAATATGTGCCATGTAAAAAAGCTAACGTGTAAGTTCCTTGCTCAGAACATATGAAAGCTGGTGGTTCAATATTTCCAGTTCTTTAATATTCCCAGTTAAGAAGTTTTAGGTTGTAGTTATTATAGGAATTATGATACGTCAACTATTTTTCTCTATACCATTTGTATTTCATATACCTTTGACTATTGGATGTTCTTATAGGTACTTTAGTACTGCCAACCTAATCTCGGGAGTTGATAGGCTTGAAGTCATAAACAGCGCTGTGCTTCAAGCATTACTAAGAGCTGCTGGCAAACTCAGTAAAGTGCTGTTTGAATGAATGCTTGTGAACCTGCTGCTGCCTACCACCGCTCAGTCAGACTGCTCTATCAAATATCAAATCATAGACTTAATTATAATATAATAACACACAGAAATACGAACCCTTGTTCATTAATATGGTCAAATCTGGAAACTATAATTTCAAAAACAAAACGTTTATTCTTTCAGTGAAATACAGAACCGTTCCGTATTTTATCGAACAGGTTGCAACCCTAAGTCTAAATATTGCTTTTACATTGCACAACCTTGAATGTTATATCATAATTATGTACAATTCTGGCAAATTAGTTCAAAGTTCTCAACGAGCCAGGCGGCTCAAACTGTTGCAAAGACTCTGCTTGCACTGAACGCAAGAGAAGTGACACAATATCCCTAGTTAATATTGCCTGCTAACATGAATTTATTTTAACTAAATATGCAGGTTTAAAAAAATATACGTCTGTGTATTGATTTTAAGAAAGGCATGATGTTCATGGTTAGGTACATTTGTGCAAAGATTTTGCTTTTTCGGCAATGCGCTTTGTTAAATCATCACCCGTTTGGCGAAGTTGAAGTAGGCCGTGATTCGATGATAAATTAACAGGCACCGCATTGATTATATGCAACGCAGGACAAGTTAGTTAACCTAGTAATATCATCAACCATGTGTAGTTAACTAGTGATTATGTTAAGATTGATTGTTTTTAATAAGATAAGTTTAATGCTAGATAGCAACTTACCTTGGTTCCTTGCAGCCACAAGGTCCTTTTGACGCTGCACTCGCGTAACAGGTGGTCAGCCTGCCACGCTGTTTCCTCGTGGATTGCAATGTAATCGGCCATAATCGGTGTCCAAAAATGCTGATTACCGATTGTTATGAAAACTTGAAATCGGCCCTAATTAATCGGTCGACCTCGGTCGACCTCTAGTCCTGTGACCTCTTTTGGATTTATTCCTTTCCCCATTCCATTCCCTACCCCCGCTAGGGGTATTCAAATCTTACCCTACGAGGTCTGGAGCCTGCTGGTTCTGTTCTACCTGATCATTATTCCACCCACCTGGTGTCCCAGGTCTAAATCAGTCTCTGGTTAGAGGGGGGAAATGGGAAAAAGCAGTGGAACTGGCATCCGAGTTGAATTTGAGGGCTATAACTTCCATTATGTGGCAAATGACATCATAGTCACCTCAGTAGCAGGTTATAGCGGAACTGCAATGGCACATTTGTAGTCATGTAACCTGTGTTATAGAGGCACTTGACATGAAGGCACATTGCCTACAGTAAAGTATTAGAGAGAAAGTTGAAACCTGGAGAATTCTTTTCACCAGTGTATTGTGTCAATAAAATGTGTGTTAATGTTACATCAACTGTAGTAATTTGACTGGTCATAAAAGTGGATCAAATCAGTCATAAACCATTTACAACTACTGTACATGACCTGATTGCTATCGCTGCTATAAAACGTCATCAAAATAGAGCTGTCACGCGTTAGAGATGTCCAGCCCAGAGCAGTAAGAGAATCTCATGTTGCTAAGTAGCCTGCCTGTCTAAGGGGCAGTGATGACACAGTGAACCCCTGAACCATGGTGTGACGTGGTCGTATCACTATACACTGCAGACTGCTCGTGTTCCTACTTCCTAGTGCCCTTAAGTGAACTTTCAAGATGGACCACTTCATGTTATCACTTTGTTATCAGCTTTCTTTCCACGTGGATGTTCTAAAAAGCATTTTTTATTGTCTATTTAACCTTTATTTAACTAGGCAAGTCAGTTATCAACGGTATTGAATGTTAAATGAACACGTTGTATGGCGCGACCAAAAGGACATTGTTTTGTGTGTGATGACTGAACAGCATAAGCCGTCCCTGACCGTTTCAGACGTTTTGTTCACACTGTCTGTTAGAGCTGTGGAATGGAATCCACATGTTTATTCTAAATAGGGGCTTAATGTGACTACTGAGTGTGGCTGGTCGGGCCAGAAGTGAAGTGAAGTGTAGTGTAGTGTAGTGTAGTGTGTGTGTGTAAGGAGACTGAGACAAAGGACTAAGGGTTACATAAGAGACTATGCTTGTGAGAGAGGCCCTGCAGTCCTAGGCTTGATGTCCATGTCTCTCTGCCAGCCTGCCTGCCTGCCTGTCTATCTGCCTGTCTGCTTGCCTGCCCTTGGACAGTGTAACCCAGGAACGCTAGGTGGCTTGAAAGGTGGCCTGGCCTGGGGTGATGCTGTTCCTGTTGTTTTCTTTAGCAGGGTAGGAATCACCAGAGGATCACAGGCCGTGATGAAATATTAAGTAGTGTGGCAAGGTCAGCTAGCAGACAGACACCCACATAGCACAAGAGCTGTTTGACAATAACACCAGCTAGGTCCTAGTAGGGAATGGTAGAGTGGTACAATAACACCAGCTAGGTCCTAGTAGAGAATGTAGAGTGGTACAATAACACCAGCTAGGTCCTAGTAGAGAATGGTAGAGTGGTACAATAACACCAACTAGGTCCTAGTAGAGAATGGTAGAGTGGTACAATAACACCAGCTAGGTCCCAGTAGAGAATGGTAGAGTGGTACAATAACACCAGCTAGGTCCTAGTAGAGAATGGTAGAGTGGTACAATAACACCAGCTAGGTCCTAGTAGAGAATGGTAGAGTGGTACAATAACACCAGCTAGGTCCTAGTAGAGAATGGTAGAGTGGTACAATAACACCAGCTAGGTCCTAGTAGAGAATGGTAGAGTGGTACAATAACACCAGCTAGGTCCTAGTAGAGAATGTAGAGTGGTACAATAACACCAGCTAGGTCCTAGTAGAGAATGGTAGAGTGGTACAATAACACCAGCTAGGTCCCAGTAGAGAATGGTAGAGTGGTACAATAACACCAGCTAGGTCCCAGTAGAGAATGGTAGAGTGGTACAATAACACCAGCTAGGTCCCAGTAGAGAATGGTAGAGTGGTACAATAACACCAGCTAGGTCCTAGTAGAGAATGGTAGAGTGGTACAATAACACCAGCTAGGTCCCAGTAGAGAATGGTAGAGTGGTACAATAACACCAGCTAGGTCCTAGTAGAGAATGGTAGAGTGGTACAATAACACCAGCTAGGTCCCAGTAGAGAATGGTAGAGTGGTACAATAACACCAGCTAGGTCCCAGTAGAGAATGGTAGAGTGGTACAATAACACCAGCTAGGTCCTAGTAGAGAATGGTAGAGTGGTACAATAACACCAGCTAGGTCCTAGTAGAGAATGGTAGAGTGGTACAATAACACCAGCTAGGTCCTAGTAGAGAATGGTAGAGTGGTACAATAACACCAGCTAGGTCCTAGTAGAGAATGGTAGAGTGGTACAATAACACCAGCTAGGTCCCTAGTAGAGAATGGTAGAGTGGTACAATAACACCAGCTAGGTCCTAGTAGAGAATGGTAGAGTGGTACAATAACACCAGCTAGGTCCTAGTAGAGAATGGTAGAGTGGTACAATAACACCAGCTAGGTCCTAGTAGAGAATGGTAGAGTGGTACAATAACACCAGCTAGGTCCTAGTAGAGAATGGTAGAGTGGTACAATAACACCAGCTAGGTCCTAGTAGAGAATGGTAGAGTGGTACAATAACACCAGCTAGGTCCTAGTAGAGAATGGTAGAGTGGTACAATAACACCAGCTAGGTCCTAGTAGAGAATGGTAGAGTGGTACAATAACACCAGCTAGGTCCTAGTAGAGAATGGTAGAGTGGTACAATAACACCAGCTAGGTCCTAGTAGAGAATGGTAGAGTGGTACAATAACACCAGCTAGGTCCTAGTAGAGAATGGTAGAGTGGTACAATAACACCAGCTAGGTCCTAGTAGAGAATGGTAGAGTGGTACAATAACACCAGCTAGGTCCTAGTAGAGAATGGTAGAGTGGTACAATAACACCAGCTAGGTCCTAGTAGAGAATGGTAGAGTGGTACAATAACACCAGCTAGGTCCTAGTAGAGAATGGTAGAGTGGTACAATAACACCAGCTAGGTCCTAGTAGAGAATGGTAGAGTGGTACAATAACACCAGCTAGGTCCTAGTAGAGAATGGTAGAGTGGTACAATAACACCAGCTAGGTCCTAGTAGAGAATGGTAGAGTGGTACAATAACACCAGCTAGGTCCCAGTAGAGAATGGTAGAGTGGTACAATAACACCAGCTAGGTCCTAGTAGAGAATGGTAGAGTGGTACAATAACACCAGCTAGGTCCTAGTAGAGAATGGTAGAGTGGTACAATAACACCAGCTAGGTCCTAGTAGAGAATGGTAGAGTGGTACAATAACACCAGCTAGGTCCTAGTAGAGAATGGTAGAGTGGTACAATAACACCAGCTAGGTCCTAGTAGAGAATGGTAGAGTGGTACAATAACACCAGCTAGGTCCTAGTAGAGAATGGTAGAGTGGTACAATAACACCAGCTAGGTCCTAGTAGAGAATGGTAGAGTGGTACAATAACACCAGCTAGGTCCTAGTAGAGAATGGTAGAGTGGTACAATAACACCAGCTAGGTCCTAGTAGAGAATGGTAGAGTGGTACAATAACACCAGCTAGGTCCTAGTAGAGAATGGTAGAGTGGTACAATAACACCAGCTAGGTCCTAGTAGAGAATGGTAGAGTGGTACAATAACACCAGCTAGGTCCTAGTAGAGAATGGTAGAGTGGTACAATAACACCAGCTAGGTCCTAGTAGAGAATGGTAGAGTGGTACAATAACACCAGCTAGGTCCTAGTAGAGAATGGTAGAGTGGTACAATAACACCAGCTAGGTCCTAGTAGAGAATGGTAGAGTGGTACAATAACACCAGCTAGGTCCTAGTAGAGAATGGTAGAGTGGTACAATAACACCAGCTAGGTCCTAGTAGAGAATGGTAGAGTGGTACAATAACACCAGCTAGGTCCTAGTAGAGAATGGTAGAGTGGTACAATAACACCAGCTAGGTCCTAGTAGAGAATGGTAGAGTGGTACAATAACACCAGCTAGGTCCTAGTAGAGAATGGTAGAGTGGTACAATAACACCAGCTAGGTCCTAGTAGAGAATGGTAGAGTGGTACAATAACACCAGCTAGGTCCTAGTAGAGAATGGTAGAGTGGTACAATAACACCAGCTAGGTCCTAGTAGAGAATGGTAGAGTGGTACAATAACACCAGCTAGGTCCCTAGTAGAGAATGGTAGAGTGGTACAATAACACCAGCTAGGTCCTAGTAGAGAATGGTAGAGTGGTACAATAACACCAGCTAGGTCCTAGTAGAGAATGGTAGAGTGGTACAATAACACCAGCTAGGTCCTAGTAGAGAATGGTAGAGTGGTACAATAACACCAGCTAGGTCCTAGTAGAGAATGGTAGAGTGGTACAATAACACCAGCTAGGTCCTAGTAGAGAATGGTAGAGTGGTACAATAACACCAGCTAGGTCCTAGTAGAGAATGGTAGAGTGGTACAATAACACCAGCTAGGTCCTAGTAGAGAATGGTAGAGTGGTACAATAACACCAGCTAGGTCCTAGTAGAGAATGGTAGAGTGGTACAATAACACCAGCTAGGTCCCAGTAGAGAATGGTAGAGTGGTACAATAACACCAGCTAGGTCCTAGTAGAGAATGGTAGAGTGGTACAATAACACCAGCTAGGTCCTAGTAGAGAATGGTAGAGTGGTACAATAACACCAGCTAGGTCCCAGTAGAGAATGGTAGAGTGGTACAATAACACCAGCTAGGTCCTAGTAGAGAATGGTAGAGTGGTACAATAACACCAGCTAGGTCCTAGTAGAGAATGGTAGAGTGGTACAATAACACCAGCTAGGTCCTAGTAGAGAATGGTAGAGTGGTACAATAACACCAGCTAGGTCCCAGTAGAGAATGGTAGAGTGGTACAATAACACCAGCTAGGTCCTAGTAGAGAATGGTAGAGTGGTACAATAACACCAGCTAGGTCCTAGTAGAGAATGGTAGAGTGGTACAATAACACCAGCTAGGTCCTAGTAGAGAATGGTAGAGTGGTACAATAACACCAGCTAGGTCCTAGTAGAGAATGGTAGAGTGGTACAATAACACCAGCTAGGTCCTAGTAGAGAATGGTAGAGTGGTACCATAACACCAGCTAGGTCCTAGTAGAGAATGGTAGAGTGGTACAATAACACCAGCTAGGTCCCAGTAGAGAATAGTAGAGTGGTACAATAACACCAGCTAGGTCCTAGTAGAGAATGGTAGAGTGGTACAATAACACCAGCTAGGTCCTAGTAGAGAATGGTAGAGTGGTACAATAACACCAGCTAGGTCCTAGTAGAGAATGGTAGAGTGGTACAATAACACCAGCTAGGTCCTAGTAGAGAATGGTAGAGTGGTACAATAACACCAGCTAGGTCCTAGTAGAGAATGGTAGAGTGGTACAATAACACCAGCTAGGTCCTAGTAGAGAATGGTAGAGTGGTACAATAACACCAGCTAGGTCCTAGTAGAGAATGGTAGAGTGGTACAATAACACCAGCTAGGTCCTAGTAGAGAATGGTAGAGTGGTACAATAACACCAGCTAGGTCCTAGTAGAGAATGGTAGAGTGGTACAATAACACCAGCTAGGTCCTAGTAGAGAATGGTAGAGTGGTACAATAACACCAGCTAGGTCCTAGTAGAGAATGGTAGAGTGGTACAATAACACCAGCTAGGTCCTAGTAGAGAATGGTAGAGTGGTACAATAACACCAGCTAGGTCCTAGTAGAGAATGGTAGAGTGGTACAATAACACCAGCTAGGTCCTAGTAGAGAATGGTAGAGTGGTACAATAACACCAGCTAGGTCCTAGTAGAGAATGGTAGAGTGGTACAATAACACCAGCTAGGTCCTAGTAGAGAATGGTAGAGTGGTACAATAACACCAGCTAGGTCCTAGTAGAGAATGGTAGAGTGGTACAATAACACCAGCTAGGTCCTAGTAGAGAATGGTAGAGTGGTACAATAACACCAGCTAGGTCCTAGTAGAGAATGGTAGAGTGGTACAATAACACCAGCTAGGTCCTAGTAGAGAATGGTAGAGTGGTACAATAACACCAGCTAGGTCCTAGTAGAGAATGGTAGAGTGGTACAATAACACCAGCTAGGTCCTAGTAGAGAATGGTAGAGTGGTACAATAACACCAGCTAGGTCCTAGTAGAGAATGGTAGAGTGGTACAATAACACCAGCTAGGTCCTAGTAGAGAATGGTAGAGTGGTACAATAACACCAGCTAGGTCCTAGTAGAGAATGGTAGAGTGGTACAATAACACCAGCTAGGTCCTAGTAGAGAATGGTAGAGTGGTACAATAACACCAGCTAGGTCCCAGTAGAGAATGGTAGAGTGGTACAATAACACCAGCTAGGTCCCAGTAGAGAATGGTAGAGTGGTACAATAACACCAGCTAGGTCCCTAGTAGAGAATGGTAGAGTGGTACAATAACACCAGCTAGGTCCTAGTAGAGAATGGTAGAGTGGTACAATAACACCAGCTAGGTCCTAGTAGAGAATGGTAGAGTGGTACAATAACACCAGCTAGGTCCTAGTAGAGAATGGTAGAGTGGTACAATAACACCAGCTAGGTCCTAGTAGAGAATGGTAGAGTGGTACAATAACACCAGCTAGGTCCTAGTAGAGAATGGTAGAGTGGTACAATAACACCAGCTAGGTCCTAGTAGAGAATGGTAGAGTGGTACAATAACACCAGCTAGGTCCTAGTAGAGAATGGTAGAGTGGTACAATAACACCAGCTAGGTCCTAGTAGAGAATGGTAGAGTGGTACAATAACACCAGCTAGGTCCTAGTAGAGAATGGTAGAGTGGTACAATAACACCAGCTAGGTCCTAGTAGAGAATGGTAGAGTGGTACAATAACACCAGCTAGGTCCTAGTAGAGAATGGTAGAGTGGTACAATAACACCAGCTAGGTCCTAGTAGAGAATGGTAGAGTGGTACAATAACACCAGCTAGGTCCTAGTAGAGAATGGTAGAGTGGTACAATAACACCAGCTAGGTCCTAGTAGAGAATGGTAGAGTGGTACAATAACACCAGCTAGGTCCTAGTAGAGAATGGTAGAGTGGTACAATAACACCAGCTAGGTCCTAGTAGAGAATGGTAGAGTGGTACAATAACACCAGCTAGGTCCTAGTAGAGAATGGTAGAGTGGTACAATAACACCAGCTAGGTCCTAGTAGAGAATGGTAGAGTGGTACAATAACACCAGCTAGGTCCCTAGTAGAGAATGGTAGAGTGGTACAATAACACCAGCTAGGTCCCTAGTAGAGAATGGTAGAGTGGTACAATAACACCAGCTAGGTCCCAGTAGAGAATGGTAGAGTGGTACAATAACACCAGCTAGGTCCTAGTAGAGAATGGTAAAGTGGTACAATAACACCAGCTAGGTCCTAGTAGAGAATGGTAGAGTGGTACAATAACACCAGCTAGGTCCTAGTAGAGAATGGTAGAGTGGTACAATAACACCAGCTAGGTCCCAGTAGAGAATGGTAGAGTGGTACAATAACACCAGCTAGGTCCCAGTAGAGAATGGTAGAGTGGTACAATAACACCAGCTAGGTCCCAGTAGAGAATGGTAGAGTGGTACAATAACACCAGCTAGGTCCCAGTAGAGAATGGTAGAGTGGTACAATAACACCAGCTAGGTCCTAGTAGAGAATGGTAAAGTGGTACAATAACACCAGCTAGGTCCTAGTAGAGAATGGTAGAGTGGTACAATAACACCAGCTAGGTCCTAGTAGAGAATGGTATAGTGGTACAATAACACCAGCTAGGTCCTAGTAGAGAGGTACAATAACACCAGCTAGATCCTCGTAGAGTACAATAACACCAGCTAGGTCCTAATAGAGAATGGTAGAGTGGTACAATAACACCAGCTAGGTCCTAGTAGAGAATGGTAGAGTGGTACAATAACACCAGCTAGGTCCTAGTAGAGAATGGTAGAGTGGTACAATAACACCAGCTAGGTCCTAGTAGAGAATGGTAGAGTGGTACAATAACACCAGCTAGGTCCTAGTAGAGAATGGTAGAGTGGTACAATAACACCAGCTAGGTCCCAGTAGAGAATGGTAGAGTGGTACAATAACACCAGCTAGGTCCCAGTAGAGAATGGTAGAGTGGTACAATAACACCAGCTAGGTCCCAGTAGAGAATGGTAGAGTGGTACAATAACACCAGCTAGGTCCTAGTAGAGAATGGTAGAGTGGTACAATAACACCAGCTAGGTCCCAGTAGAGAATGGTAGAGTGGTACAATAACACCAGCTAGGTCCTAGTAGAGAATGGTAGAGTGGTACAATAACACCAGCTAGGTCCCAGTAGAGAATGGTAGAGTGGTACAATAACACCAGCTAGGTCCCAGTAGAGAATGGTAGAGTGGTACAATAACACCAGCTAGGTCCCAGTAGAGAATGGTAGAGTGGTACAATAACACCAGCTAGGTCCCAGTAGAGAATGGTAGAGTGGTACAATAACACCAGCTAGGTCCCAGTAGAGAATGGTAGAGTGGTACAATAACACCAGCTAGGTCCCTAGTAGAGAATGGTAGAGTGGTACAATAACACCAGCTAGGTCCTAGTAGAGAATGGTAGAGTGGTACAATAATACCAGCTAGGTCCCAGTAGAGAATGGTAGAGTGGTACAATAACACCAGCTGGGTCCTAGTAGAGAATGGTAGAGTGGTACAATAACACCAGCTAGGTCCTAGTAGAGAATGGTAGAGTGGTACAATAACACCAGCTAGGTCCTAGTAGAGAATGGTAGAGTGGTACAATAACACCAGCTATGTCCAAGAAGAGAATGGTAGAGTGGTACAATAACACCAGCTAGGTCCTAGTAGAGAATGGTAGAGTGGTACAATAACACCAGCTAGGTCCTAGTAGAGAATGGTAGAGTGGTACAATAACACCAGCTATGTCCAAGAAGAGAATGGTAGAGTGGTACAATAACACCAGCTAGGTCCCAGTAGAGAATGGTAGAGTGGTACAATAACACCAGCTAGGTCCCAGTAGAGAATGGTATAGTGGTACAATAACACCAGCTAGGTCCTAGTAGAGAATGGTAGAGTGGTACAATAACACCAGCTAGGTCCTAGTAGAGAATGGTAGAGTGGTACAATAACACCAGCTATGTCCAAGAAGAGAATGGTAGAGTGGTACAATAACACCAGCTAGGTCCCAGTAGAGAATGGTAGAGTGGTACAATAACACCAGCTAGGTCCCAGTAGAGAATGGTATAGTGGTACAATAACACCAGCTAGGTCCTAGTAGAGAACGGTAGAGTGGTACAATAACACCAGCTAGGTCCCAGTAGAGAATGGTAGAGTGGTACAATAACACCAGCTAGGTCCTAGTAGAGAATGGTAGAGTGGTACAATAACACCAGCTAGGTCCTAGTAGAGAATGGTAGAGTGGTACAATAACACCAGCTAGGTCCTAGTAGAGAATGGTAGAGTGGTACAATAACACCAGCTAGGTCCTAGTAGAGAATGGTAGAGTGGTACAATAACACCAGCTAGGTCCTAGTAGAGAATGGTAGAGTGGTACCATACCACCAGCTAGGTCCTAGTAGAGAATGGTAGAGTGGTACCATACCACCAGCTAGGTCCTAGTAGAGAATGGTAGAGTGGTACCATACCACCAGCTAGGTCCCAGTAGAGAATGGTAGAGTGGTACAATAACACCAGCTAGGTCCTAGTAGAGAATGGTAGAGTGGTACCATACCACCAGCTAGGTCCTAGTAGAGAATGGTAGAGTGGTACAATAACACCAGCTAGGTCCCAGTAGAGAATGGTAGAGTGGTACAATAACACCAGCTAGGTCCTAGTAGAGAATGGTATAGTGGTACAATAACACCAGCTAGGTCCTAGTAGAGAATAGTAGAGTGGTACAATAACACCAGGTAGATCCTCGTAGAGAATGGTATAGTGGTACAATAACACCAGCTAGGTCCTAATAGAGAATGGTAGAGTTGTACAATAACACCAGCTAGGTCCTAGTAGAGAATGGTAGAGTGGTACAATAACACCAGCTAGGTCCTAGTAGAGAATGGTAGAGTGGTACAATAACACCAGCTAGATCCTCGTAGAGAACGGTATAGTGGTACAATAACACCAGCTAGATCCTCGTAGAGAATGGTAGAGTGGTACAATAACACCAGCTAGGTCCCAGTAGAGAATGGTAGAGTGGTACAATAACACCAGCTAGGTCCTAGTAGAGAATGGTAGAGTGGTACAATAACACCAGCTAGGTCCCAGTAGAGAATGGTAGAGTGGTACAATAACACCAGCTAGGTCCTAGTAGAGAATGGTAGAGTGGTACAATAATACCAGCTAGGTCCCAGTAGAGAATGGTAGAGTGGTACAATAACACCAGCTAGGTCCTAGTAGAGAATGGTAGAGTGGTACAATAATACCAGCTAGGTCCCAGTAGAGAATGGTAGAGTGGTACAATAACACCAGCTAGATCCTCGTAGAGAATGGTATAGTGGTACAATAACACCAGCTAGATCCTCGTAGAGAATGGTAGAGTGGTACAATAACACCAGCTAGGTCCCAGTAGAGAATGGTAGAGTGGTACAATAACACCAGCTAGGTCCTAGTAGAGAATGGTAGAGTGGTACAATAACACCAGCTAGGTCCCAGTAGAGAATGGTAGAGTGGTACAATAACACCAGCTAGGTCCTAGTAGAGAATGGTAGAGTGGTACAATAACACCAGCTAGGTCCCAGTAGAGAATGGTAGAGTGGTACAATAACACCAGCTAGGTCCCAGTAGAGAATGGTAGAGTGGTACAATAACACCAGCTAGGTCCCAGTAGAGAATGGTAGAGTGGTACAATAACACCAGCTAGGTCCCAGTAGAGAATGGTAGAGTGGTACAATAACACCAGCTAGGTCCTAGTAGAGAATGGTAGAGTGGTACAATAATACCAGCTAGGTCCCAGTAGAGAATGGTAGAGTGGTACAATAATACCAGCTAGGTCCCAGTAGAGAATGGTAGAGTGGTACAATAACACCAGCTAGGTCCTAGTAGAGAATGGTAGAGTGGTACAATAATACCAGCTAGGTCCCAGTAGAGAATGGTAGAGTGGTACAATAACACCAGCTAGATCCTCGTAGAGAATGGTATAGTGGTACAATAACACCAGCTAGATCCTCGTAGAGAATGGTAGAGTGGTACAATAACACCAGCTAGGTCCCAGTAGAGAATGGTAGAGTGGTACAATAACACCAGCTAGGTCCTAGTAGAGAATGGTAGAGTGGTACAATAACACCAGCTAGGTCCCTAGTAGAGAATGGTAGAGTGGTACAATAACACCAGCTAGGTCCTAGTAGAGAATGGTAGAGTGGTACAATAACACCAGCTAGGTCCTAGTAGAGAATGGTAGAGTGGTACAATAACACCAGCTAGGTCCCAGTAGAGAATGGTAGAGTGGTACAATAACACCAGCTAGGTCCCAGTAGAGAATGGTAGAGTGGTACAATAACACCAGCTAGGTCCCAGTAGAGAATGGTAGAGTGGTACAATAACACCAGCTAGGTCCCAGTAGAGAATGGTAGAGTGGTACAATAACACCAGCTAGGTCCTAGTAGAGAATGGTAGAGTGGTACAATAATACCAGCTAGGTCCCAGTAGAGAATGGTAGAGTGGTACAATAACACCAGCTAGGTCCTAGTAGAGAATGGTAGAGTGGTACAATAATACCAGCTAGGTCCCAGTAGAGAATGGTAGAGTGGTACAATAACACCAGCTAGGTCCTAGTAGAGAATGGTAGAGTGGTACAATAATACCAGCTAGGTCCCAGTAGAGAATGGTAGAGTGGTACAATAACACCAGCTAGGTCCCAGTAGAGAATGGTAGAGTGGTACAATAACACCAGCTAGGGCCTAGTAGAGAATGGTAGAGTGGTACAATAACACCAGCTAGGTCCCAGTAGAGAATGGTAGAGTGGTACAATAACACCAGCTAGGTCCTAGTAGAGAATGGTAGAGTGGTACAATAACACCAGCTAGGTCATAGTAGAGAATGGTAGAGTGGTACAATAATACCAGCTAGGTCCCAGTAGAGAATGGTAGAGTGGTACAATAATACCAGCTAGGTCCCAGTAGAGAATGGTAGAGTGGTACAATAACACCAGCACATGTCACATGTCACATGTGATGACAAAGTACACTTACTGTATGTTTTTTTAACTGACATATTTTCAAATATACAATCTCTAAGTGTTCGTGCACTTACTGTACATTTAAATTGGTAGATTGAGCATCAATGTCTAAAATCAATCATGTACCCCATTTTGGAGCAATCGTGTGGTTAAGGGGATCATTTAACTGTTTTGTGACAGAGAGCACCCTCAGAGGAAGTAGACAGACAACAGAAGAGCACAAGCCAACAAAAAATAAATCCCAAAACCATCTAATTTCCATAACTGGCTGAGACCCCTAGTCTGGCTGATACCAGTCATCCTGACTTCAGAGTCTGGCTGATACCAGTCCTCCTGACTTCAGAGTCTGGCTGATACCAGTCCTCCTGACTTCAGAGTCTGGCTGATACCAGTCCTCCTGACTTCAGAGTCTGGCTGATACCAGTCCTCCTGACTTCAGAGTCTGGGAAGCTGTTTGATGTTGTCAGCACCAAACGTCGATAATGAACGGAACTGTGCCTTTACTGGTTGGTTGTCCTCTGTGTATCTCTCACTCAAACACACACAGCCACTCAGAGCCTCCAAGTGTCTTCCCCTTGTTTAACAACTGTTGGGATTTCAAATCCAAACAACCAGAGCTCTCAACCCCCAATATTTATATTTTTTGAAAGAACCAATCAATATGCCTACTCTGAGACGGATCAAATATAAAATTATAACGACTGGCTCTCCAAACCATTGGGGCACAGCGCGCTGTGTACAACGTTGGTCTGTACAACGTTGGTCTGTACAACGTTGGTCTGTACAACATTGGTCTGTACAACGTGGGTCTGTACAACGTTGGTCTGTACAACGTTGGTCTGTACAACGTTGGTCTGTACAACGTTGGTCTGTACAACGTTGGTCTGTACAACGTTGGTCTGTACAACGTGGGTCTGTACAACGTTGGTCTGTACAACGTTGGTCTGCACGTCAGCCAGGCTAGCAACCCTCCAGCAAGACAGCACAAACATTTGTTCTCATTTTTCTTGTTGGTCAAATCTTTGTTTGATGCCTGCGTCTAATGGTCTCTTGTATTTACCACAAAAACTTCATATGATATCACTCTCATAAAGATCATCTATGCTGTTATTAAAATGTGCTTGTATATACTATCTATACATGATATACCATGTACCATAGATACATGACACAGGCCTATAAAGGCTTCTTGTGCTATCTCTCTCATAAAGATAATCCATGGTGTCATTACATCTGTTAGGATTATTACTACTGGGGATTTACTGACAGACATCACCTCAGAATGACTCTTCCTCTGACTGAGATTATTACTACTGGGGATTTACTGACAGACATCACCTCAGAATGACTCTTCCTCTGACTGAGATTATTACTACTGGGGATTTACTGACAGACATCACCTAAGAATGACTCTTCCCCTGACTGAGATTATTACTACTGGGGATTTACTGACAGACATCACCTCAGAATGACTCTTCACCTGACTGAGATTATTACTACTGGGGATTTACTGACAGACATCACCTCAGAATGACTCTTCACCTGACTGAGATTATTACTACTGGGGATTTACTGACAGACATCACCTCAGAATGACTCTTCCCCTGACTGAGATTATTACTACTGGGGATTTACTGACAGACATCACCTCAGAATGACTCTTCCCCTGACTGAGATTATTACTACTGGGGATTTACTGACAGACATCACCTCAGAATGACTCTTCACCTGACTGAGATTATTACTACTGGGGATTTACTGACAGACATCACCTCAGAATGACTCTTCCTCTGACTGAGATTATTACTACTGGGGATTTACTGACAGACATCACCTCAGAATGACTCTTCCTCTGACTGAGATTATTACTACTGGGGATTTACTGACAGACATCACCTCAGAATGACTCTTCCCCTGACTGAGATTATTACTACTGGGGATTTACTGACAGACATCACCTCAGAATGACTCCTCACCTGACTGAGATTATTACTACTGTGGATTTACTGACAGACATCACCTCAGAATGACTCTTCCCCTGACTGAGATTGTAAACTGAATGTTTATAGGCTGTGTTCTGGGTCGTCTTCATTAGGGCACACACGTTTTCAAACATTTTGCAACGGTAAATGAAAATGAGCATCCAGGTAGTCCCTTCCTGTTTCAGTATGTTTTTTTCCTTCTGATTGTTGCCTAATGAACACAACACAGCCTGGCAGCAGTTATGTGAAAGCCTGAGTGAGGAGTGTCAGTGGACTTTAGAGCTCAGTTGACGATGTTGCTAACTTGGACCCTGGCTACCTTCTGTCACTGGAAACCAATTAAGAACAGACTGTCTCAAACTTCAACCCTAAAGGCAGGACAGTGTCTAGATTAGGGTTGCAAAATAAATTCCCTGGTTTTCCAGAAATCGTGTTTGAATTCCGGATTTCCTGCTTATTCCCTCCTGATTCCGTGAATCCTCCAACAGGGATTTCCTGCTTATTCCCTCCTGATTCCGTGAATCCTCCAACAGAGATTTCGGGAAAACCAGAGAATTTATTGAAAGTTCACTGAATTTTGCAAACCTACAATAGCTAGTCCGGATAGATAGTCAAACAGATAAGGTCTCACTGACACTAACAAGTGACACTCCAACAATTTATAGTTTAGCAAATTTAAGGCTAGATTCAATCAGATCAAGCGTTAATTAGTTAACCGCATAGCTGATGTTTTGGCGGTGTCGGAGGTGTAACTGCATTAGAGCCGTCAAAGCAGAGTGTCTGCTAGCGTGGTCATTGTCACAAAGCCACACCCCTCCCACTCGCGTTAGAAGTTCAGAATGAGTAAGTGTAGGCTATTTCGGAAAAATTACACTCAAATTGAAAATCACAAAACAAAATGATGAGGATTTCTATCAGCCTAATAGAGGGGCAGATTACAGCTCACATTCTAGTGCTCAAACTTCTAAACAAGTTGGGATTTCTCTTAATGCGACTCCATGCAGCCAATGGCAATGTCCGCTTTAGGTATAATGCCACTTGTGGATTTGACAGCTCTCACTTCCAACACTGCCAAAACAAGCGCCATGTGGGTCTTGGCTAGCGCAGATCTGACAGAATCTAGCCTAAAGTCTCACTGACAGACAAAAAAAATATATTTCCTTTCCTGAGTCAATCGGCCCAGTGCCGCTCCTAGGGCCTGCTACAGCTGATGCTGATGGTGCTAGATGTCAACAAGAATATGGTGATGCTGCTGCAATGTATGGCCAAACAATGTACTGTATTTAGTGAGGACAGACGAGTGAGTCCGCAGGGCATGAACTTTCATGGACATGGCAGGTGTGGGCCGAAGGGGTTAGAAGGGTTAGTGAAATGAGCTCTGTTGACACAGGCTCGCTTTGGGAACTCACCCCACCGATTAATATTCTGGCATCCGAAACATTCTGCAACATTCCATCTAACCACGGCTAGGTGGCTGCACCAAAATGACTGGAATTCTCCCAGAGAAAGCCGCCGTAATGCAGATCTTCACGCGCATCAATTCAAAGCGTGTTTGTTTCCTACGTTCGCGACGTGGGTCAGGTGCATGTCCTATAGCTGCTGACTCTGCCCCAGGGGGAGGTTGTGTGTGACGGTGTTTCTCATGGCAGAAACACTCGACAATGTCACTGTTTAGTTTCCACACACTACCACTCCGTTTTGAAACAAACTCTGACCACGGAACAATGGCAGGCTTGTTAGTGTTTCCGCTGCCCGTACGCTCGGCTGCTTCATAAGCAGGTTACAACACTGAGGAAGAGGGTACTGTGGTCTATACGCCTACAGCACAACACAGTGGGTGTCAGGGAGGTGGAGCGAGTTATAGTGCAGGCCTATGGGGTGCTGTTTGTAACATGCTGTATTTTGTGAAAACTATGAATTCCGTGCAACAAAATACAAACATGCAAAGAAATATAGCATGCAACAAACGCCCTTGTTCCTGGAGAGAGGGACAGATGTTGAAGACTTGAGTGCTGACACTGTACTCTGAAGTGTGTTGGAAGGAATGTGGACTGTTGACACTGGGTATTATCTCAGAGGTCCCTCTTCCTGTCTTGAATTACCGGACTTTTGGTGGTATTTAGGTGGTATTCCGTGCACTGTGTACAGGAATCTACAGGTAATTCTAGATCAAATATCTGAAATCCACAGCAAAACAAGTAGAGTCAAGTTGTACACTTGTACAATAGTGTTCAACTGCAACCTGCAATTCGGGGCGTTCCTGCATGTGTGTGTTCCCCCTCAAGCATCCCACTGGTTCCTTCATGAACATCCCCCCATCGAGCATCCCATTCATTCCTGCATGAACGCCCCTTTTCGAGCACCCTATTGGTTCCTGCATGAACGCCGGGAGGCTAGGGCAACACTGTGTGCTAGTTAAATAACTAGTTAGCAACACCGTGTGCTAGCTTGCTAGTTAGCTAGCACATGGTGTCGACCCCGCCTGCTGTGTACCGGAGAAAAAAACGTGCTCGGCAGGCGGGGGCGAAGGACACTATCTACCGGTCGCCCAAGCCTCCCCACTAGCACAGCAGATTGGAAACTAGGGCAACACCATGTACTAGCTAGCTTGATATTCTGAACAAAAATATAAACGCAACATGTAGTGTTGGTCCCATGTTTCATGAGCTAAAATAAAAGATCCCAGATTTTTTGTGCACAAATTTGTTTACATCCCTGTTAGTGAACATTTCTCCTTTACCAAGATAATCTACCCACCTGACAGGTGTGGCATATCAAGAAGCTTATCAAACAGCATGATCATTACACAGGTGCACCTTATGCTGGGGACAATAAAAGGCCACTCTAAAATGCGCAGCTTTGTCACATAACACAATGCCACAGATGTCTCAAGTTTGAGGGAGCGTGCAATTGGCATGCTGACTGCAGGAATGTCCACCAGAGTTGTTGCCAGAGAAATGTATGTTAATTTCTCTACCATAAGCCGCCTCCAATGAGGTTTTAGAGAATTTGGAAGTATGTCCAAACGGCCTCACCACCACAGACCACGTGTAACCACGCCAACCCAAGAACTCCACATCCGGCTTCTTCACCTGCGGGATCATCTGAGAGCAGCCACCCAGACAGCTGATGAAACTGAGGAGTATTTATGTCTGTAATAAAGCCCTTTTCTGGTGAAAAACTCATTCTGATTGTGTAACAGAGTCCTCCTGCTGTGTAAGGGAGTCCTCCTTAGGACTAGCTGGCTAAGCTAGCACACGGTGTACTTCTCTCCCACCTGCTGAACACCTGCCCTCGCCGTCGTTACCTGAACTGCGGGAAAACAGTGCCTGTCAGGCAAGCGGTGAAGGACACTGTCTACCGGTGTAGCTACCGTTGTCACCCCACCCCTTCTTCTGTGGCGTTTATCAGTTGCTGGCATCCAAAGTTATTGTGCATTAACGCCACCAACTGTACTGGAGCACCCCTACCTCCTGCCTCTCCCTAACTTAAACATTTACCTATATAAGTATATAGAGGGGTTCCTGCCGATGCAGGAATGTCCATATGCAGGAACACCCCGAATTGCCGGGCACAATTGCACCCTTCTCCACTTGTATGCACACTATGCGTGAATGCAGTTTGCCTAGGCTACGGTCGCCGTGCATAGCCTACCCTATCGCTCGAATAACATGCAAAGTGAATACCCTGGTGGCATGTTGCCATTACCGAGAGTAAGACTGGAAGGTAAACATACCTGGCATGTGATGCGGCAGCCTATTGAAACACCTTTCTGTTTTGACAGGCGGGATACCGACGGAATGGAACAAGCATGCGCTGCTGTTTATGGCAGTATTTCTAAGTGCATTGGCTATGGACAGTTCACTGGACATCAGATACATGGTGAAATGATGCTACGTTTTCCCCACATTCAAATATACCATCTTTGAAATATACTATATTTGTGTAAGTATCATAGAGGTGGGCATGCCTCATTTAATTGTATGCATGCTCAGGGCAACAATGTAGCAACACAGGCCTTATATCTAGCTGTCACTGTAATGTTATTCTGTATCACTCACCACCCGTCACACCACACCCGGATGGTTCGTCTTCTCTTCTCCGGACTGCAAGCTGTAGCGCCAAGGTTCGTCCCTGCATCTTTCCCTGTTGTGTTCATTGGGTGATGTCCGTTCTTGATCATTTTGTGCACGAAAAGACTACGATGATATTATATATGATATTTCAACGTAGCCTATATCCTGGACAAGCAACCCCTAGTAATAGCACGAACGAAGACACAAATATACCTGCACCGTTCGATTTTATGTATAGGCTTTATCTAGTGTATGTCCCTTTGTATGATAGCCGGTTTCTGCATAGAAGTGACGCCTGAGCAGCAGAACCGTGGGACAACGCCTCCTATCCCGGGGAAGTGGCGTCACATGGCATTGGATCGTACGATGACTGCTAGAGGATAGCCGACATATTGTTACATAATAGAGGCATGCTCCACTGTCATGTGATTAGATCTGGATTCACACGTAAGGCTAACCATGTGTATACACATTAAGAATATAGTTACAGTGTGAAACTAAAATGAAATAGAAGAGGACATCTGGTCCCTGTTCTTCACATTCATTCTTTAACATATAGGCTACAATAGGCTACATCCATAATCCATCAAATAGCAGGTCCCAGAGCCTGCAAGTCACTTAGAATAGAATATAACCTACATATATACAATATAATAGACAGATGTAGAATAGAAAAGTCACGTATAGAATATAATATACACGTATAGAATATAATAAACACTTATAAAATAGAACAGAATATACATGAATAGAATAGAATATACACCTATAGAATAGAATATACACATATTCCTGTAGAATAGAATATAATATACACATATAGAATAGAAAATACACATATACCCGTAGAATATAGTATAGAATATAAACATATATAATAGAATATAAACATATGGAATAAAAAAGAATATACACATATAGAATAGAATGTACACATACAGAATAAAATTGAATATACATGTATAGAGTAGAAAATACACACATAGAATAGAATATATACATATAGAATAGAATAGAATATACACTTATAGAATAAAATATAATATACACATATAGAATAGAATATACAAGTACAGAATAGAACATACACATATACCTGTAGAATATAATATAATATACACCTATAGAATATACATATATAGAATAGAATATACACATATAGAATAGACTAGAATCTACACATATACCTGTAGAATATAATAAAATATATAAGTAAATAATAAAATAGAATATACACGTATAGAATAGAATATACATGTATAGAATAGAATATACACGTATAGAATAGATAGAATATACACATATAGAATAGAATATACACATACAGAATAGAATATATACGTATAGAATAGAATATACACATATAGAATAGAATATATACGTATAGAATAGAATATGTACATCTAGAATAAAATAGAATATACATATATAGCTGTAAAATAGAATATACACATATAGAATAGATTAAACATATAGAATAGAATATACATATGTAGATATGACTAGAATCTACACATATACCTGTAGAATAGAAGAAAATATATAAGTAAATAATAAAAAGAATATACACGTATAGAATAGAATATACACATATAGCATATACACGTATAGAATAGAATATACACATGTAGAATAGTATATACACATATAGAATCAAATAGAATATACACATATAGAGTAAAATAGAATATACACATATATCTGTAAAATAGAATATACACATATAGAATAGAATATACATATATAGAATAAAATAGAATATACACATGTAGAGTGAAATAGAATATACACATATAGAATAGAATATACAAGTATAGAATAGAATATACACATATAGAATAGAATATACAACTATAGAATAGAATATACACACACAGAATAGAATATACACGTATAGAATGGAATATACACATATAGAATATACAGTTGAAGTCGGAAGTTTACATACACTTAGGTTGGAGTCATTAAAACTCGTTTTTCAACCACTCCACAAATTTCTTGTTGACAAACTATAGTTTTGGCAAGTCGGTTAGGACATCGACTTTGTGCATGACACAAGTCATTTTTTACAGACAGATTATTTCACTTATAATTCACTGTGTCACAATTCCAGTGGGTCAGAAGTTTACATTGACTAAGTTGACTGTGCCTTTAAACAGCTTGGAAAATTTCAGAAAATGATGTCATGGCTTTAGAAGCTTCTGATAGGCTAATTGACATAATTTGAGTCAATTGGTGGTGTACCTGTGGATGGATTTCAAGGCCAACCTTCAAACTCAGTGCCTCTTTGCTTGACATCATGGGAAAATCAAAAGAAAACAGCCAAGACCTCAGAAAAAAATTGTGGACCTCCACAAGTCAAACGCCTGAAGGTACCACGTTCATCTGTACAAACAATAGTACGCAAGTATAAACACCATGGGACCACGCAGCCATCATACCGCTCAGGAAGAAGACGTGTTCTGTCTCCTAGAGATGAACGTACTTGGTGCGAAAAGTGCAAATCAATCCCAGAACAACAGCAAAGGACCTTGTGAAGATGCTGGAGGAAACAGGTGAAAAAGTATCTATGTCCACAGTAAAACGAGTTCTATATCGACATAACCTGAAAGGCCGCTCAGCAAGGAAGAAGCCACTGCTCCAAAACCGCCATAAAAAAGCAAGACTACGGTTTGCAACTGCACATGGGGACAAAGATCGTACTTTTTGGAGAAATGTCCTCTGGTCTGATGAAACAAAAATAGAACTGTTTGGCCATAATGACCATCGTTATGTTGGAGGAAAAAGGGGGATGCTTGCAAGCCAAAGAACACCATCCCAACCGTGAAGCACAGGGGTGGCAGCATCATGTTGTGGGGTTGATTTGCTGCAGGAGGGACTGGTGCACTTCACAAAATAGATGGCATCATGAGGTAGGAAAATTATGTGGATATATTAAAGGAACATCTCAAGACATCAGTCAGGAAGTTAAAGCTAGGTCGCAAATGGGTCTTCCAAAATGGACAATGACCCCAAGCATACTTCCAAAGTTGTGGCAAAATGGCTTAAGGACAACAAAGTCAAGGTATTGGAGTGGCCATCACAAAGCCCTGAACTCAATCCTATAGAAAATTTGTGGGCAGAACTGAAAAAGCGTGTGCGAGCAAGGAGGCCTACAAACCTGACTCAGTTACACCAGCTCTGTCAGGAGGAATGGGCCAAAATTCACCCAACCTATTGTGGGAAGCTTGTGGAAGGCTACCTGAAACGTTTGACCCAAGTTAAACAATTTAAAGGCAATGCTACCAAATACTAATTGAGTGTATGTAAACTTCTGACCCACTGGGAATGTGATGAAAGAAATAAAGCTGAAATAAATCACTCTCTACTACTTTTCTGACATTTCACATTCTTAAAATAAAGTGGTGATCCTAACTGACCTAAGACAGGGAATTTTTACTAGGTTTAAATGTCAGGAATTGTGAAAAACTGAGTTTAAATGTATTTGGCAAAGGTGTATGTAAACTTCCAACTTCAACTGTACACGTATAGAATAGAATATACACATATAGAATAAAATAGAATATGCACATATAGAATAGAATATACACGTTTAGAATAAAATGTACACATATAGAATAAAATAGAATATACACCTATACCTGTAGAATAGAATAAAATCTACACGTATATAATGAAATAGAATATACACGTACAGAATAGAATATACACGTATAGAATAGAATATACACATATAGAATAGTATATACACATATAGAATATACACATATAGGGTAAAATAGAGTATACACATATAGAATAGAATATACACGTGTAGAATAAAACATAGTATACACGTATAGAATAGAATATACACGTATAGAATATACAAATATAGAATAGAATATACACATATACCTGTAGAATAGAATAGAATATACACCTATAGAATATACATATATAGAATAGAATATACACATATACAATAGAATATACACATATACCTGTAGAATAGAATAGACACAGAATAGAATACAATATACACATATAGAATGGATACTTAAATGTCCCCTGCCCAACCTGGAAATACACACACGTTGAGAGGCACAGGGTCAGCCAAGGAGCAGCGCCCCTGGCTGGAGAGCAGTTTAGGGGTGAGTGCCTTGCTCAAGGGCATAACGACAGATCAATAGACGATTCAATAGCCTGTTTCTCTCTTAGTTTCTAAGCCCGGATGGGGATGCTTTTCATTTTCTAATGCATGGTGTATTCACAACTAAACGAGTGAGGATTTGCAACAAAACAAGTGATAATTTTGCTACAGTGTGTAGCAAAACGTTTTTGCAAAGTAAAAACGTGTCTTATTGGACAAAGTAAAGATAGTCCCTCCCTGTTCCGCAAAAAAATAAATAATTTGGTACCTAGTGAATACACCCCAGGGCCCAGCCCACCATGTTTCTAGTTAATACACCACAGTCCATTCTGGGTGATGTGGACACAAGCAGGGGATTCCTCTACCGTACCTCCTGCTGGGTCATGTGGTGCCGCCACCTTGGGTAAAAACCTGTTAAATCAAATCAAAGTTTATTTGCCTATTTGTGCGCCAAATACAATCTTACAGTGAAATGATTACTTACAGGCTCTAACCAATAGTGCAAAAAAAGGTATTAGGTGACCAATAGGTAAGTAAAGAAATAAAACAACAGTAAAAAGACAGGCTATATACAGTAGCGAGGCTATAAAAGTAGCGAGGCTACATACAGACACCGGTTAATCAGGCTGTGTACATGTAGATATGGTTAAAGTGACAATGCGTATATGATAAACAGAGAGTAGCAGTAGCGTAAAAGAGGGGTTGGCAGGTGGTGGGTGGCGGGTGGCGGGACACAATGCAGACAGCCCGGTTAGCCAATGTGCGGGTGCACTGGTTGGTCGGCCCAATTGAGGTAGTATGTACATGAATGTATAGTTAAAGTGACTATGCATATATTATAAACAGAGTAGCAGCAGTGTGGGGGGGGGGGGGGGGGGGCACACAATGCAGATAGTCCGGGTAGCCATTTCATTACCTGTTCAGGAGTCTTATGGCTTGGGGGTAAAAACTGTTGAGAAGCCTTTTTGTCCTAGACTTGGCACTCCGGTACCGCTTGCCATGCGGTAGTAGAGAGAACAGTCTATGACTGGGGTGGCTGGGGTCTTTGACAATTTTTAGGGCCTTCCTCTGACACCGCCTGGTGTAGAGGTCCTGGATGGCAGGCAGCTTAGCCCCAGTGATGTACTGGGCCGTTCACACTACCCTCTGTAGTGCCTTGCGGTCGGAGGCCTAGCAATTGTCGTACCAGGCAGTGATGCAACCAGTCAGGATGCTCTCGATGTTGCAGCTGTAGAACCTTTTGAGGATCTCAGGACCCATGCCAAATCTTTTTAGTTTCCTGAGGGGGAATAGGCTTTGTCGTGCCCTCTTCACGACTGTCTTGGTGTGTTTGGACCATTCTAGTTTATTGTTGATGTGGACACCAAGGAACTTGAAGTTCTCAACCTGCTCTACTACAGCCCCGTCGATGAGAATGGGGGCGTGCTCGGTCCTCCTTTTCCTGTAGTCCACAATCATCTCCTTAGTCTTGGTTATGTTGAGGGATAGGTTGTTATTCTGGCACCACCCAGCCAGGTCTCTGACCTCCTCCCTATAGGCTGTCTCGTCGTTGTCGGTGATCAGGCCTACCACTGTTGTGTAGTCTGCAAACTTAATGACAGTGTTGGGAGTCATGCCTGGCCATGCAGTCGTGGGTGAATAGGGAGTACAGGAGGGGACTGAGCACGCACCCCTGTGGGGCTCCAGTGTTGAGGATCAGCGTGACAGATGTGTTGCTACCTACCCTCACCACCTGGGGGCGGCCCGTCAGGAAGTCCAGGATCCAGTTGCAGAGGGAGGTGTTTAGTCCCAGGATCCTTAGTTTAGTGATGAGCTTTGAGGGTACTATGGTGTTGAACGCTGAGCTGTAGTCAATGAATCGCATTCTCACATAAGGGTTCCTTTTGTCCAGGTGGGAAAGGGCAGTGTGGAGTGCAATAGAGATTGCATCATCTGTGGATCTGTTTGGGCGGTATGCAAATTGGAGTGGGTCTAGGGTTTCTGGGATAATGGTGATGATGTGAGCCATTACCAACCTTTCAAAGCACTTCATGGCTACGGACCTGAGTGCTATGGGTCTGTAGTCATTTAGGCAGGTTGCCTTTGTGTTCTTGGGCACAGGGACTATGGTAGTCTGCTTGAAACATGTTGGTATTACAGACTCAATCAAGGACATGTTGAAAATGTCAGTGAAGACACCTGCCAGTTGGTCAGCACATGCCCGGAGCACACGTCCTGGTAATCCGTCTGGCCCCGCAGCCTTGCGTATGTTGACCTGTTTAAAGGTCTTACTCACGTCGGCTACGGAGATCGTGATCACACAGTTGTTCGGAACAGCTGATGCTCTCATGCATGCCTCAGTGTTGCTTGACTCGAAGCGAGCATAGAAGTGATTTAGCTCATCTGGTAGGCTTGTGTCACTGGGCAGCTCGCGGCTGTGCTTCCCTTTGTAGTCTGTAATAGTTTGCAAGCCCAGCCACATAAGACGAGTGTCGGAGCCGGTGTAGTATGATTCAATCTTAGCCCTGTATTGACGCTTTGCCTGTTTGATGGTTCGTCGCAGGGCATAGCAGGATTTCTTTTAAGTTTCCGGGTTAGAGTCCCGCACCTTGAAAGCGGCCAGTCTACCCTTTAGCTCAGTTGCGAATGTTGCCTGTAATCCATGGCTTCTGGTTGGGGTATGTACGTACAGTCACTGTGGGGACGACGTCCTCGATGCACTTATTGATAAAGCCAGTGACTGATGTGGTGTACTCCTCAATGCCATCGGAAGAATCCCGGAACATGTTCCAGTCTGTGATAGCAAAACAGTCCTGTAGTTTAGCATTGCTTCATCTGACCACTTTTTTATAGACCGAGTCACTGGTGCTTCCTGCTTTAATTTTTGCTTGTAAGCAGGAATCAGGAGGATAGAGTTGTAGTCGGATTTACCAAGTGGAGGGCGAGGGAGAGCTTTGTACGTGTCTCTGTGTGTGGAGTACAGGTGATCTAGAATTCTTTTCCCTCTGGTTGCACATTTAACATGTTGATAGAACTGATTTAAGTTTCCCTGCAGTATACTCAATGTTATACAGTTATACAGTGTTATACACTGAGTATAATAAACATTAGGAACACCTTCCTAATATTGAGTTGCAACCCCCTCCTTTTGCCCTCAGAACAGCCTCAATTCATCAGAGCATAGACTCTACAAGGTGTTAAACGCGTTCCACAGGGCCCATGTTGACTCCAATGCCTCCCACAGTTGTGTCAAGTTGGCTGGATGTCCTTTGGGTGGTTAACAATTCTTGGTACGCATGGGAAACTGTTGAGCGTGAAAAACAGCAGCAGCATGGCAGTTCTTGACACAAACTGGTGTGCCTGGCACCTACTACCATAGCCAGTTCAAAGGCACTTAAATATTTTGTCTTGCTCATTCACCCTCTAAACAGCACACATACACAATCCATGTCTCAATTGTCTCAAGGCTTAAAAATACTCCTTTAACCTGTCTCATCCCCTTCATCTACACTGATTGTAGTGGATTTAACAAGTGACATCAATAAGGGATCATAGCTTTCACCTGGTCAGTCTATGTCATGGAAAGAGTGCCTAATATGTTGTACACTCAGTGGGTACTGCTACAACATGCAGTAATTCCCATCTCCCTCTCTGCACTACCTATCCCTGTCCAACAGAGGGAGCAAAGCTCCACCATATATTGTACACATGCTATCACTCAGTAGAATGATGATTACTTGAACATATTGTGTTTAGTAAGCACATAGAATAATACATAGCTTTGTCCTTGCCTTTATTAACACAACACATTATGAAAACCTAAATGGCCCATAGTTTTTAACTGCTGCATTAGAATAGAATAATATATATTTTCCATGATATCCATTTGCAATGATATAGGTATTGCTGACACAGTACCCAACACATTACACACCGAACACGACAAGCTAGGGAGTAGCACAGCTTCAGCCACAGTCCTCCCTAAAAAATGTTTCCGGTTTGCACTGGCATTCGAACCGGCAACCCACTCTAACCTCAAGGCTACCACCACCCCCAAGAGCAGAACCAGACACCATGGGGCTTGAAGTACTGCTCTGAGGTCTACTGCCTGGACTGATGATGTTTTGTGCCGCTATCCGTCATGCAGCACATTACCAAAATAAGTGAGTGGATACCAATGAGAGAACATTAAGAGCTTGTATTATTCAATGTATACTGAACAAAAATATAAACGCAACATGCAACAATTTCAAACATTTTACTGAGTAACAGTTCACATAAGGAAATCAGTCAATTTAAATAAATTCATTAGGCCCTAATCTATGGATTTCATATGACTGGGCAGTGGTGCAGCCATGGGTGGGCCTGGCAGGGCATAGGCTCACCCACTGGGGAGCCAGGCCCAGCCAATCCGAATGAATTTTTCCCCAGAAAATGGCTTTATTTCCCCCCACCCCCCTCGGACGATGCCACAGGTGAAGCAGCCGGATGTGGAGGTCGTGGGATAGCGTGGTTACACGTGCTCTGCGGTTGTGAGGCCGGTTGGACATACTGCCAAATTCTCTGAAATGACGTTGTAGGCAGCTTATGGTAGAGAATAAACTTTAAATTCTCTCACAAAAGCTCTGGTGGACCTTCCTGCAGTCAGCGTGCCAATTGCACGCACCCTCAAGACTGGAGACATCTGTGGCTTTTTATTGTCCCCAGCACAAGGTGCACCTGTGTAATGATCATGCTGTTTAATCAGCTTCCTGATATGCCACACCTATCAAGTGGATGGATTATCTTGGCAAAGGAGAAATGCTCACTAACAGGGATATAAACAAATGTGTGCACAACTTGTCAGAGAAATAAGCTTTTTGTGTGCATGGAACATTTCTGGGATCTTTTATTTCAGCTCATGAAACATGGGACCAACACGTTACATGTTACGTTTATATTTTTGTTCAGTGTAGTTTGCCGTTTATGGACAACCCTAATAATAACTATTTTTAATAGATTTGTCCTCTAAAACAATGACATTTGGAGGAAGCGGCATCATGCTAAGCTGTCGCAGAGTCGGGCATGGTGGTAAATTAACACCACGGCTGATGGGGATGGTGGTAAATTAACACCACGGCTGATGGGAATGGTGGTAAATTAACACCACGGCTGATGGGCATGGTGGTAAATTAACACCACGGCTGATGGGAATGGTGGTAAATTAACACCACGGCTGATGGGCATGGTGGTAAATTAACACCACGGCTGATTGGGATGGTGGTAAATTAACACCACGGCTGATGGGGTAGGTGGTACATTAACACCACGGCTGATGGGAATGGTGGTAAATTAACACCACGGCCGATGGGCATGGTGGTAAATTAACACCACGGCCGATGGGGATGATGGTAAATCAACACCACGGCTGATGGAAATGGTGGTAAATTAACACCACGGCTGATGGGGATGATGGTAAATTAACAACACGGCTGATGGGGGTGGTGGTAAGTTAACACCACGGCTGATGGGGGTGGTGGTAAGTTAACACCACGGCTGATGGGGTGGTGGTAAATCAACACCACGGCTGATGGGGTGGTGGTAAATTAACACCACGGCTGATGGGGGTGGTGGTAAATTAACACCACGGCTGATGGGCATGGTGGTAAATTAACACCACGGCGGATGGGCATGGTGGTAAATTAACACCACGGCTGATGGGCATGGTGGTAAATTAACACCACGGCTGATGGGCATGGTGGTAAATTAACACCACGGCTGATGGGCATGGTGGTAAATTAACACCGCGGATGATGGGCATGGTGGTAAATTAACACCACGGCTGATGGGAATGGTGGTAAATTAACACCACGGCTGATGGGAATGGTGGTAAATTAACACCACGGCTGATGGGCATGGTGGTAAATTAACACCACGGCTGATGGGCATGGTGGTAAATTAACACCGCGGATGATGGGCATGGTGGTAAATTAACACCACGGCTGATGGGCATGGTGGTAAATTAACACCACGGCTGATGGGAATGGTGGTAAATTAACACCACGGCTGATGGGCATGGTGGTAAATTAACACCGCGGATGATGGGCATGGTGGTAAATTAACACCGCGGCTGATGGGCATGGTGGTAAATTAACACCACGGCTGATGGGAATGGTGGTAAATTAACACCACAGCTGATGGGAATGTTGGTGTTATGGTGGTGCAAGCTTCCAGAAAATTGGAACGGAAATGGCGCCACACCAAACTGGAAGTCTTCCGACTAGCTTGGAAAGACAGTACAGTGCAGTATCGAAGAGCCCTCACTGCTGCTCGATCATCCTACTTTTCCAACTTAATTGAGGAAAATAAGAACAATCCAAAATGTATTTTTGATACTGTTGCAAAGCTAACTAAAAAGCAGCATTCCCCAAGAGAGGATGGCTTTCACTTCAGCAGTAATAAATTCATGAACTTCTTTGAGGAAAAGATCATGATCATTAGAAAGCAAATTACGGACTCCTCTTTAAATCTGCGTATTCCTCCAGAGTTTAGCTGTCCTGGATCTGCACAGCTCTGCCAGGGCCTGGGATCGGGAGAGACACTTAAGTGTTTTAGTACTATATCTCTTGACACAATGATGAAAATAATCATGGCCTCTAAACCTTCAAGCTGCATACTGGATCCTATTCCAACTAAACTACTGAAAGAGCTGCTTCATGTGCTTGGCCGTCCTATGTTGAACATAATAAACGGCTCTCTATCCACCGGATGTGTACCAAACTCACTAAAAGTGGCAGTAATAAAGCCTCTCTTGAAAAAGCCAAACCTTGACCCGGAAAATATAAAAACTATCGGCCTATATCGAATCTTCCATTCCTCTCAAAAATTTTAGAAAAAGCTGTTGCGCAGCAACTCACTGCCTTCCTGAAGACAAACAATGTATACGAAATGCTTCAGTCTGGTTTTAGACCCCATCATAGCACTGAGACTGCACTTGTGAAGGTGGTAAATGACCTTTTAATGGCGTCAGACCGAGGCTCTGCATCTGTCCTCGTGCTACTAGACCTTAGTGCTGCCTTTGACACCATCGATCACCACATTCTTTTGGAGAGACTGGAAACCCAAATTGGTCTACACGGACAAGTTCTGGCCTGGTTTAGATCTTATCTGTCGGAAAGATATCAGTTTGTCTCTGTGAATGGTTTGCCTCTGACAAATCAACTGTACATTTCAGTGTTCCTCAAGGTTGCGTTTTAGGACCACTATTGTTTTCTCTATATATTTTACCTCTTGGGGATGTTATTCGAAAACATAATGTTAACTTTCACTGCTATGCGGATGACACACAGCTGTACATTTCAATGAAACATGGTGAAGCCCCAAAATTGCCCTCGCTAGAAGCCTGTGTTTCAGACATAAGGAAGTGGATGGCTGAAAACTTTCTACTTTTAAACTCGGACAAAACAGAGATGCTTGTTCTAGGTCCCAAGAAACAAAGAGATCTTCTGTTAAATCTGACAATTAATCTTGATGGTTGTAAAGTCGTCTCAAATAAAACTGTGAAGGACCTCGGCGTTACTCTTGACCCTGATCACTCTTTTGACGAACATATCAAGACTGTTTCAAGGACAGCTTTTTTCCATCTACGTAACATTGCAAAAATCAGACATTTTCTGTCCAAAAATGATGCAGAAAAATTAATCCATGCATTTGTTACTTCTAGGTTAGACTACTGCAATGCTCTACTTTCCGGCTACCCGGATAAAGCACTAAATAAACTTCAGTTAGTGCTAAATACGGCTGCTAGAATCCTGACTAGAACCAAGAAATTTGATCATATTACTCCAGTGCTAGCTTCCCTACACTGGCTTCCTGTTAAGGCAAGGGCTGATTTCAAGGTTTTACTGTTAACCTATAAAGCGTTACATGGGCTTGCTCCTACCTATCTTTCCGAGTTGGTCCTGCCGTACATACCTATACGTACGCTACGGTCACAAGACGCAGGCCTCCTAATTGTCCCTAGAATTTCTAAGCAAACAGCGGGAGGCAGGGCTTTCTCCTATAGACCTCCATTTTTATGGAACGGTCTGCCTACCCATGTGAGAGACGCAGACTCGGTCTCAACCTTTAAGTCTTTACTGAAGACTTATCTCTTCAGTAGGTCATATGATTGAGTGTAGTCTGGCCCAGGAGTGTGAAGGTGAACGGAAAGGCTCTGGAGCAACGAACCGCCCTTGCTGTCTCTGCCTGGCCGGTTCCCCTCTCTCCACTGGGATTCTCTGCCTCTAACCCTATTACAGGGGCTGAGTCACTGGCTTACTGGTGCTCTTTCATGCCGTCCCTAGGAGGGGTGCGTCACTTGAGTGGGTTGAGTTACTGACGTGATCTTCCTGTCTGGGTTGGCGCCCCCCCTTGGTTTGTGCTGTGGTGGAGATCTTTGTGGGCTATACTCGGCCTTGTCTCAGGATTGTAAGTTGGTGGTTGAAGATATCCCTCTAGTGGTGCGAGGGCTGTGCTTTGGCAAAGTGGGTGGGGTTATATCCTTCCTGTTTGGCCCTGTCCGGGGGTATCATCGGATGGGGCCACAGTGTCTCCTGACCCCTCCTGTCTCAGCCTCCAGTATTTATGCTGCAGTAGTTTATGTGTCGGGGGGCTAGGGTCAGTTGGTTATATCTGGAGTACTTCTCCTGTCTTATCCAGTGTCCTGTGTGAATTTAAGTATGCTCTCTCTAATTCTCTCCTTCTCTCTTTCTTTCTCTCTCTCGGAGAACCTGAGCCCTAGGACCATACGTCAGGACTACCGGGCATGATGACTCCTTGCTGTCCCCAGTCCACCTGGCCTTGCTGCTGTTCCAGTTTCAACTGTTCTGCCTGCGGTTATGGAACCCCTACCTGTCCCAGACCTGCTGCTTTCAACTCTTAATGATCGGCTATGAAAAGCCAACTGACATTTATTCCTGATTATTATTTGACCATGCTTGTCATTTATGAACATTTTGAAAATCTTGTCTCTCTCTAATTCTCTCCTTCTCTCTTTCTTTCTCTCTCTCGGAGGACCTGAGCCCTAGGACCATACGTCAGGACTGCCGGGCATGATGACTCCTTGCTGTCCCCAGTCCACCTGGCCTTGCTGCTATTCCAGTTTCAACTGTTCTGCCTGCGGTTATGGAACCCCTACCTGTCCCAGACCTGCTGTTTTCAACTCTTAATGATCGGCTATGAAAAGCCAACTGACATTTATTCCTGATTATTATTTGACCATGCTTGTCACTTATGAACATTTTGAACATCTTGGCCATGTTCTGTTATAATCTCCACCCGGCACAGCCAGAAGAGGACTGGCCACCCCTCATAGCCTGGTTCCTCTCTAGGTTTCTTCCTAGGTTTTGGCCTTTCTAGGGAGTTTTTCCTAGCCACCGTGCTTCTACACCTGCATTGCTTGCTGTTTGGGGTTTTAGGCTGGGTTTCTGTACAGCACTTCGAGATATTAGCTGATGTACGAAGGGCTATATAAAATAAACTTGATTTGATTTGATTTGGTAAACTAACACCACGGCTGATGGGGATGGTGGTAAATTAACACCATGGCTGATGGGAATGGTGGTAACATTAATTGTGCGGTCGGTGGCAGCGGGCATCAGGCGGGTTTAGGATCTAGGACAGTGCACCTGCTACACAAGTGTCCTAGATTGCCCACCAGAACACTTTAACCCAACCCGTCAAATTAATCAAGTCTTCAGAGGCCATAGAGCCCGTTTGGGGCAGCCATCAGGGGAGGGGGTGAAGCAACTGATGAGGACAGAGAGACCGTCTCGGGCAGCCATCAGGGGAGTGGGGAAGGGTGGGGGAGTGAAGCATCTGATGAAGACAGAGAGACCGTCTGGGGCAGCAATCCGGGGAGGGGACGGGGGAGTGAAGCATCTGATGAGGACAGAGAGACCTGTTTGAGCTGATAGGAGGGAATGGTTGTACAAAGAAGCAATGCTGGGGGGGATACACATGACAGTTACATCCTGTTGGCACCATCTTCCTGACCCCAACCACACTGTGCTGGTGTGGATATGTACCTTTCACTGTGCTTTACATCACAGTTCCCGCAACTACAGTGGATGGATGTGTAACCAGGCCAGCGCAGTACCAACAGCTCTGCTCGGTTTGGTTCAGCTCAGTAGCCTAGTGGGATAAAGGTATTAGTCTAGACAGAACCATTAGTTCTTTGCTAACCAGGTTCCCCACATAAAATATGTTCTGAATGTGAGTCAAGGTATAGGCATTCATGTGATGGGTGATGTCTGATGTGATGAACCATGTGTTAATACACTGAGGGGCCCAGGAGGCCCCCGAGGGACAGGGGATGACTAACTCCCTACTCTTCCTAATCTAGGACAGCTAGGCACACCACACATCCTTCATGACTCTCATGTTTTAGTCGTGTTGGGCCAAAAATATGTCCGCCGAGGTTAGTCAAACTGGGTCGCCCGCCCGACGGCTTTTTTTGGATCACAAAAAAAGAAGGAAATTGTGCCATCTAAATGATCGCCGCCTCCTGAAAACCCACCCTGGACAGCAAAAAGCCTTCCCCGTCAGTTTATTTTTACTAGCATCAAAGTGGGTCAATGACGCCACAGAATAATATGACGAAACCCCATTTAAACATTTCAACAGTGTCTGAATGGGCCACCACAGGAAGAGAGGGTCACGTCTAATAGTCCTTTTCAAAACCTTTTTATTGGTCATATAGAAAATAAAGTAAGCTGTATCAACAAACATACTATATATACACACACACATCAATAAGTTAGACATTTCAGAGGACCACGGTTAAAACCACAGTCATTATATATGAATACATCATATTACTTATCTACAGATTGCAAAAAAGTACAATCATTTACAAATAGTTACAATGAACTATTCTCTGTTTTCCATACAAAGTACTGCAATATCTTATTACAACCCATACAGAAAAATAACAAAAACAGATTAATAATAACTTTATATACCATTCAGACACTTCCAACAGCTTTATTTTCAGACTTAATACCTTTGAAACATAGACCTAAACTCGAGTGAGAAATACCTGCACAGTCAAATGTTCACCAAGCATAATTTGATTCAAAAAAGCCTACATATCTCTACTAGAGCTAGCAAACCGTCACACAAGTGCTGATAAGTTATTCATCCTCTCTAATACAACTGGCTTTTAAACAAAAAGACATAACCAGATCCGCTGCAGAACAAATGAATTCCAGTGTTTTTAAGATCAATATCAAATACACATTCAACAAACAAAGACAAAACAATGGAGTTTCAGGAGACAATGAGCAGTAATGATTGAATTAGCAGCATGGTAGGAACCAAACTAATCAAACCACAAACGACAACAGAAATTGCAAGTGGCCCTTATGTTACTCAGGATTGTGTTCCTGGTCACTTCTTCTACTTCAGGACATAACTTCAGCCCTGTTTTACAGATTGTATAACCACACATCTATAGACTGTATAATGTAGAATATCTGAAGGTTTAGTCTTTAGGACAGGTAATACCAGTCTTCTAATCTATGGAGTGATATTTGTGACAACAGAAATTCAATTTGTGAATACATATTCAGTTTCTGCTGGTTCTGATATCACTCCATAGTCTTTGGGTTTAGGGGTTTGGGTCAGGGGAAGTCTACTGTTAGAGAAGGTTTAGTCAGGCAGTGGGCTACTAGAATCCCTTTAGACAGGCATCACAGTGAGTGAACATCTGGGGTGTGTCCAGTGAGGGGGGAACGCTCAACAACGTTGCAGATAGAAATATATATGAACGGATCTGACACAATTCCCAATTCTATCATGACAGGTAATCATATCTGTTCTACACAATATATTTATATCTGAACAGTTGTACCCTCTAGCAGTTCCCATGGTTTTCAATCTCCTTAACCAACATAAACTAAGGGCCAACTGCAGTTTGGTGTGTGTGTGGGGTGAAAGAACAACGCCACAAAAACCTTCAAAGAATTCCAATCCAAAACACAGGAGCTGTTGGTATAAAAATCATTAGACCACAGTCACTTGTCACTATTACAACGATATAGACTACTCTTCTAGCTTTACTCACGCCTGTCCACTGAGTTTGCATATGTATAAGGGTCACTTTTTCACGACGGTCAACACTACCTACAGTAGCTACCTACTATACACCTTAGTGTGTGTGTGTGTGTGTGTGTGTGTGTGTGTGTAATAGAGAGAGAGACTCCCTCTCCAGAAGAGATACATGTACAGTGAGCACCATAATTCATTGGATAGTGACAATTTTTTTGTTATTTTGGTTCTTGAGTTTGAAAGGATACAATGAGGGTGAAGTGCAGACTGTCAGCTTTAATTTGAGGGTATTTTCATACATATCGGATGAACCGTTTAGAAATGACAGCACCTTTTGTACATGGTCCCTCCATTTTAAGGTACTACAAGTGTTTGTTGAATTGGCTTCACAGATGTGTGTCGTTAGGCAGGTGTATTAATTTGTGTCGTTAGTGAATGCAGGAGAGCTGTTGATGAATAGTATTGATTCTAGACTTTGCTATTGCCTTTGGAGGTTATTGTTGGGGTGTGACAACATGAGGAAGATGGCGGTGTCGATGCAAATGAAGCTGGCCGTCATAAGGCTCAGAAATGAAAATCAATCAATCAGGAACATTGCAAAAACCCTGGGCATGCCCAAGTCAACAGTTTGGTTCATCATTAACAAGAAAAAAACAACCGGTGAACTCAATTATGTCAAAAGACCTGGTAGACTGAGGAAGACCACTGTAGTGGATGACAGATGAATACTCTCTATTTTGAAGAAACCCCCCTGACAACAGCCCAACAGATCAAACACACTCCTGGATGCAGGTGTAGATCTGTCAGTCTACCATACGTAGAAGACTACACCAGCAGGATTACAGAGTGTACACTACAAGATGCAAACCACTGATAAGCCTGAAGAACAGAAAGGCGAGATTACAGTTTGCTAAAAAGCACCTAAAAGAGCCTCAAGAGTTCTGGAAAAAAGTATTATGGACAGATGAGACAAAGATTAACATGTACCAGAGTGATGGAAAGAGGAAAGTGTGGAGGGAAAAAAAGACATGCCCATGATCCAAAGCATACCACCTCATCCGTGAAACATGGTGGAGGGGGTGTTATGGCTTGGGCCTGTATGGCTGCCAGTGGAACATGGTGGAGGGGGTGTTATGGCTTGGGCCTGTATGGCTGCCAGTGGAACAGGCTCACTTGTCTTCATTGATGATGTGACTGCAGACAGATGTAGAACAATGAATTCTGAAGCCAACAGAAATATTTTATCTGCTCAGATAAAACCAAATGCCTCCAAACTCATTGGACGGCACTTCATCATGCAACAAGACAATGACCCTAAACATACTGCTAGAGCAACTATGGGGTTTTGGATGGCCAAAATGTGGAAAATCCTTGACTGGCCGAGTCAATCACCGGATCTGAATCCAATTGAACATGCATTTTACATGCTAAAGAGGAGACTGAAGACAATAAGTCCCCGAAACAAGCAGGAACTGAAGATGGCTGCAGTCAAGCAGTCATTGCATGCAAAGGATATGCGACCAAATATTAACAATGAATACTTTATTCTACATTATGTTAAACTGTCCAATGTTTTTTGATGCCCGAAAATGGGGGGGACCATGTACAAAAGCTTCTATAATTTCTAAACGGTTCATCCGATATGTATGAAAATACCCTCAAATTAAAGCTGACAGTCTGCACTTCACCCTCATTGTATCCTTTCAAACTCAAAGTGCTAGAGTACAGAACCAAAATAACAAAAAAATGGTCACTGTCCAATGAATTATGGTGCTCACTGTACGTATGCGAGACAGGTCATAGGTCGGGGGTGCCTTTTTAACATTGTAAAGACACATTAAGTTTCACTCCACAAGACTGCCACAGCAACACAAACCACAACACCCATACTGGGAAATGTCAACAGTCATATATATCCATGGATTATCTTCTAGTCAATGGAAATATCTAAGTGTGTTTAGTAGACATAGCGAGGATGTTTTAGCGTACGTACACTATATACTAGGGCTGTGTCTGATGGCACCCTATTCCATATATAGTGCACTGCTTTTGACAATGCAGGGAAGTGTCCATTTCAGATGCCCCATTATCTGAGCTCAGAGGTGTGGGGAATAGCATATTAGACACTGGAGTGCAGACCTATTCTCTCCTGTTCAGGTCTACCTACCATACAACTTCAAATGCTCTGGGTTCCTCCTGTTCAGGTCTACCTACCATACAACTTCAAGTGCTCTGGGTTACTTCTGCCTTCCTTGACTATTCTAGCTATAGGCTAACAGTCTGGATCCTGGATAATTTGGACATATCCAGCTCTCTGCTTCCTAACCTTTTCCTCTCAGCTGCTCTGTTTTAAAAGGACACGTTCAGTAATTCACAACTTAATGCTAGATGGTATCCTTACCCTGATAGAAGTCTACGAGCCAGGAGAAACTGTAATGATTGGGTTTTACATTACTTAAAGATGATTTGGCATCACTTTTTGAACATTTGCCCCCATCACTCCCATTGATTTTTAGCTGTCAGAGGATGAAGTTAGCTGAAGTTTATATTGGCTGATTAAAGAAATTCGAACCATGGAGTACAGTTTCTTCAGGCTCATATAGACTATATTCAGGGCAAGGAACCATCTGACATGAAGTTGTAAAATAATCAACATATCCCTTAATGTCATTACAAAGATACTGTCACTTTTTAAGGTAAAACTGCTTCCTGATAAATCCCTCGTACAGGGTCAGAGGACAGGGGTGACACTTGGCACATAAGCAGAATTACTGCCAGCAGGTTGATCTTCCCACATCTTCATTTGGTGTCTGAACAAAAAGCCCTTTTAGAAAAATTGTAAATGAGCGACTATCAACATAAGTGCCATCCCCAACAGCTTCTTCTCAGAGCTGTAATGGTTTATTTTTAGGGCAACCTTGATTTCTCCTGAGCAGAACAAGCTGGAGATTAGTGCATGTTTACCCTCACACAAACCATGAACACAACCTGACAGTCAGGACCTGTTGTTAGTCACCTGTATAAAGCTGAATGCTGAGCCTCCCTTCTCATAGTTATAATGAGAAGCAGTTATTTATTCAAGGAGAACTTTTACAATGCTTGGCTATACAGTAAGAGAGTCAAATATTTTGATTTTGCTTAGTCTTTGAAAAAGTTAATTGTGAAGCTATTATCCCTTGGCAAATTGCAAGAAGTCCCCTTTGGTAAATGGATAAGACAATAACAGTTTAATCTAAATCAGAGGTGATGTCCCCCTGGAATTGAAACCAAAGAGGTTAAGAGGGTCACTTAACTGGGATTCAAAATGAACCAAGGGCATTATCATACCCCATACAAATTAACCAAGGGCATTACCTTAGCATTATCTTACCCTACCTATGCCTGCTCGGTCGACAGTAATGACGTCGACAGTATTAACGTCGCAATGACAAAAACATTTGTGAATCACAGCTAGTGGAAGATATTACAGATGCCAATATGGATGAAGACAATAGATGATGTTTACATCAGCTATATTATCTCTATTACAGATTCCTATAGAAAATACCACAGCATGACATCTATACAGTGAACAACACTGCCAACTGTCACTTATACACGTCACGTCACGCGCTACCCCACACAGTACGCGCCTAGTCACTAGAAAAAGCTACCAGCCTTCAATAGTAAGCCACTTTTGGTACAATTGCAAAAAGGATATCACAGGTTTTTTTGTTTGAAGTTTTCTTTTCCAGTGTTTCTATAAACAACGCCAGATGCTCGTCTATGGATCAATACACATCAAGAACTCCAAGTCAACGACTTCTAGAATACACACACGTTGACCATTAAACAGTAAAGCTTGTTGTGTGAATATGATTTTGGAATATGTGACCAGCCAGTTCACATGTTATTACATACGTCCAAAAAAAACGATTTATTTACAAAACAGTTTCAACGTATTTACTCGATGGAGCACAAATTGAGTTTTAAATGTTTTGAGGATAAAAATATTGTCCCCCGAAAGCATAATCATCACAAGATCTTATAAAAACATTGTGGTTCTCAGATACTGGAGAAAGAAACAATCTTGTAATCCTGGAATGGCAACTCCAACATCCCACCTATTATTATAATAATATGGCATGGTCAACTCCAACATCCCACCTATTATTATAATAATATGGCATGGTCAACTCCAACATCCCACCTATTATTATAATAATATGGCATGGGCAACTCCAACATCCCACCTATTATTATAATAATATGGCATGGACAACTCCAACATCCCACCTATTATTATAATCATCATCATCATCATCATCCCATACCAAGTAGGCTATCGTATTATTTTGCCGATCAGATTGACTCATTCCACTTACATTAAACTATGTAAGAGACATCTCCTATGTCTCTGTGCATGTGTGTGTTATTGCATCTCCTGTTGGTAAAATTCAGTGACAGGCTGAACTGAACCTAAATAAATGCTCAACTTAACAGAATTTCCTGTTTAGTTTGTTTTACCAACTAAAATCACATGAACTGGTCTGATGGGTGAGTTACTAGTCCTTACTGAAGGCTGCTCACAAGACATCAATAACATACAGTGCATTTCCCTCTTCTCATAGTAGTCAGTGCATTCTAACAGGCCCAGGCTTGTTGCTAAGTGCAATCACTCTTTCTCCACTTGTGATACGGAGAGAGGGCTAAGAAGTTGAAGCATAATGACAACCGGGTGTGGCTAGACTGTTGGTGGCTAGTAGTTATGAAAGAGTGCATTTCCACATCAAAATCCTGTGTCGGGACGGAAAAGACTCAAAGAGGGGCCATCTGGAGGAAACAAACAAACACTCAAACACTTAGTACCATGTACAAAAACACACAAATCAATCGAGAGCTCCACTTCCAACACCAGATGGAGTGACATCAATTATGGATTGGGCTGCGTCGTACGACCTTCCTGGACTCACGTGACGTTTAACCTTTTGGAATCCAGTATGTGAAAATACACTATAGAGGACGGATGTGTATATTCCAGCGGAGGCTCGTTGTAATGGCTGGAATGGAATTCATGGAACAGAGTCAAACATGTGGTTTCCATTTGTTTGATGTGTTTGATCCCGTTTCATTTATTCCATTCCAGCCATTACAATGAGCCCGTCCTCCTATAGCTCCTCCGACAAGCCTCCTCTGTGCCAAGGCAGTTTATCCTGTCTGATAAGGGTTGGTGGCCTCTGCTGCTGGCCAATTGAAAGAGTGTTACTAGCTGGTACAAACGTCTGGGGGGTTGTGTTGTGTGTTCTGGCCCAAAAGACAGACAAGGGAACTAATCCTGTGCTCCATGATGATACACTGACTATAGTACACGTTGTTTCATTAGTCTGATAACTCTCCACGCCACCCAGCCCCGATACTACGACTTGGCTCCCGTCTTGGACTTGATGATGGTGATGACGCTGGTGGCCGTGGCCACCTTCCCAGGGACCAGGGGCCCCATGACCCCCCGACCCCCTGGGGTTAAGGCTACGGCCGGGCTGCGCGCCACAGTCCTGGCGAAGCTCTGCAGGGCCTCGTACTTGGAGCGCAGCGAGTCCAGCTCCACCTTCATGGTGGCGTTCTCTGTGGCCAGCTTGTCCACCTCCAGCTGCAGCGCCGTCTTCTGCTTCTCTAGCTCCTCCTTCTGGGTGACCCGCTTGACGCGGCAGCTGGCGGCGTAGCCACGGTTCTTCAGGGTGCGCCGCCGCTGCTTGAGCTGCAGGATTTCGTCCTTGGTGAGGCCGCGGAGGTGAGCGTTGAGCTCCCGGACAGACATGGTCACCAGTTCGTCGTCCGTGAGGCTGGTCCCATTCTCCCCTGGCTCCTTCTTCACCTGAGAGGGAAGTGAAGGGGGGGATGATTTATTTTGGAGGTAAAACATTTTTCAGTAAAAAGTTCAAAGCCCAGAGGATAACTCATGAAAGCATTATACAGCAGTTATTTTCAATGTGGTCCAAAGAGCAGGGGAAAGGGGGGGGGGGGGGGGGGGGGGGGTGGTCAGGAGGAGGAGGAGGAAGGGGGGACAAAGAGGGAGAAGGAGGAAGTGGGGTGATGACAAACAAACAAGTATGACTAGAGTACAGATGGTAAGAAGACACTGACAGTGTGAGAGAGACAAAGGTTAAGGTAGGGGTCAATGTACTTCTTTGGTTAGTTTACCTTCAAGGCTTTGTTTCCCTTGTTTGTAGTAGTCATGCCACGAGAGCCGCTTCCAACTACACCACTTGTTGGTCTGTGGAAGAGAACAACTTCAATAAGAATCCATATAGCCAGAGGAGAAGAACAGTGAGGTTTCACTGAGAGTTCACTTCAAATATAGAAGAACATGAGAAGAACAGGAAAGGTGCTCAAAAAGATCTGTTCCTCAAACTCAAAATCCATTGGAGGAAAAGGTCAGAGAGGAGGGACCTTGGAAATTCTCTAATACGGATGAGAAGGAAACGAGGAGATAGATTGTGCAGAATAGAGGAAAGGCAAATTGTGACGGAGGCATTAGTTTTCAGAGATGGAGCAGACTTCAGCTCTTCCTCTAAAAGTAACAGGCAGGCCAATCAGTAACAGGCAGGCCAATCATTTGTGCAACTGTGAACTAAAGGACAGTTGGCATTTGACGGTTTGGCACAACTACAGCAGTAGCGACTGTCACTTTGATTTATTAGAAAAGAAAACCATCAGCGGGGAACTTCCTCAACGAGCAGCCACCAGACAGGAAACACCTCAACTGAAAAAGTCCCCATCCTACTGTATGTACCTCAGACTAACATCTCAGACAAACAGCTCTAACAAACACACACACCACACACCTCAGAAAGAACCGACTGTATGTACCAGTCCTGACACCTCAGACTAACAGCTCTAACACACACACTTTAGAAAGAACTCAGTCTGGGGAATATGTCCATTGTCCACGGAAAATGTTTAAAACACATTTAAAAGACAAGCGTTTATTATTCGACAAGTTCAGGTAGTTCATCCCCGTTTGGTGACTAATGAATAAAAGATGACAGGGGAGGGAAACTGTATTCCAGTCAAGTCCATCCTATTCAACTATTACTGTACATATTAGAGGTCGACCGATTAATCGGAATGGCCGATTAATTAGGGATTTGTTTTCATAACAATCGGAAATCGGTATTTTGGGCGCTGATTTGCCGATTTTTTAAAATATATATATATTTTTTATACCTTTTTTCAACTAGGCAGGTCAGTTAAGAACACATTCTTATTTTCAATGACGGCCTAGGAACGGTGGGTTAACTGCCTTGTTCAGGGGCAGAACGACAGATTTTCACCTTGTCAGCTTGGGGGATCCAATATAGCAATATTACAGTTAACTAGTCTAACGCAATAACGACCTGCCTCTCTCGTTGCACTCAACAAGGAGACTGCCTGTTACGCGAATGCAGTAAGCCAAGGTAAGTTGCTAGCTAGCATTAAACTTATCTTATAAAAAACAATCAATCATAACCACTAGTTAACAACACATGGTTGATGATATTACTAGATATTATCTAGCGTGTCCTGCGTTGCATATAATCTGACTGAGCATACAAGCATACAAGTATCTAAGTATCTGACTGAGCGGTGGTAGGCGGTGGTAAACATTCATTCAAACAGCACTTTCGTGCGTTTTGCCAGCAGCTCTTCGTTGTGCGTCAAGCATTGCGCTGTTTATGACTTCAAGCCTATCAACTCCCGAGATGAGGCTGGTGTAACCGAAGTGAAATGGCTAGCTAGTTAGCGTGCGCTAATAGCGTTTCAAACGTCACTCGCTCTGAGCCTTCGAGTAGTTGTTCCCCTTGCCCTGCATGGGTAACGCTGCTTCGATGGTGGCTGTTGTCGTTGTGTTGCTGGTTCGAGCCCAGGGAGGAGCGAGGAGAGGGACGGAAGCTATACTGTTACACTTGCAATACTAAAGTGCCTATAAGAACATCCAATAGTCAAAGGTTAATGAAATACAAATGGTATACATATTGCACTTTTACTTTCTTCTCCAAAACTTTGTTTTTGTATTATTTAAACCAAATTGAACATGTTTCATTATTTAGGTGCATCCTGTTTCCATTGATCATCATTGATGTTTCTATAACTTGATTGGAGTCCATCTGTGGTCAATTTAAATTATTAAATGATCGGACAGGATTTGGAAAGGCACACACCTGTCTATATAAGGTCCCATGTTAACAGTGCATGTCAGATCCAAAACCAAGCAATGACGTCGAAGAAATTGTCCGTAGACCTCCTAGACAGGATTGTGTCGAGGCACAGATCTGGGGAAGGGTACCAAAACATTTCTGCAGCATTGAAGGTCCCTAAGAACACAGTGGCCTCCATTCTTAAATGGAAGAAGTTTGGAACCACCAGACTCTTCATAGAGCTGGCCACCCGGCCTACTGAGCAACGGGGGAGAAGGGCCTTTGTCAGGGAGATGACCAAAAACCCAATGGTCACTGACAGAGCTCCAGAGTTCTGTGGAGATGGGAGAGCCTTCCAAAAGGACAACGATCTCTGCAGCACTCCACCAAATCAGGCCTTTATGGTAGAGTGGCCAGACGGAAGCCACCACTCAGTAAAAGGCACATGACATCCTGCTTGGTGTTTGCCAAAAGGCACCTAAAGGACTCTCAGACCATGAGAAACAAGATTCTCTGGTCTGATGAAACTAAGATTACACTCTTTGGCCTGAATGCCAAGCGTCACGTCTGGAAGAAACCTGGCACAATCCCTACGTTGAAGCATGGAGGTGGTAGCATCATGCCGTGCGGATGTTTTTCAGCGGCAGGGACTGGGAGACTAGTCAGGATCGAGGGAAAGAGAAGAAATGGGAGAAACTCTCCAAATACAAGTGTGCCAAGCTTGTAGTGTCATATCCAAGAAGACTCAAGGAAGTAATCACTGCCAAAGGTGAGAGTGCTAGCCTACTGGTGGTGAAGAGATAGAAGACAAAGAGGAAAAGCAGGAATCCATAGGAACAGAATATTATCTGTAGTAGGGTTGCAAAGGGTCGGAAACTTTCCGGGAAATTTTCCATGGGAAGTTAAGCCCTGGAATTTTGGGAATTTTGCTTAAATTCATTATTTTTTAAAGTCAGCTTATAACAGTGAACCTTTTTGTGGGATACACATAAGGCAATTCCAGATCTTGTGGCCTATTTTGGTTAAACTATCCCCAATTCAATGGAATTGCAACCCTCTGCATACACAGTGCATTCTTCCATCACATGTGCAGTAGAGGTCGACCGATTATGATTTTTCAACGCCGATACCGATTATTGGAGGACCAAAAAAGCCGATACCGATTAATCGGACAATTTTTTTTTTGTTGTTGTAATAATGACAATTACAACAATACTGAATGAACACTTATTTTAACTTAATATAATACATCAATAAAATCAATTTAGCCTCAAGTAAATAATATGTGCTATGTAAGAAAGCTAACGTTTCAGTTCCTTGCTCAGAAAATGAGAACATATGAAAGCTGGTGGTTCCTTTTAACATGAGTCTTCAATATTCCCAGGTAAAAAGTTTTAGGTTGTAGTTATTATAGGAATTATAGGACTATTTCTCTCTATACCATTTGTATTTCATTAACCTTTGACTATTGGATGTTCTTATAGTGTAACGTAATTCCTCCTCCTCTTCATCCGAAAAGGAGGAGTAGGGATTCGACCAAAATGCAGCGTGGTTATATGACATAATGATTTATTAGACAAGACGAAAACGAACTATACTTGAATAACTAACAAAATAACAAACGACGTAGACAGACCTGGACATGCGAACTTACATACAACGAAGAACTCACGAACAGGAAAATGACTACACAAAAGAACGAACGTACAAACAAACCGAGACAGTCCCGTGTGGCGCGACAAACACAGACACAGGAAACAACCACCCACAACAAACAATGTGAAACAACCTACCTTAATATGGCTCTCAATCAGAGGAAATGAAAACCACCTGCCTCTAATTGAGAACCATATCAGGTCACCCTTTAACAAACATTGAAACACATAACATAGACTACCCACCCAAACTCACGCCCTGACCGTCAAACACATACAAAATAACAGAAAACCGGTCAGGAACGTGACATATAGGCACTTTAGTATTGCCAGTGTAACAGTATAGCTTCCATCCCTCTCCTCGCTCCTACCTGGGCTCGAACCAGGAACACAACGACAACAGCCACCCTCGAAGCAGCATTACCCATGCAGAGCAAGGGGAATAACTACTCCAAGTCTCAGAGCGAGTGACGTTTGAAACGCTATTAGCGCGCACCCCGCTAACTAGCTAACCATTTCACATCGGTTACACCAGCCTCATCTCGGGAGTTGATATGCTTGAAGCACAGTGAAGAGCTTCTGGCAAAACGCAGGAAAGTGCCGTTTGAATGAATGCTTACGAGCCTGCTGCTGCCTACCACCGCTCAGTCAGACTGCTCTATCAAATCATAGACTTAGTTATAACATAATAACACACAGAAATACAAGCCTTAGGTCATTAATATGGTCGAATCCGGAAACTATCATCTCGAAAACAAGACGTTTATTCTTTCAGTGAAATACGGAACCGTTCCGTATTTTATCTAACGGGTGGCATCCATAAGTCTAAATATTCCTGTTACATTGCACAACCTTCAATGTTATATCATAATTACGTAAAATTCAGGCAAATTAGGCGGCCCAAACTGTTGCATATACACTGCAATGAACGCAAGAGAAGTGACACAATTTTACCTGGTTAATATTGCCTGCTAACCTGGATTTCTTTTAGCTAAATATGCAGGTTTAAAAATATATACTTCTGTGTATTGATTTTAAGAAAGGCATTGATGTTTATGGTTAGGTACACATTGGAGCAACAATACGCATCGCATCGATTATATGCAACGCAGGACATGCAAGATAAACTAGTAATATCATCAACCATGTGTAGTTAACTAGTGATTATGATTGATTGATTGTTTTTTATAAGATAAGTTTAATGCTAGCTAGCAACTTACCTTGGCCTCTACTGCATTCGCGTAACAGGCAGGCTCCTCGTGGAGTGCAATGTAATCAGGTGGTTAGAGCGTTGGACTAGTTAACTGTAAGGTTGCAAGATTGAATCCCCCGAGCTGACAAGGTAAAAATCTGTTGTTCTGCCCCTGAACGAGGCAGTTAACCCACCGTTCCTAGGCCGTCATTGAAAATAAGAATGTGTTCTTAACTGACTTGCCTAGTTAAATAATGATTCAATAAAGTTGTAAAAAAAAAAAAATCAGTGTCCAAAAATACCGATTTCCAATTGTTATGAAAACCTGAAATCGGCCCTAATTAATCGGCCATTCCGATTAATCGGTCGACCTCTAATGTGCAGCGCACTCTTCCATCACATGTACAGCTGATTCTCAATATCTTGCACACAAATAAGATGCTATTGAGTCCACACTAATACACTGTCTGAGCCAAGGACTACATGCTTTCTGGTAAGTTTTGATTACAACACTGTATGGGGTGAATATATTTTATGACATATATTATTTTTGTTAACTAGTAAATAGTAGCCTACAGCAAAGTGTGTTCAAATAATTTCTAACTTGTAAACAATTTCTGCTAGCTAGTTTTTGCTACCATGTGGGTTTTAGCTTGCTTGAGCCTGCTGAGGAGTGTTAATTCACCTGTTTCCATACACGTTTTATTTTTAAACAACTTCTTTTGTAAGATAAATATTTAAGCAATTAGATAAATGTTTTATCTATATGGAATTTTATTTTTATTTTTTTTACTCATTTATTTCTTATCTTTACAGGAAAATGCCACAGGCACTATCTGATGTGTGGAGACATTTCACTGCAGCTAATGTAGAAGGAAAAGCTGAGTACATTTGCAAATACTGTGCCAAATCATATGTGAAGAATGCAACATAGATGCAGAATCATCTGGCCAAGTTCATTAAGTTCCCTCAGCAATCACAACAAGCAACCTCTGACAAAAGTCTCTCTACTTCTATTTGAGGTGAAAATTATGAGACACCTTATCGATAGCAACAGCTTATGGTCCTCCTGGAAACAGAAGTTTTTTTGACTCAATGGACGAATGTAGTCAGAGAAATGCTGATTAATGTCTTGCTCGAGCTGTGTATGCAACTGGTTCACCTCTGATGCTCACAGGCAATGTTCGCTGCATTGTCTAAAGTGGAGGAGTCCTACCCTCACAGCACACCCATTGGCTGTGCTGCTCATGCATTGAATCTGCTCCTCAAGGACATCATGGCACTGAAAACAATGGATACACTCTACAAGAGAGCCAAGGAAGTGGTTAGGTATGTAAAGGGTCATCAAGTTATATCAGCAATCTACCTCACCAAGCAAAGTGAGAAGAATAAGAGCACCACATTGAAGCTGCCCAGCAACACCTGTTGGGGTGGTGTTGTCATCATGTTTTACAGTCTCCTGGAGGGAAAGGAGTCTCTCCAACAAATGGCCATATCAGTCTGCCGATATGGACAGCCCCATCAAGAGGAACCTCCTGGATGATGCATTTTGGGAGAGAGCGGTAAGCAGCCTGAAACCTATAGCAGTTGCCATTGCATGGATTGAGGGAGACAATGCCATCCTGTCTGATGTTCAGACTCTGCTTGCAGATGTAAGAGAATAAACCCGTACTGCCCTGCCTACTTCACTGTCGCTCCAAGCAGAGGAAACTGCAGTTCTGAAATACATCAAAAAGCGTGAAGACTTCTGCCTGAAGCCCATACATGCTGCAGCGTACATGTTGGACCCCAAGTATGCTGGCAAGAGCATCCTGTCTGGTGCAGAGATCAACAAGGCCTATGGTGTCATCACTACACTGTCTCGCCACCTTGGCCTGGATGAGGGCAAGGTTCTTGGCAGTCTGGCGAAGTACACTTCCAAGAAAGGGCTTTGGGATGGAGATGCAATATGGCAGTCGTGCCAGCATATATCATCAGCCACCAGGTGGAAGGGACTTTGTGGATCTGAGGCTCTTTCCCCTCTTGCCTCCACCATCCTCCAAATCCCACCAACATCATCCGCCTCAGAGCGCAACTGGTCCTTGGTTGGGAACACACGCACACACCAGAGCACACAACAGGCTGACCAATACAAGGGTTGAGAAATTGGTGGCCATCTGGGAAAATCTTAGGCTTTTTGAGCATGACAATGAGCCATCCTCAACAAAGTTGGAAAGTGACAGTGAAGATGAGGCCTCAGAGTCAGATTCAGAGGTGGACATTGAGGAGGTCCAAGGAGAAGACATGGAAGCCTGAGAAGAAGACAACCAAAGCTTTAGTCTATAAACTATAATTTTATATAGTTTATATAATTCCCAATATTCCCTTTCTTTTGTTGTTCAGTGAAATCATCCCATGTGAAGAGTCAACTCATTTAATTAAAGTTCAATTCGTAACTAAATATTTTTTTATTTTATTTCTATTGAAAGGATTTAATAATTTGCAATTATGTCTAATTATGATAAGGTAAAGGGTTTCTGTTTCCATATGATATGGTAAATATATCCAATGCAAAAAACATCTTAATTTAAATGGTATTAATATTAATTTGCATATATTTCTGTTAATTCCCATTTATTCCCGATAATTCCCATGGAAAGTTTCCACCTATGAATATTCCCCAAAATGTGCAACCCTAATCTGTAGTATTCCGGAACCCTTCCAGCTGAGCTGGTCCACAGTGAGTGTGAGCCTTGTCACAGTGTCAGAGGGTAGCGGAACACATGCTTGTGACTGAGTAGAGCAGTGGCCCTTGACGAACTGCTTTACTCAACACAGAGAAAAAGCTGTGTCAGCGCCACGGCATGACACACACACACACACACACACACACACACACACACACACACACACACACACACACACACACACACACACACACACACACACACACACACACACACAAAGCTCATTTACACAGGGTGTGTGAGAGTAGCGCTTGGCTGTGTGTGTGTACGTGTAATCGTGATGGCTAACACCTCAGTTTTGCAAATAGCTGTAAATATGTGAGACGAAGCGTGAGAGGATGTGTAGACTACACACAGCAGAGACGATGGAGAAACAGAAAAAGACAGAAACAGAGAGATGAGTAGTCGTTCTGAAGTGCGGCCAAGACGTTGCCATGGCAACAACGGGGTGGGGGGCTACAGGTGGAAACGACAGCTCACCTGAGCCAAACGGGATGAGACGGGCCACTTGTTAAAAATGACCTGGATACGACACCATCACACAGGCAGTGGAGGAATGGAACACAGGGTCACATTGTGGCTCGCATTCTTGATGCTTCTCTTTCAAACACCCGCATGGAATAGCCTAACAGTGTTCTCTCTGCTAGCTAGTAGGCTAACCCCTAACATTCCATTCTACAGTCAGTGGAAATAGATACGGCGTATTTCCATCTAGTTGAGGCTATAAATAATAGACAGTAACAAAGACACACACCAGTAGTTCCTCTACTGAGTCCCCACCAGGAAGCCTTTCAAAATACTACAGAGATAATGGGATATAGAAATATGATTAGGGTTGCAAAGGGTTGGAAACTTTCCCGGAAATTTTCCATAGGAAGTTAAGCCCTGGAATTTTGCTTAAATTCATCAACAACAAAAAAAGTTAGCTTATAACAGTGAACCTTTTTTGTGGGATACACATAAGGCAATTCTACAGAAAGTTTCCACCTCTGAATATTCCCCAAAATGCGGAACCCTAAATATGATGCACAGATAGACTAATGGATGATGAGAGACAGTCAAGTAGCCTATAGTCCTAATCTTACTGGCCCAGGCTACCTTCTCTTTACAGCTGGTGTAGCTTGGCTATACTAGTAGGGTTAGTGATGAGACTTAAAGTGATAGGCTGCCACATCTACAATCTGTGTCCTTTTGCACAGGTAACATTGTTCAAACGCAGAGAACAGAGCAGAATTGTCTTGAAGGCAACACAAGTGGACAACTCTGTCGGCCTGGTTTCCAAGTTGAGGAGTATTTCGTGACACAGCTGTGCAGGGTGACAGGCCAGCACCTCATTCAGCCACACAGCTGCAGGGTGACAGGCCAGCACATCGTTCAGTCACACAGATGCAGGGTGACAGGCCAGCACCTCGTTCAGCCACACAGCTGCAGGGTGACAGGCCAGCACATCGTTCAGCCACACAGCTGCAGGGTGACAGGCCAGCACCTCGTTCAGCCACACAGCTGCAGGGTGACAGGCCAGCACCTCGTTCAGCCACACAGCTGCAGGGTGACAGGCCAGCACCTCGTTCAGCCACACAGATGCAGGGTGACAGGCCAGCACATCGTTCAGCCACACAGCTGCAGGGTGACAGGCCAGCACATCGTTCAGTCACACAGCTGCAGGGTGACAGGCCAGCACATCGTTCAGTCACACAGCTGCAGGGTGACAGGCCAGCACCTCGTTCAGCCACACAGCTGCAGAGTGACAGGCCAGCACCTCGTTCAGCCACACAGCTGCAGGGTGACAGGCCAGCACATCGTTCAGTCACACAGATGCAGGGTGACAGGCCAGCACCTCGTTCAGCCACACAGCTGCAGGGTGACAGGCCAGCACCTCGTTCAGCCACACAGCTGCAGGGTGACAGGCCAGCACATCGTTCAGTCACACAGATGCAGGGTGACAGGCCAGCACCTCGTTCAGCCACACAGCTGCAGGGTGACAGGCCAGCACATCGTTCAGCCACACAACTGCAAGTTGGCAGTGAATTTGAAAAATGTATGGAATCATTCCACTAAAACTGGCCAGCTAGCATACAGTGCAGAAAAATTATTCAAATTAATTTTACACAATATCTTATCACAGCACTGGCAAACTATGATTGACCAACTCCTTGACCAAAACGGCTGACCTTTATACCCCGTCATAAGAAGGTTCATGTCCATTCTAGTATTCTAATTCCATTGGTCCAAATGACCTAACATGGTAGCACAAAAAAAGTGCGCGCGCACACACACACACACACACACACACACACACACACACACACACACACACACACACACACACACACACACACACACACACACACACACACACACACACACACACACACACACACACACACATCATTCCACTAGCAGGCGCACACAAAAGACAGCAAATGATTGGACTGGGACTAGGCGGCAACCTTGCATCTGACAGGTTCACCCTCTAACATTCACAGCAGAGGACAGAGCAGCGGGCACCGACGTCCTCCTCACACACAAATGTATTTCCTCCCATAAACAATTTCACCTCGTGTGTACGCCAAGAAAACGGAGGCAGAGCCACGGCTCAGGAGAAGGGATGGGGGTGGCGGGGGAAGGACGGATGGGGGACACGGAGCGTCTTTTGTAGGCGCACGCTGCATTTTTATGAATCGCCCTGGAAGAATGCTGACAAAACCAGAGCTGATTGCTTGTTGCTCATAGAGGAGAGACATCACACCCACAGGAAATGGAAAGCGCTGAGTGTGGCCGCTCAACCCCAGTGAAAGGAGCAGAAAGAGAGATTGGGGGAGGAGAGACAGAGACACTGAGCAGAGAGAGCGAGAGAGAGAGACTGAGGAATAAACAGCCTTGTGAAAAATGCACTCTCAACACATTTGGAGGAACTGAAAAGAAGATAAAAACCCTGATCTCAGCAAGGACCGACCAAGGAGCAAATTAGGACAGTTAAAGAAGTTGAACTAGCACGACCAGAGCCATCACCTATAGCCCAAATGGCACCCTATTCCCCATGTAGTGCACTACTTTTGACTAGGTCCCATAGGGCTCAGTCCAAAAGGAGTGCACTATATAGGGAATAGGGTGCTATTTGGAACACCACCAGTCCAACCTTCAAAACACCCATCAAGACTGTCTGCCCCTCCCTAAATCTCATCATCTCTGCATCGTATGATCACTTCTGTGACAGGAGTTCCAATAACTAACTGAATAGCTGGTTTTACTCCACGGGCCGGCAGGCTGCCTGAGATGTGCAGGAGGATTTCCTCTGCCTACGTTCCAACAGCGCCTACAGGAATCACAAGCACGCTTTGTGGGTTGTTTGGGATTAGCACCTGTACCTGTCCCTTTAGCTGCAATAGGAGCTATTTTGGTAGCTTGGGCCGCTCTCACACCAGAGAGCAGCATGGACACGAACTGCACAGCCTTAAGTAGGACTGACTGTGCGTCCGTCATGCTATCCATATGCTAGTCATGTAGAAATTACCAAGTTTTTTTAGCTTGAAGTTCAGATTGCAACTTCTCTATTTTGCGCTCTGATGTCTGGGTCTTCACAGTGGTATCAAGCATATTAGTCGCTAGTTTGCTGTGTCGCATTTCGCCCCCCGAGTAAAAACACAACAAGCTCGAGAATTTGCTTCTTAAAATTTTTGCCACTATATTGCAGAATCGAATCTAATGTAAGACCATTCTTGACTTTTTTGATCAAATTATTAATATGAGATGATTGCCATAAGTAAAATATATTAATTCCTTGCATATTCGCCATCACGTAAGCTATGTATTTCGTCATCACGTAAGCTACGTATTTCGTCATCACGTACGCTACGTATTTTGTCATCACGTACGCTATGTATTTCGTCATCACGTACGCTACGTATTTTGTCATCACGTACGCTACGTATTTCGTCATCACGTACGCTACGTATTTCGTCATCACGTAAGCTACGTATTTCGTCATCACGTACGCTACGTATTTCGTCATCACGTACGCTACGTATTTCGTTACATAAATCTGTGAATCTAATGGAATAAAGTGAAATTTTGTCAAATATGAACGCATGTTGTGTTCCTTTGCCTAGCTACCGCAGTAAACAACTCTCAAGCAGTAGTCCTGCAGTTGCAGTGCATCTACACATACTTGACATTCGCTAACCTAGCATGGATCTCAAAGTCACTACTCATCACTGGGTCTCGGATTCACTTTCACTTTAGATGTCCACACTCACCAAGAATGACATTTGGTAGTTCATTACAGCAGGCTTTTAGCATAGTTTTAGCATCTCTGTAAAGCAGATAAAAAGGTATAGCCAGAGCGTGTGTTTACTACAGATCCTGCTAACTTTACAGCAGCAAAGGGAGCATGTTGAAGGAGGAAGGAGAGTCACAGATTAAGGTAGAAAAACATTTGTTCATAATAGTCCATTTACACTACTGCTAATGGGTATATTGGATATATTTAATATAAAAGGTAATACAAATATTTTGTAAAATGTATTAGAACAGTTATATAAAAAAAGAATGGTCTTCATCCATAAAATCGGCTGTTACACAGTTCTACAATTACAGTGCCAGACCTACTGTAGGTGGCCATGTTGATAAACCTACAGAGGACAGTGAGTGGTGTGAGGGGGTCGGCCATGTTGATAAACCTACAGAGGACAGTGAGTGGTGTGAGGGGGTCGGCCATGTTGATAAACCTACAGAGGACAGTGAGTGGTGTGAGGGGGTCGGCCATGTTGATAAACCTACAGAGGACAGTGAGTGGTGTGAGGGGGTCGGCCATGTTGATAAACCTACAGAGGACAGTGAGTGGTGTGAGGGGGTCGGTCATGTTGATAAACCTACAGAGGACAGTGAGTGGTGTGAGGGGGGCGGCCATGTTGATAAACCTACAGAGGACAGTGAGTGGTGTGAGGGGGTCGGTCATGTTGATAAACCTACAGAGGACAGTGAGTGGTGTGAGGGGGTCGGTCATGTTGATAAACCTACAGAGGACAGTGAGTGGTGTGAGGGGGTCGGCCATGTTGATAAACCTACAGAGGACAGTGAGTGGTGTGAGGGGGTCGGCCATGTTGATAAACCTACAGAGGACAGTGAGTGGTGTGAGGGGGTCGGCCATGTTGATAAACCTACAGAGGACAGTGAGTGGTGTGAGGGGGTCGGTCATGTTGATAAACCTACAGAGGACAGTGAGTGGTGTGAGGGGGTCGGTCATGTTGATAAACCTACAGAGGACAGTGAGTGGTGTGAGGGGGTCGGCCATGTTGATAAACCCAGAAAGAGTCCCAATTCTCTGTCCTTTTTCTAGAAGTGTGCACTTGCACACTCCCCGTCACGGATTTAAAAGCATATGATTGGTGTAAGCATTGGCAGGAGTGAGTTTCCACCATTGTTAGGCTAAAACAAGTGTACACTTTGGGAAAAGGGTGGAGAATCGGGACACAGCCATAAATAAATGCTGATGAGACATGATTGGTCCCCTGTCCGTCTGGCCTTTAGCCCCATGCCTTTAACGATGTCATCCCCTTGTAGGTGGGGCCGGGTTACCGGGACTCTCCAGGGGTGTGCCGAGGCAGAGCACCACCAGGAGGGAGGGGCTTTGTTCAAGGAGCTATTGGTTACCCTACACAGTATCTAGCCTACACCATGGCCCCCTTGATGAAAATGTATCACTGTCATTCCCTGTGTGTGTGTGTGTGTGAGTGTGTGAGTGTGTGAGTGTGTGTGTGTGTGTGTGTGTGTGTGTGTGTGTGTGTGTGTGTGTATATATACGCACGCACGTGTCGCTCAATACATGTGTGTGCGCACGTGTCGCTCAATACATGTGTGTGTGCACATGTGTTATAGTGAGTCAGCTGTATGTACACTGCTCAAAAAAATAAAGGGAACACTTAAACAACACAATGTAACTCCAAGTCAATCACACTTCTGTGAAATCAAACTGTCCACATCAATGCGAGCTGTGGCAAGAAGGTTTGCTGTGTCTGTCAGCGTAGTGTCCAGAGCATGGAGGCGCTACCAGGAGACAGGCCAGTACATCAGGAGACGTGGAGGAGGCCGTAGGAGGGCAACAAACCAGCAGCAGGACCGCTACCTCCGCCTTTGTGCAAGGAGGAGCAGGAGGAGCACTGCCAGAGCCCTGCAAAATGACCTCCAGCAGGCCACAAATGTGCATGTGTCTGCTCAAACGGTCAGAAACAGACTCCATGAGGGTGGTATGAGGGCCCGACGTCCACAGGTGGGGGTTGTGCTTACAGCCCAACACCGTGCAGGACGTTTGGCATTTGCCAGAGAACACCAAGATTGGCAAATTCGCCATTGGCGCCCTGTGCTCTTCACAGATGAAAGCAGGTTCACACTGAGCACATGAGCACATGTGACAGACGTGACAGAGTCTGGAGACGCCGTGGAGAACGTTCTGCTGCCTGCAACATCCTCCAGCATGACCGGTTTGGCGGTGGGTCAGTCATGGTGTGGGGTGGCATTTCTTTGTGGGGCCGCACAGCCCTCCATGTGCTCGCCAGAGGTAGCCTGACTGCCATTAGGTACCGAGATGAGATCCTCAGACCCCTTGTGAGACCATATGCTGACACATGCACATTTGTGGCCTGCTGGAGGTCATTTTGCAGGGCTCTGGCAGTGCTCCTCCTTGCACAAAGGCGGAGGTAGCGGTCCTGCTGCTGGGTTGTTGCCCTTCTATGGCCTCCTCCACGTCTCCTGATGTACTGGCCTGTCTCCTGGTAGCGCCTCCATGCTCTGGACACTACGCTGACAGACACAGCAAACCTTCTTGCCACAGCTCGCATTGATGTGCCATCCTGGATGAGCTGCACTACCTGAGCCACTTGTGTGGGTTGTAGACTCCGTCTCATGCTACCACTAGAGTGAAAGCACCACCAGCATTCAAAAGTGACCAAAACATCAGCCAGGAAGCATAGGAACTGAGAAGTGGTCTGTGGTCACCACCTGCAGAACCATTCCTTTATTGGGGGTGTCTTGCTAATTGCCTATAATTTCCACCTTTTGTCTATTCCATTTGCACAACAGCATGTGAAATGTATTGTCAATCAGTGTTGCTTCCTAAGTGGACAGTTTGATTTCACAGAAGTGTGATTGACTTGGAGTTACATTGTGTTGTTTAAGTGTTCCCTTTATTTTTTTGAGCAGTGTATATATGTTGTGTGTATAACTGTCCACGGAAAAATATATATATATATATTGGTCTACCGAGAGTCGTCTGTTCTATTAACCAAATCGATTGGTAGAAATTGTTAAACGTGTTTTGTTCCAAATATAGGCACATCTTGTGTTTTAATCAGATCAACAACAGTATATGTACAGAGCTTGTCTGACGCTTTAAGCGCACTGTTTGATTAAAATCATTAAGACACAAATGACTAGAGGGAGTCCGACTGCAATTGATTTGATTGTGCTCAGACTTGCTGTGTTAAAAAAAAGAAAAAAGGACAGCGTGTGACTAGCACCCATTGTCTCTCTCCTCCACGCTGCAGAGACCACTACACAACTTCAGTGTTTATCACCATGTTCATGTTGCTGAAGCTGAAACATAAATTACAGCCATCTGACTGAAAAGTTCTGTTACCGAAATCCCTCATTTGTTTAGGGAAAAACATTCCCCATTCCCTCAACCCTTGCTCTTTTTACGTGACACACGTATGCATCGCATGCACGTGACCAATAGGGCCTGACCTATAGCATATCATAATCACATCAATAAATTGTTTATAAACAAACTCCGAACACGTGACAGAAAAATGGATGCAGAGGACGTGACAAAAACTGGAAACGGGAATGTTTACTGGTTGCTTAGGAGATAAATGGGGAAGTCAGATTTGTGGGATAAACGTGATGAGTTGTGGAAAACACCGGAGATCAAGAAAAATAAGGTAAGGAGCAAGCCCTGCGTGCATATTAAGTACGCCAAACAGGTGTAGTTAGATTACAATATCATTTGTCTGACCATTTGGAACAATGTAAACACTAAATAAACAAGTGTACCAGAGAGTCTGTTGTAACGTTGAGTTTTTTTGTAAAGCCTTTATGACAGCAAAGACTCAAAAACAGTCGCATTCATTCGTGAAAGCAATTTATGAAATGGAACGGTTTATTTATTGTTTACGCAAATTATTCAAAGGTCGCTTTAACTTTTTTGGTACTGCCTGGTACAGCAACTGCACCGCCCTCAACCGCAAGGCTCTCCAGAGGGTAGTGCAGTCTGCACAACACATCACTGGGGGCAAACTACCTGCCCTCAAGGACACCTACAGCACTCAATGTCACATGAAGGCCCAAAAGATCATCAAGGACAACAACCACCCAAGTCACTGCCTGTTCACCCCACTATCATCTAGAAGGCGAGGTCAGTACAGGTGCATCAAAGTGGGGACTGAGAGACTGAAAAACAGCTTCTATCTCAAGGCCATCATACTGTTAAACAGCCATCACTAACAGAGTGGCTGCTGCCAACATACAGACTCAAATCTCTTGCCACTTTAATAAATGGATTTAATAAAGCTATCACTAGTTACTTTAAATAAACGTCACTTTAATGTCTACATATCCTACATTACTCATCTCATCTGTATATAGTGTATTCTACACCATCTACTGCATCTGGCCTATGTCGCACGGCCATCGCTCATCCATATATGTACATATTCTTATTCATCCCTTTACATTTGTGTGTATAAGGTAGTCGTTAACCAGAAGCACAAGCATTTCGCTACACTCGCATTAACATCAGCTAACTATGTGTATGTGACCAAAACAATTTGATTTGAGTTTCCTAAGGACTAGAAGCGGGGCAGCCCTCTGTTGGCGCCATCTTAAATCATAATGATAATCATAATAATAACAATAAGGAGATGAAGAAAAAGGAGGGTTATTATTATTAGAAAATGTTGTTTTTCTGAAAATGTGTTAGTGTAAACACTAAATAAGTAATACCAGAGGCTGTTCAAATCAACAACAAAAAAGTTAAAGGCTTTATTACACAATAGCAAAGATTAAAAACAGCCGAATTTGTGAAATTGTTTATCCGACATGTGGTTGTGTGAGGCTTGGTGCTCACAGAATCAGTAAGCTATTAAACACTCAACCAGCCAACAGAAGCAGGATCTGTCTTATTTCTGTAGATATTCAATCTACACACAATAGCCCCATAATCAAAGTAAAAACAGGTTTAGAAATGTTTGCACATTTATTAAAAATAAAAACAGAAATACCTTATTTACAGAAGTATTCAGACCCTTTGCTATGAGACTCGAAATTGAGGTCAGGTGCATCCTGTTTCCATTGATCATCCTTGTGATGTTCCTACAACTTGATTGGAGAACACCTGTCATTGGACATGATTCGGAAAAGGCACATCTGTGTATATAAGGTGGCACATCTGTGTATATAAGGTACCACAGTTGACAGTGCATGTCAGAGCAAAAACCAAGCCATGAGGTCAAAGAAATTGTCCGTAGAGCTCCGAGACAGGATTGTGTCGAGGCACAGATCTGGGGAAGGGTACCAACACATTTCTGCAGCATTGAAGGTCCCCAAAAACACAGTGGCCTCCATCATTCTTAAAATGGAGGAAGTTTGGAATCACCAAGACTCTTCATAGAGCTGGCCACCCAGCCAAACTGAGCAATCGGGGGAGAAGGGCCTTTGTCAAAGAGGTGACCAAGAACCTGATGGTCACTCTGACAGAGCTCCAGAGTTCCTCTGTGGAGATGGGAGAACCACCTCTGCAGCACTCCACCAATCAGGCCATTATGGTAGAGTAGCCAGAAGGAAGCCATTCCTCAAAAAAAAGGCACAGGACTCTCGGACCACGAGAAACAAGATTCTCTAGTTTGATGAAACCAAGATTGAACTCTTTGGCCTGAATGCCAAGCATCACGTCTGGAGGAAACCTGGCACCGCTCATCACCTGGCCAATACCATCCCTACGGTGAAGCACGGTGGTGGCAGCATCATACTGTGGGGATGTTTTTCAGCGGCAGAGACTGGAAACTAGTCAGGATCGAGGGAAAGATGAACGGAGCAAAGTACACTGAGATCCTTGATGAAAACCTGCTCCAAATTGCTCAGGACCTCAGACTGGGGCAAAGGTTCACCTTCCAATGCAGGAGTGGCTTTGGGACAAGTCACTGAATTTCCTTGATTGGCCCAGCCAGAGCCTGGACTTGAACCCGATCGAACATCTCTGGAAAGACCTTAAAACATCTGTGCAGCGACGCTTCCCATTCAACCTGACAGAACTTGAGGATCTGCAGAGAAGAATGGGACAAACTCACCAAATACAGGTGAATCAAGGCTGTAGTCGCTGCCAAATGTGCTTCAACAAAGTACTGAGTAAAGGGTCTGAATACTTATGTAAATGTGATATTTCAGTTTAAAATGTTTAATACATTTGCAAAAATGTCTAAAAAACTGTTTTTTTCTTTGTCATTATGGGTAGTGTGTAGATTTATTTTAAAATCAAAGTCATCAATTTTAGAATAAGGCTGTTTGAGTTTCCCCGCTCCTCACTTCTAAACAGCACATGCCTTAATTGTTTTCCTCAACACCAATATGCTGGTTGACTTAGGTATTATACACATAGCAACATGGTCTAGGAAAAGGTGCCAATTCAACAGCACACTGACGTTTCAGAACCGCCAACAGTGACCACTATCCAACGAGGGAGAAAGCGCAGTCGTTATAAATATATTTTTTTACATTTTTGACTTGCACCATTGTTCTTATCTAACCATTTACAATTTCAGTAGCAAATGTCTTAGTGATGGACTGTGCCATCTCCACTGCCTCCACAATGGAGTAGTCCACTCTGACAGGCGTGAATCCGACAGGTGTCTTGTACACCATGAAATTATTATTTTTTGCTTCTGCTCGACTAAAGAAATCTCGATCGACCAACAGCCTATAGACCAAACATTCGACTAAATGTGATCAGCCCTAGTTGTATGTCCATTGAGCAGAGACACACCAAGAGACATGCAGGAGGGTCATTCTTCAAGGATACCTCCATCATCTGGACTGCTGGCTCAAAATGATGGTGCTTGGGATGGGGGGTTGGGGAGGTGGGGTTGAGGGTTAGGGAGGGAGGTGGGGATACGGTTGTGAGGTTGAGGAGGTTGGGGGAAAGCCACGTCCTCCACTTGACAGCAGTGTAACAAGATTATCAGGGCTGTAAGAGCAAACAAAAACCTGCAGCAACCCGCTTTGGAATCCAGATTACAGCAGCACCTCCCTCTCTGAATACTAAGCGACACTGAGGGGGACTATCGTAACGGGGGCGCGTGCTTTGTTCAGATGCTGAGAGAAGACGTTATTCGTAATAGGCCTATAGAGACTCAGCCGACGGACTCACCAACACACACACACAAATATTCACTACAGAAACATGCACACAGACAAATTGTATTAAAACAAACAGATGACTCACTAAAAACACACAATGCCTGCACACAAACATTACACGCACACCCACCCACCCAATGATTTAGCCTGTCACTGCTGATTCTTGAAAGGAAGCGTGGCGGCGCTAGGCATCGGCAGCTCCCTAATGAAGTGGATAAACTAGGCAGTGGAGGTGCATGCTGATGAAAGACCAACAACCAGCGGCACAACAGACCAACAGCCAACCAGCGACACAACAGACCAACAGCCAACCAGCGACACAACAGACCAACAGCCAACCAGCGACACAACAGACCAACAGCCAACCAGCGACACAACAGACCAACAGCCAACCAGCGACACAACAGACCAACAGCCAACCAGCGACACAACAGACCAACAGCCAACCAGCGACACAACAGACCAACAGCCAACCAGCGACACAACAGCCAGCGAGCGACACAACTACAGAGGCAGTAAAGGTCAGAGAAATGAACAGCTATCTTAAATGATAGGCTAAAATAATGATTCTTCACACCTAGGTAATAAGATCACCTGCTTAAATTCATGCTTGTAGATACTTAAAAAGGTAGACTCAGATATGACGTAGATGCACAAAGTAAACAGTGGGTCAATTTCAAAAACAAGTAAGAACGTTGAAGCGCAACGCTAAATTTCACCTCTGTTTTGGTCCAGTTGCTAACACACTGTTACAGGGTGAAGCGAACCTGTGCACATACTGTGTGAGAGCGAAGTCTTGCATCTCGCAATACCTATGGTGCTGCTTGTGGCAACGTCATTTCGATGAGTCTACCTTTAAGATATAATTATATCTCACCTGCTTAAATTCATGCTCAACACTGAAGATAAAATGATATTGCACCTGTCAGCTTAAAAATCATGCTTCTCCGCATCAAACTTAAAATAAATCTCACCTGCACAAAATCATTAAGACAAGATGAAATGATCTCACCCGTTTAAAACCCCTGCTTCTCCAGTATGCGTACACTAGGCCTAGACCGTGTGGTCTGCTCCACTACATTACTGGTTTTGTTCCTCCCGTACGTCCTCTAAAGCACTCACACAATGTATCTGCAGGTTACCACAAGCAGCAGGAAGAACAGAGACTATTGCAGCGCGATGCAAGAAGATGCACTCACACAATGTATCTGCAGGTTACCACAAGCAGCAGGAAGAACAGAGACTATTGCAGCGCAATGCAAGAAGATGCACTCACACAATGTAACGGGTAGTTGACACTATGCTGCAACAACGTGATAGCTGCCAGACAACAGCAGCAGAGAAGTTTAGCCTCGCGCTTCACGCTCTTAGTTGCTGCAGGAGTCTGTCCGGTACTACTCTTTAGAGAGTCACTGACTCTTCCTTTAAGTATAGTCAACACTACATGCCTGATAGGAGTGCCACCAGTTCCCCCCCCATCCCTCCTTTGAAGAAAATGATAAGATATTCTGACCTAATCATCCCTCCCTTCAGCTGAGTGAAGTCAATTATCAACCAAGCTGCATGTGTCGAGCGCCATTTAACTGCAAATGAAAAATCTGACTCTGCTGGTAGCTCAGGAAGAGTTACCAGGAGGCTGGCTCAATTTATGCATGTAGGAAAGAAAGAGAAAGAGGGGGAGGGAGGGAGAGAGAGGCAAAGAGAGAGAGCTGTTATTCAGAGCGTGAAATAAGAGTGACAAAAGAGAGAGGGTAAATCGTTCAGCGGCTTTCAAAGGGAAAATGTGTGAGGCGCTATCAATGGTGGGAAAACATTAAGCCAACACCTTTTTCCATTAAGAGGTTGGAGTGATGAAGAGACATTTCCTAACATAACCAGAAATTGTTTGCCGAAATGAGAATGGCACCTTTTACAAGGACTGTCCCTGTAGTAGTGGATCCTTGTATAATGATGATATGTCACCTACGCTGCCCTGCTTTCCCATGGGATAGATGAGTGGTTGATTGCAGAGAATTCTGAGCTCGTAGTGGTTCATAAAGCGTCTCAGAGTAAGTTCTGCTGATCTAGGATCAGGTCCATCCGAGTCCTTGACCAATGTAGGCTAATCTTATTCATCATGATGTTAAAGGCAAAACTGATCCTAGAACAGCACTCTTACACAGAACCTAAACCGGCTGCGCGCGTGAGCCATCGTGCATAAATGTATTTTGTCCCCCCACACCAAACGCGATAACGACACGCAGGTTAAAATATCAAAACAAACTCTGAACCAATGACATTAATTTGGGGACAGGTCGAAAAGCATTAAACATGTATGGTCATTTAGCTAGTTAGCTTGCACTTCCTAGCTAATTTGTCCTATTCAGCTAGCTTGTTGTTGCTAGCTAATTTGTCCTGGGATATAAACATTAGGTTGTTATTTTACCTGAAATGCACAAGGTCCTCTACTCCGACAATTAATCCACACATAAAAACGGTCAACCGAATCGTTTCTAGTCATCCCTCCTCCTTCCAGGCTTTTTCATAGTTCAACTTATATGGTGATTGGCATCTAAACTTTCATAGTATTACCACGACAACCGGCAACGGTTCGTCTTTCAAATCACCCACGTCGGTATAACCAATGAGGAGAAGGCACGTGGGTACCTGCTTCTATAAACCAATGAGATGGGAGAGGCAGGACTTGCAGCGCGATCTGCGTCAGAAATAAAGATTACTTCTATTTTAGCCCTTGGCAACGCAGACACTCGTTGATGCGCACGAGCAGTGTGGGTGCAATAATTGAATAACATAAAGTCCTACATTTATTTTGCAACGCGCACACAACGCGAGCAGTGTGGTCAGCCTATCAGTCTGAGCGACTTTATGAATACAGTCTCTGGAGTCCATCAGGCATGAGGCTCACGTGAGTGGGTGAGGACAGACATGTCAGAATCATAGCCAAGATCTAATCTGATTCCCAAGAAGACTGTTTAATATAAGATTTATTTGGATAGCTCTCAAAAGTCTGTCAGAGTTGGGGCCTGTGATGTAGACTAATGTGTCCCAAATGGCACTCTATTCCCTATATAGTGCACTACTTTTGACCAGAACCCTATGCAGGGAATAGGGTTCCATTAGGGATGAACCCCGTGATTACTAGAAACTGAGAACACGTCATCACACTTCAAATTGAGGAATAAGAAACAGGTGAGTTTCTCCACCTGAAAGAGGAACGACTGAGTCTTGAGATACAGAACAAACCTTATCTAGAGTAAAAAGACTTCCTGTGTGCTGGTTGTTGCCATAGATTAAAATAAATACTCAACATGTTATTAAGTCATAAAGCTTTTTTTTTTTTTTTAAACATAGGCTATGCTGTTTTAGCAGAATCAACATGTAGAACAGTTGGAAAAGTAACAGAACGTCAGCCGATATTCTTGTCAGAGGCACTTGGTTGCAATCTGCTGTCCATCATTCAGTGTTGTACTTTAGGCCTACACCCAAGCTACACCACAGATTAGGCCTAGACAACGTTTTTGTGTGAGGAAGCTCTATGTCAGTTGTTCAGCATATATGTTGAAAGAAAATTGGAAAGCAATTTCAGCACACTCTTAGTACCTGTGATTTGGTGTTTTCTAAAATACGCCAAACTTGGCTAGGCTTATTTCCAAGTTGAATACAGTGCCGCTGTGGTCTATTGAATCGATATTGTGTCGAGAGCCGCAGTGGGACTCGGAGGAGAGCGAGGACTTCATTGGCCTTCAACGCTCTATCTGCCTGGAGGACTTGATTAAAAGGGAATCGCTCTTGATACATCAGCAGCCATAGTCTAACGCTGGCAGAGGGAGGCAGGGAGAATTGCAGGCAGCCCACACACACACTCACTCACTGGTGAAATGTTTCAATCCATGAACTACCATTACTGGATCCTATATGTATTACTGACCTTAGGACTACAATAGAATACAACAGTATTGTCCATATTGAACAACAGAAATGTGTCCAATTTCTCTACAACATGAGAGTAGGCTTCTCTGGAACAGGAATAAGTCAGTTATTTGTAGTTAATTGGCTCTGTATGGTTAAGAGCTCATCAGTGTCGTCACTAAGCAAACAGAAAGCTAGGCCTACTCTGTCTGTCCAATCCACTGCTGCTTTGGTAGACTCATTAAACAAGGCGACAATATTGCTCCCACTGTAATGTTATGCTACAAAAATCAACTCTGCTATTTGTAGGGTTGTCAGTGATTTAGTGGACCATCAGACAACTGACTGAATTGAAAACAATTGTCTCATCATGTAGATAGTAACCTATGTACTACGCGCATGCGCCCACAGGTGGAAAAAGTACTCAATTGTTATACTTGAGTAAAAGTAAAGATACCTTCATAGAAAATGACTCAAGTAAAAGTAACCCAGAAAAATACTACTTCAGTAAAAAAGTATCTGGTTTTAAATGTACTTAAGTACAGTGGTGGAAAAAGTACACAATTGTGATACTTGAGAAAAGTTTATTTTTTTTAAAATGCATTACATCAAATTCCTTTTATTTTTCAAACAAGACAGCATACTTGTTATATATATATTTTATTTACAGACAGACTGGGGCACACTCCAGCATCATTTAGAAACACAGTTGTTGTGTTTATTGAGTCCGCCAGATCATAGGCAGTAGGAATGACAATGCATTATTTTGATTGGTACATGAATTGAACAATAATTCTGTCCTGTCTGAGCATTCTAAAAGTAACGAGCACTTTTTGGGTGTCAGGGAAAATGTATGGACTAAAAAGTACATTATTTTCTTTGGGAATGTAGTGATGTAAAAGTATATCAAAAATATAAATAGTAAAGTACAGACACCCCAAAAAACGACTTAAGTAGTACTTTAAAGTATTTTTACACCACTGTACACACACACAAGGCTAAACGTCAACATTCATAATAAGTGTACAAACTCTGGTTCAGAGTGGTTGATGTTCATGTAAATGAAGCACACGTTTTTCATATGGTACAAGTAACATTGACAAGTCAAATATTGGAAAAGTAACATTGACAAGTCAAATATTGGGAAGGTAACATTGACAAAGCCTCATTTGACGTCACAGATGTTGCCTACTTAAAACAGGTCAACCAAGTAAAGCACATGAAAGTAAAAATGACAACGCTTTGCCTGCTGTGCCTGGAGGATGAAAGAACAAAGTGCTACTTTTTCACAAGTCCAGAGAGGTAGCCTATATCGCAACACTCAGCAATCATAATCCCCTTCCGACGACGCCTTGCAAAGAGTTTCATCACCAACAGCCCCTCCTTCCATTAAACAGAAAACCCTATATTCTCTCTCTATGTAGCTACAGCAGCACTTCTGTTTCCCCATGTAGCTACAGCAGCACTTCTGTTTCCCCATGTAGATACAGCAGCACTTCTGTTTCCCCATGTAGCTACAGCAGCACTTCTGTTTCCCCATGTAGATACAGCAGCACTTCTGTTTTCCCATGTAGATACAGCAGCACTTCTGTTTCCCCATGTAGCTACAGCAGCACTTCTGTTTCCCCATGTAGCTACAGCAGCACTTCTGATATCTGTTTCCCATGTAGATACAGCAGCACTTCTGATGTCTGTTTCCCATGTAGCTACAGCAGCACTTCTGTTTCCCCATGTAGATACAGCAGCACTTCTGTTTTCCCATGTAGATACAGCAGCACTTCTGTTTCCCCATGTAGATACAGCAGCACTTCTGATTCCCCATGTAGATACAGCAGCACTTCTGTTTCCCCATGTAGATACAGCAGCACTTCTGTTTCCCCATGTAGCTACAGCAGCACTTCTGTTTCCCCATGTAGATACAGCAGCACTTCTGTTTCCCATGTAGCTACAGCAGCACTTCTGTTTCCCCATGTAGCTACAGCAGCACTTCTGATGTCTGTTTCCCATGTAGATACAGCATCACTTCTGTTTCCCCATGTAGATACAGCAGCACTTCTGTTTCCCCATGTAGCTACAGCAGCACTTCTGATTCCCCATGTAGCTACAGCAGCACTTCTGATTCCCCATGTAGCTACAGCAGCACTTCTGTTTCCCCATGTAGATACAGCAGCACTTCTGTTTCCTCATGTAGATACAGCAGCACTTCTGATGTCTGTTTCCAAAGTAGATACAGCAGCACTTCTGTTTCCTCATGTAGATACAGCAGCACTTCTGTCTCCCCATGTAGATACAGCAGCACTTCTGTTTCCCCATGTAGATACAGCAGCACTTCTGTTTCCTCATGTAGATACAGCAGCACTTCTGATTCCCCATGTAGATACAGCAGCACTTCTGATGTCTGTTTCCCATGTAGATACAGCAGCACTTCTGATGTCTGTTTCCCATGTAGATACAGCAGCACTTCTGTTTTCCCATGTAGCTACAGCAGCACTTCTGTTTCCCCATGTAGATACAGCAGCACTTCTGTCTCCCCATGTAGATACAGCAGCACTTCTGATGTCTGTTTCCCATGTAGATACAGCAGCACTTCTGTTTCCCCATGTAGCTACAGCAGCACTTCTGTTTCCCCATGTAGCTACAGCAGCACTTCTGTTTCCCCATGTAGCTACAGCAGCACTTCTGATTCCCCATGTAGATACAGCAGCACTTCTGTTTCCCCATGTAGATACAGCAGCACTTCTGTTTCCCCATGTAGATACAGCAGCACTTCTGTTTCCCCATGTAGATACAGCAGCACTTCTGTTTCCCCATGTAGATACAGCAGCACTTCTGTTTCCCCATGTAGATACAGCAGCACTTCTGTTTCCCCATGTAGCTACAGCAGCACTTCTGTTTCCCCATGTAGCTACAGCAGCACTTCTGTTTCCCCATGTAGATACAGCAGCACTTCTGTTTCCCCATGTAGCTACAGCAGCACTTCTGTTTCCCCATGTAGCTACAGCAGCACTTCTGTTTCCCCATGTAGATACAGCAGCACTTCTGATATCTGTTTCCCATGTAGATACAGCAGCACTTCTGTTTCCCCATGTAGCTACAGCAGCACTTCTGATGTCTGTTTCCCATGTAGCTACAGCAGCACTTCTGTTTCCCCATGTAGCTACAGCAGCACTTCTGATGTCTGTTTCCCCATGTAGCTACAGCAGCACTTCTGTCTCCCCATGTAGATACAGCAGCACTTCTGATGTCTGTTTCCCCATGTAGCTACAGCAGCACTTCTGTTTCCCCATGTAGCTACAGCAGCACTTCTGTTTCCCCATGTAGCTACAGCAGCACTTCTGATTCCCCATGTAGCTACAGCAGCACTTCTGTTTCCCCATGTAGATACAGCAGCACTTCTGTTTCCCCATGTAGCTACAGCAGCACTTCTGATGTCTGTTTCCCCATGTAGCTACAGCAGCACTTCTGTCTCCCCATGTAGATACAGCAGCACTTCTGATGTCTGTTTCCCCATGTAGCTACAGCAGCACTTCTGTTTCCCCATGTAGCTACAGCAGCACTTCTGTTTCCCCATGTAGCTACAGCAGCACTTCTGATTCCCCATGTAGATACAGCAGCACTTCTGTTTCCCCATGTAGATACAGCAGCACTTCTGTTTCCCCATGTAGATACAGCAGCACTTCTGATTCCCATGTAGATACAGCAGCACTTCTGTTTCCCCATGTAGATACAGCAGCACTTCTGTTTCCCCATGTAGATACAGCAGCACTTCTGTTTCCCCATGTAGCTACAGCAGCACTTCTGTTTCCTCATGTAGATACAGCAGCACTTCTGATGTCTGTTTCCCCATGTAGCTACAGCAGCACTTCTGTTTCCCCATGTAGATACAGCAGCACTTCTGTTTCCTCATGTAGATACAGCAGCACTTCTGATGTCTGTTTCCCCATGTAGATACAGCAGCACTTCTGTTTCCCCATGTAGCTACAGCAGCACTTCTGTTTCCCCATGTAGCTACAGCAGCACTTCTGATTCCCCATGTAGCTACAGCAGCACTTCTGTTTCCCCATGTAGATACAGCAGCACTTCTGATGTCTGTTTCCCATGTAGATACAGCAGCACTTCTGTTTCCCCATGTAGCTACAGCAGCACTTCTGATTCCCCATGTAGATACAGCAGCACTTCTGTTTCCCCATGTAGCTACAGCAGCACTTCTGTTTCCCCATGTAGCTACAGCAGCACTTCTGTTTCCCCATGTAGCTACAGCAGCACTTCTGTTTCCCCATGTAGATACAGCAGCACTTCTGTTTCCCCATGTAGATACAGCAGCACTTCTGATTCCCCATGTAGATACAGCAGCACTTCTGTTTCCCCATGTAGCTACAGCAGCACTTCTGATTCCCCATGTAGATACAGCAGCACTTCTGTTTCCCCATGTAGCTACAGCAGCACTTCTGTTTCCCCATGTAGATACAGCAGCACTTCTGTTTCCCCATGTAGCTACAGCAGCACTTCTGTTTCCCCATGTAGATACAGCAGCACTTCTGATTCCCCATGTAGCTACAGCAGCACCTCTGTTTCCCCATGTAGATACAGCAGCACTTCTGTTTCCCCATGTAGCTACAGCAGCACTTCTGTTTCCCCATGTAGCTACAGCAGCACTTCTGTTTCCCCATGTAGCTACAGCAGCACTTCTGTTTCCCCATGTAGATACAGCAGCACTTCTGATTCCCCATGTAGCTACAGCAGCACTTCTGATTCCCCATGTAGATACAGCAGCACTTCTGTTTCCCCATGTAGCTACAGCAGCACTTCTGTTTCCCCATGTAGCTACAGCAGCACTTCTGTTTCCCCATGTAGCTACAGCAGCACTTCTGTTTCCTCATGTAGATACAGCAGCACTTCTGATTCCCCATGTAGATACAGCAGCACTTCTGTTTCCCCATGTAGCTACAGCAGCACTTCTGTTTCCCCATGTAGCTACAGCAGCACTTCTGTTTCCCCATGTAGCTACAGCAGCACTTCTGTTTCCCCATGTAGATACAGCAGCACTTCTGTTTCCCCATGTAGATACAGCAGCACTTCTGATGTCTGTTTCCCATGTAGATACAGCAGCACTTCTGTTTCCCCATGTAGCTACAGCAGCACTTCTGTTTCCCCATGTAGCTACAGCAGCACTTCTGATTCCCCATGTAGCTACAGCAGCACTTCTGTTTCCCCATGTAGATACAGCAGCACTTCTGTTTCCCCATGTAGCTACAGCAGCACTTCTGTTTCCCCATGTAGATACAGCAGCACTTCTGTTTCCCCATGTAGCTACAGCAGCACTTCTGTTTCCTCATATAGATACAGCAGCACTTCTGATTCCCCATATAGATACAGAAGCACTTCCGTTTCCCCATGTAGTGAAAGAAGCACTTCTGTTTCCCCATGTAGATACAGCAGCACTTCCGTTTCCCCATGTAGTGAAAGCAGCACTTCTGCAGACAAGAAGAAACCCCATAACATATGCTGTGTATTTCCGAAGGGAAATTAATTTCTCCTGATTAGGTATAACTAACTAACTACTGTGTTGCGTCAACCATACAATACATAGGCATTTGCAGAGGTGTTGGTTCATTGTCTGTGACGATGTGCAGCAGTGGATTCTTGCCCAGTGGTTCATCAAGTGGACTGGGCTGGTCGGCCTACCCCAAACATTGCCAATCGGTGTTGCTGTCAGTAATAGCCCTCAGACGATGGTGCCGACCCAAACCGTACCGACTCGGATGGAGTATCAACGATGGTCCTTTCCAGCACAGTGCCAGCAACTACGATGGATGTAGCCATAACCAGGCCAGCTCCACTCAGCTCAGTAGAGTGAAATGGGCTTTACAGTCCAGTAGCTGTGTGCACCATCCAGCCACGTTCACCTCTAACAGTGTCCAGCCTTGTTTTATGTTGGCCACCTCTAGAAGGGCCATAAATCTCTGAGCTGATCTCACCACACCACCCCAATCTCCTCCTGCCTGCCACCTGCTGTGGTGCTATACAAGGCCCCCTCATCTGTTCTCGTTACCTGCTGTGGCGGGACGGGAGACAGGAATTGAGCTTTATTGCAAATCTGGGTCTCTGACATGGGGCTGTAGCTAACTGCGCAGTATGTCTACCCAAACACGCTTTGCTTGCCTGCACCAACGAGGATGATGAAATAACTTGGAAATCGGAGCAAGAGAGAAACTTCAGAGACTCTACGCAGATCCTATCTGTGTACCCCTCCTCGCCCATTTAGGCTACTCAACAGTTTCCAAGGTGACTGGGAAGTAGAGCTGGACGATATATCGAATGAATGTTTTTTGTGAGATATTACAAATGCCTGCATCGCACTAATCATTTTTAAAATATTTTTTTATGAGCGTTTATGTACGCATGTTGTCTTTTTGGTCTCGTCTCCTTCGCTCCTTCTGTGCTGTGCACCTAACCATTTACACCAGAGATCTGTATATAATGACGAGATGCTCATGTCTCCGTCCCTAACAATGGGAGTCGTGACAAGCTTAGGTCCAAAATAAGCCCATAGAAACGTATTGGCCTTATTTGACAGATTTTGGCGAGTGAAACTTCTCACGTCGCCTCTTCCTCTCTGTTTATACACACACAAACAAAACACCTCCCCCTCCACTCACAACAACAAAGATGAGAGATCACTTATTCCTCTCTGACAAGAGGTTTCAACTTGCCATTTGGTCCAACAGAATTTGTCATAGGGATACCGAAACACATTGAGACATTATTTTACTGTAATAGAGGAGAAGTTAACCTTTGTAATGATGCCCTTTTTACATCTCAACTACTCAAATTGCCCACAGGGCAGACACCAGTAAAACAGGAGTATTAATGAACACTGATTCTGGAAAACAAATGGTCAGTTTGTCACGTGGAACCGCTAGCAGCATCTTAGCCAGACCGTTATACTCGCTGTCTAGTCTGTTTTATAATACCACGTACCGTTAGCAGCATCTTAGCCAGACCGTTATACTCGCTGTCTAGTCTGTTTTATAATACCACGTACCGCTAGCAGCATCTTAGCCAGACCGTTATACTCGCTGTCTAGTCTGTTTAATAATACCACGTACCGCTAGCAGCATCTTAGCCAGACCGTTATACTCGCTGTCTAGTCTGTTTTATAATACCACGTACCGCTAGCAGCATCTTGGCCAGACCGTTATACTCGCTGTCTGGTCTGTTTTATAATACCACGTACCGCTAGCAGCATCTTGGCCAGACCGTTATACTCGCTGTCTAGTCTGTTTTATAATACCACGTACCGCTAGCAGCATCTTAGCCAGACCGTTATACTCGCTGTCTGGTCTGTTTTATAATACCACGTACCGCTAGCAGCATCTTAGTCAGACCGTTATACTCGCTGTCTAGTCTGTTTTATAATACCACGTACCGTTAGCAGCATCTTAGCCAGACCGTTATACTCGCTGTCTGGTCTGTTTTATAATACCACGTACCGCTTGCAGCATCTTAGCCAGACCGTTATACTCGCTGTCTGGTCTGTTTTATAATACCACGTACCGCTAGCAGCATCTTAACCAGACCGTTATACTCGCTGTCTAGTCTGTTTTATAATACCACGTACCGCTAGCAGCATCTTAGCCAGACCGTTATACTCGCTGTCTAGTCTGTTTTATAATACCACGTACCGCTAGCAGCATCTTAGTCAGACCGTTATACTCGCTGTCTAGTCTGTTTTATAATACCACGTACCGCTAGCAGCATCTTAGCCAGACCGTTATACTCGCTGTCTAGTCTGTTTTATAATACCACGTACCGCTAGCAGCATCTTAGCCAGACCGTTATACTCGCTGTCTAGTCTGTTTTATAATACCACGTACCGCTAGCAGCATCTTAGCCAGACCGTTATACTCGCTGTCTAGTCTGTTTTATAATACCACGTACCGCTAGCAGCATCTTAGCCAGACCGTTATACTCGCTGTCTAGTCTGTTTTATAATACCACGTACCGCTAGCAGCATCTTAGCCAGACCGTTATACTCGCTGTCTGGTCTGTTTTATAATACCACGTACCGCTAGCAGCATCTTAGCCAGACCGTTATACTCGCTGTCTAGTCTGTTTTATAATACCACGTACCGCTAGCAGCATCTTAGCCAGACCGTTATACTCGCTGTCTGGTCTGTTTTATAATACCACGTACCGCTAGCAGCATCTTAGTCAGACCGTTATACTCGCTGTCTAGTCTGTTTAATAATACCACGTACCGCTAGCAGCATCTTAGCCAGACCGTTATACTCGCTGTCTAGTCTGTTTAATAATACCACGTACCGCTAGCAGCATCTTAGCCAGACCGTTATACTCGCTGTCTAGTCTGTTTTATAATACCACGTACCGCTAGCAGCATCTTAGCCAGACCGTTATACTCGCTGTCTAGTCTGTTTTATAATACCACGTACCGCTAGCAGCATCTTAGCCAGACCGTTATACTCGCTGTCTAGTCTGTTTAATAATACCACGTACCGCTAGCAGCATCTTAGCCAGACCTTTATACTCGCTGTCTAGTCTGTTTAATAATACCACGTACCGCTAGCAGCATCTTAGCCAGACCGTTATACTCGCTGTCTAGTCTGTTTTATAATACCACGTACCGCTAGCAGCATCTTAGCCAGACCGTTATACTCGCTGTCTAGTCTGTTTAATAATACCACGTACCGCTAGCAGCATCTTAGCCAGACCGTTATACTCGCTGTCTGGTCTGTTTTATAATACCACGTACCGCTAGCAGCATCTTAGCCAGACCGTTATACTCGCTGTCTAGTCTGTTTTATAATACCACGTACCGCTAGCAGCATCTTAGCCAGACCGTTATACTCGCTGTCTAGTCTGTTTTATAATACCACGTACCGTTAGCAGCATCTTAGCCAGACCGTTATACTCGCTGTCTGGTCTGTTTTATAATACCACGTACCGCTAGCAGCATCTTAGCCAGACCGTTATACTCGCTGTCTAGTCTGTTTTATAATACCACGTACCGTTAGCAGCATCTTAGTCAGACCGTTATACTCGCTGTCTGGTCTGTTTTATAATACCACGTACCGCTAGCAGCATCTTAGCCAGACCGTTATACTCGCTGTCTAGTCTGTTTTATAAAATGTGCAATAAGCTTAAAAACACAATTATATTAGGAATTGGCAACTCATTCTCATTGTGAGAAATAAGGTAGGTCACATGATTTCAACATCTAAACAAAGTGGAAAGGCTAGCATGCTGTTCAAACAGTTGGAGACGGACAGAAGGGAACAAAGTGGCCAGGCTAGCATGCTGTTCAAACAGTTGGAGACGGACAGAAGGGAACAAAGTGGCCAGGCTAGCATGCTGTTCAAACAGTTGGAGACGGACAGAAGGGAACAAAGTAGCCAGGCTAGCATGCTGTTCAAACAGTTGGAGACGGACAGAAGGGAACAAAGTGGCCAGGCTAGCATGCTGTTCAAACAGTTGGAGACGGACAGAAGGGAACAAAGTGGCCAGGCTAGCATGCTGTTCAAACAGTTGGAGACGGACAGAAGGGAACAAAGTGGCCAGGCTAGCATGCTGTTCAAACAGTTGGAGACGGACAGAAGGGAACAAAGTGGCCAGGCTAGCATGCTGTTCAAACAGTTGGAGACGGACAGAAGGGAACAAAGTGGCCAGGCTAGCATGCTGTTCAAACAGTTGGAGACGGACAGAAGGGAACAAAGTGGCCAGGCTAGCATGCTGTTCAAACAGTTGGAGACGGACAGAAGGGAACAAAGTGGCCAGGCTAGCATGCTGTTCAAACAGTTGGAGACGGACAGAAGGGAACAAAGTGGCCAGGCTAGCATGCTGTTCAAACAGTTGGAGACGGACAGAAGGGAACAAAGTGGCCAGGCTAGCATGCTGTTCAAACAGTTGGAGACGGACAGAAGGGAACAAAGTGGCCAGGCTAGCATGCTGTTCAAACAGTTGGAGATGGACAGAAGGGAACAAAGTAGCCAGGCTAGCATGCTGTTCAAACAGTTGGAGACGGACAGAAAGGAACAAAGTGGCCAGGCTAGCATGCTGTTCAAACAGTTGGAGACGGACAGAAGGGAACAAAGTGGCCAGGCTAGCATGCTGTTCAAACAGTTGGAGACGGACAGAAGGGAACAAAGTGGCCAGGCTAGCATGCTGTTCAAACAGTTGGAGACGGACAGAAGGGAACAAAGTGGCCAGGCTAGCATGCTGTTCAAACAGTTGGAGACGGACAGAAAGGAACAAAGTGGCCAGGCTAGCATGCTGTTCAAACAGTTGGAGACGGACAGAAGGGAACAAAGTGGCCAGGCTAGCATGCTGTTCAAACAGTTGGAGACGGACAGAAGGGAACAAAGTGGCCAGGCTAGCATGCTGTTCAAACAGTTGGAGACGGACAGAAGGGAACAAAGTGGCCAGGCTAGCATGCTGTTCAAACAGTTGGAGACGGACAGAAGGGTGTGTTCAGAACTGTTCTGCCTTGTTAGCTAGCAAATAGATCCAAGATGGCTAAACTTGAAATATAAAGATTAGCTGGCTACTCCACTAGCACTTGGGCTTGTTTATGAGACCTGTGTTAATGTTCTATAATGCCTGCTACAAGTTAGTCATTATTAGTGAATGTGCATTATGCATGGTTCTGGTTAAAATATGTAACAAAAATGTCATTTTCATAGTGATTATTGCAAAAAAAGCAAGTTAAACTATTTTGATAAAAATAATAAAATTATTAGTGGGTCTTATGGTGGTGGAAGGCTTATATTTTGCCTAGGTATAATTTCACAAGCCCTAAATTCATTAGATTATTCCTGACTGTTTTAAAATGCTGTGTATTGGCCTTTAAATTGTAAAACAAAGCTTAGAGAATTTTATCGATATCGATGTGATTTGTCCACAAGTTTTTTTTTTTAAGAAAAAAAAGGAGATATGATTTTTAGGCCAAACCGCCCAGCCCTACTGAGAAGTAAGTAAGTAACTCAGCCTCTGAGCAACAAAAAAGGCAAAAGCATATTTTCACTGCCCACCACTAAAATAGCACCATGGCACTTATAGTAAAAGCTATTCAAAGTGCATCATTAGGAGTTGCTGGCAACCAATCAAAAAACAGCTACATGTAACACAAATTAACCACCATTACCTAAAATAAGGACATCAGTATTAGATTAGCCTATATACCACCAAATCATCCCATGTACATCCCATGTCCAAAGCATATTGGCTAACATTATTCAAGCAACATAAAAACCTATACAGCAGTGATTGACAGTGCTGGATTATATTTTCTGAAACAAAAGGCATTCACTACAGAACGGCGGGTTTAATCTAAATGTGACCCAGTTTAACATTACTTGACATGGCGAATAGCAAAGCAGGCTGAAAACAGTGTGGATTCTTTATGTATGAAATACATTTTGGTCAATATAATAGTAACAGGATAAAGCACACAAAGAAATCATATTAAATTACTTTTTTTTTAATAGTATTCTTAGAATACTAGATTTTAGAATTGTATGATAGCACACTTGACTGCTTGCTGATGGATCCTAAAGAGAGCATTGCAATAGAGAAATCTGATCCATTTCTCCTCATCAGAATGCATTGCAGCCAGAGAACAAGGCAAATTGGATGATTTATGCTCATCCCCATCATTCCACGAGCAACAAGAGGACTGCAAATCAACACTTGACCATTTCACTACACATAATCTCTAGGATGACGACAGACGGCTCGCTGATAAATATCATCCATCCTTATCCGCCCAGACCTTTGTCCGCTGGTGGGGCCATGTTTCGGGTGGTTTCCTTCTCAGACGTCCAAATACATAATTGTGATGATTCAGCAACGTGATAAAAATTCCTAGATGGCATTTATCTACGAACATCAAACAAAACGTACAATGTGTAAGGTTAGCTATCCTGTTGTGTAAACACTGAACATTGACAGCGGAGTCTTGATAAGACATCGCGGGTGGTGACAACGTAACCATTGGCTAAATGACTTCGGCAGGTGAACCAGTTTGCTAACCTCTACCGCCATCGAACACGATTGGAAATGCCAAGCAATCGACTGTTGAGCAATGCAAACTTGCAGCTATCAATCACTAAGCTGTGCACATATAGATATTGTATCACAAAATACTGTCGAGTCCTTGTTTTATCGTGCTGATTTATGTCACAAATTAAGCCACCAACCTGATCGCGCTCCGACAACCGTTGCTTCGGCTCGCGCTTCCCTCAGCTCTGCAAGGCACGCTCGCACAGATATGAAGCAGCAGGTTTGAACAGCTCCAGACCCAGTTACAGTATGTGCATGACTAGGCAAACTACAAGAAGCTAAATAAGCAGTTGGATTGCAGGCTATCCATTTAGCAGAGGCCACCTATATCTGGTTACACATTTATTTCTCGACAACCGCCAAGCTGTCACTACTACACTACACCACTGCTTGCGCGTGACTAAATACCAGTATATGTGTAGTAGCCTACAGACTCCCGCCTGCTGAACAAGCAAGGGAATCCCCATACTCAGCTAGTTAGGAATTTCAAGATACGCTTTTTTGGGGGGACAAATTCTAGGATAACAAGAGTTGAGACGTATACTAGAATAAATTACTTGATAATAAATTACTTGATAGTGAGCTGAGCTCAGCCAGCTGCTGGAAACCTGAGAAATTAGTTTACAGGCTGGCTAGCTAGTTACAGCATAGAAGACACGCATTGAGCAAGCAACGCTCAGCATATCGGAGGTAATGGAATGCACGCACACTCAGCATAACAACAAATATCGCTTTTCAACTCACCAAACTTGATGTTTTTCTATAGTTCTTAACGTCCTCTATAGTGTAATAAAAAGGCCAACTTGAATGTAGCTGCTACAATTGTGACTGACAGACAAGCGCATATGTTTTAAATCCCACTCGTGCTCTCCTTGTTGATTCCTTTCTCTACATTCCCTTGTATCGCGGAGCCAGGCGTCATGTTTGGTCACGTGGGTTCATTCATGAAGTATCAACAGAAGGACACTAAAAATCATATTTGTCATGTGCGCAATCTCTTGCATGATGTTGCAACGCATCTGTAAAAAGGAAAAAAGAGCTTGTTGTAACGCAAATGGTTGATTTTGCAAATATGGACACTTTTGGATGTTAAATGTTTTTGAAAACAAAACCTCTTGAAACTTATTTTTATCTATCTGAATTTTTTCTTTACTCTGTCCGCAAACAAGATCTAATAGTGGATGAGACCATACTATTTAAGAATATAAAGATTTGTATCGGTTTCTCCAAATACCTGAGTTACAACGTCATAACATGTGCTATTTTAGTTGGAAAGGAAATTACCGAAATTGTGCCTATATACCGTTGAAGTCGGAAGTTTACATGCACCTTAGCCAAATACATTTAAACTCAGTTTTTCACAATTCCTGACATTTAATCATAGTAAAAATGTCCTGTCTTAGGTCAGTTAGAATCACAACTTTATTTTAAGAATGTGACATGTCAGAATAATAGCAGAGAGAATGATTTATTTCAGCTTTTATTTCTTTCATCACATTCCCAGTGGGTCAGAAGTTTACATACACTCAATTAGTATTTGGTAGCATTGCCTTTAAATTGTTGAACTTGGGTCAAACGTTTCAGGTAGCCTTCCACAAGCTTCCCACCATAAGTTGGGTGAATTTTGGCCCATTCCTCCTGACAGAGCTGGTGTAACTGAGTCAGGTTTCTAGGCCTCCTTGCTCACACACACTTGTTCAGTTCTTCCAACAAATATTCTATAGGATTGAGTTCAGGGCTTTGTGATGGCCACTCCAATACCTTGACTTTGTTGTCCTTAAGCCATTTTACCACAACTTTGGAAGTATGCTTGGGGTAACTGTCCATTTGCGACCAAGCTTTAACTTCCTGACTGATGTCTTGCTTCAATATATCCACATAATTTTCCTTCGTCATGATGCCATCTATTTTGTGAAGTGCACCAGTCCGTCCTGCAGCAAAGCACCCCCACAACATGATGCTGCCAACCCCGTGATTCACGGTTGGGATGGTGTTCTTCGGCTTGCAAGCATCCCCCTTTTTCCTCCACACATAACGATGGCCATTATAGCCAAACAGTTCTATTTTTGTTTCATCAGACCAGAGAACATTTCTCCAAAAAGTACGATCTTTGTACCCATGTGCAGTTGCAAACCGTAGTCTGGCTTTTTTTATGGGAGTTTTGGAGCAGTGGCTTCTTCCTTGCTGAGCGGCCTTTCAGGTTATGTCGATATAGGACTCATTTTACTGTGGATATAGATACTTTTGTACCTGTTTCCTCCAGCATCTTCACAAGGTCCTTTGCTGTTGTTCTGGGATTGATTTGCACTTTTTGCACCAAAGTACGTTCATCTCTAGGAGACAGAACGTGTCTCCTTCCTGAGTGGTATGACGGCTGCGTGGTCCCATGGTGTTTATACTTGCGTACTATTGTTTGTACAGATGAACGTGGTATCTTCAGGTGTTTGGAAATTGCTCCCAAGGATGAACTAGACTTGTGGAGGTCTTGGCTGATTTCTTTTGATTTTCCCATGATGTCAAGCAAAGAGGCACTGAGTTTGAAGGTAGGCCTTGAAATACATCCACAGGTACACCTCCAATTGACTCAAATTATGTCAATTTGCCTGTCAGAAGCTTCTAAAGCCATGACATAATTTTCTGGAATTTTCCAAGCTGTTTAAAGGCACAGTCAACTTAGTGTATGTAAACTTCTGACCGACTGGAATTGTTATACAGTGAATTATAAGTAAAATAATCTGTCTGTAAACAATTTTTGGAAACAATTTCATGCACAAAGTAGATGTCCTAACCGACTTGCCAAAACTCTCGTTTTTTTAATAAGAAACTTGTGGAGTGGTTGAAAAACAAGTTTTAATGACTCCAACCTAAGTGTATGTAAACTTCAGACTTCAACTGTATATATAACCTTTCACATTAATTACATTTTCTTTCTTTTTACTCAGAAACATGTATTTACCACATCAAAATCTTCACATTTTACATTGTTCTTAAGATAATTCCTAAAATAATCATTTAAGGTTCACATATGGGAAAGTCAACAATATCAATTAAAATTTAATACACCTTTACCTCAAAAATATGTACGGTGATGCTAATGACTTAGCATTGTGGTAATAAATAAAGGTTTTTAAAAAAATGTTTTAAATGACAGTGTGGTGGAAATGACATTTCATATAAAACTGATGAAAAATACCATTAAACATTTGAATGTCACAGTTGTACATGTTTAATTTTATTGAAGATATAGAACAGACCATTCGTTCCAAATCATCCCAAAGGTGTTCGATGGGGTTGAGGTCAGGGTATTGTGCAGGCCAGTCAAGTTCTTATACACAGATCTCAACAAACCATTTCTGTATGGATCTCGCTTTGTGAACAGGGGCATTGTCATGCTGAAACAGGAAAGGGCCTTCACCAAAAATGTTATTGCAAAGTTTGAAGCACAGAATTGTCTACAATATCATTGTACGCTGTAGCGTTAAGATTTCCCTTCACTGAAACTAAGGGGCCTAGCCCAAACCATGAAAAACAGCCCCAGACCATTATTCCTCCTCCACCAAACTTCACAGTTGGCACTCTACATTGGGGCAGATTTCTTTCATCGGACTGTCAAATGGTGAAGCGTGATTCATCTCTCCAGAGAACGCATTTCCACTGCTCCAGAGTCCAATGGCAGCGAGCTTTACGCCACTCCAGCCATCACTTGGCATTGCAAATGGTGATCTTATGCTTGCTACATGCTTCAGCACTCGGAGATCCCATTCTGTGAGCGTGTGTGGCCTACCTCTTCGCGGCTGAGCCATTGTTGCTCCTAGACATTTCCACTTCATAATAACAGCACGTACAGTTGACCGGGGCAGCTCTAGCAGGGCAGAAATTTGACAAACTGACTTATGCACCCTATGACAGTGCTAAGTTGAAGGTCACTGAGCTCCTCAGTACAGGCCATTCTACTGCCAATGTTTGTCTATGGAGATTGCATGGCTGTGTGTTTGATTTTATACACCTTTTAGCAACGGGTGTTGCTGAAATTGCCAAATCCTCACAACATGATGCTGTCACCACCATGCTTCGCCGTAGGGATGGGGCCAGGTTTCCCCCAAATGTGACGCTTGGCCTTCAGGCCAAAGAGTTAAATCTTGGTTTCATCAGAACAGAGAATCTTGTTTCTCATGGTCTGAGAGTCTTTAGGTGCCTTTTGGCAAACTCCAAGCGGGTTGTCATGTGCCTTTTACTGAGGATTGGTTGCAGAGATGGTTGTCCTTCTGGAAGGTTCTCCCATCTCCACAGAGGAACTCTAGAGCTCTGTCAGAGTGACCAATCAGGTTCTTGGTAACCTCCCTGACCAAGGCCCTTCTCCCCAGATTGCTCAGTTTGGCCAGGCAGCCAGCTCTAGAAAGAGTCTTGGTGGTTCCAAACTTTTTTCATTTAAGATTTTTTTAAACATTTTTTTACCAGGTAAGTTGACTGAGAACACGTTCTCATTTGCAGCAACGGCCTGGGGAATAGTTACAGGGGAGAGGAGGGGGATGAATGAGCCAATTGTAGGTGACCGTGATGGTTGAGGGCCAGATTGGGAATTTAGCCAGGACACCGGGGTTAACACCCCTACTCTTACGATAAGTTCCATGGGATCTTTTAATGACCTCAGAGAGTCAGGACACCCGTTTTAACGTCCCATCCGAGAGTCAGGCACCCTACACAGAGCAGTGTCCCCAATCACTGCCCTGGGGCATTGGGATCTTTGTTTAGACCAGAGGAAAGAGTGCCTCCTACTGGCCCTCCAACACCACTTCCAGCAGCATCTGGTCTCCCATCCAGGGCCTGACCAGGACCAACCCTGCTTAGCTTCAGAAGCAAGCCAGCAGTGGTATGCAGGGTGGTATGCTGCTGGCATCTGAATGATGGAGGCTACTGTGTTCTTGGGGACCGTCAATGATGCAGAAATGTTTTGGTACCCTTCCCCAGATCTGTGCCTCAACACAAATCTGTCTCAACACTCGACAGACAATTCCTTCAACCTCACGGCTTGGTTTTTGCTCTGACATGCACTATCAACTGTGGGATATAGACGCACGTGTGTACCTTTCCAAATCATGTCCAATCAATTGAATTGACCACAGGTGGACTTCAAGTTGTAGAAACATCTCAAGGATAATCAATGGAAACAGGATGCACCTGAGCTCAATTTCGAGTCTCATAGCAAAGGGTCTGAATACTTACATAAATAAGTTATTTCTGTTTTTATTTATTTGCAAAAATGTCTAAAAAACTGTTTTTTGCTTTGTCATTGTGGGGTATTGTGTGTAGATTGCTGAAATTATTTTTTTTTAATCCATTTTAGAAGGCTGTAAATTAACAAAATGTGGTTAAAGTAAAGGGGTCAGAATACTTTCTGAAGACACTGTATATAGTTTCCATTTATTTGACTCTTTTTTTAAACAGGTGCATTAAATATTTTCTAATTATCAAGACTTTTGTAAGTGTAATGCATAGTAGAATGTCAAAAGCCTGGGTGTGAGACAGGACAAAAACTGTGCAAAACAGTGAATTCCAGACATAAAATGCTTTATAAAATAAAAAATAATATTGAAAGCTGAAAGAAAAAGTTTAGGTTATAGTCTCTGGATGTGAAGAAGAAGAAAAAATCTAAATTAACATTTTATCTTAATCTAACCCTGGGACACAAAAAGCCCAGTATTTGCAAAATCACCCATACATGCATACAGGCTACAGAAAAATAGTTTAAATATTTAATTAATCATGAAAGTTCTGGAAATAAGGTTTAATAAAACAGATCTAGACTTTACACATTTTGTTCACAAAATATATAAACTCTTACACGTTCAGCATATTCATGTATTTCACTTTGTATAGGCCTAATAGTACCACTTCCACCTTGTAACAGTGATATGCCAGTCAAATATGTAAAAGGGCTGAACGTAAAATGTCTTATGTAAAATACTGTAGTCTACCTACTCTGTATGTGTAACAATGATTGCTACCATCTTGAACAAGTCTCTAACACAAAGGAGATTTGTTTGTGTGTAGCAAGTTTGTGTGTAACAAGTCTATCTTGCAAAGGAGATTTATCTACACTGAACAAAAATATAAAAACATATAAAAACAACATGTAAAGTGTTTCATGAACTGAAAAAAAAACAATCCCAGAAATGTTCCATATGCACAAAAAAGCTTTTTTCTCTCAAATGTTGTGCAAACATTTGTTTACATCCTGTTAGTGAACATTTCTCCTTTGCCAAGATAATCCCTCCACCTGACAGGTGTGATATATCAAGAAGCTGATTAAACAGCATGATCATTATACAGGTGTACCTTGTGCTGGGGACAAAAGGCCACTAAAATGTAGTTGTCACACAACACAATGCCACAGATGTTTCAAGTTTGAGAGAGCTGCAAATTGGCATGCTGACTGCAGGAATGTGCACCAGAGCTGTTGCCAGAGAATTTAATGTTAATTTCTCTACTGTTTTAGAGAATTTGGCAGTACATCCAACCTGCCTCACAACTGCAGACCATGTGTATGGCGTCTTGTGGGCGAGTGGTTTGCTGATGTCATCATTGTGAACAGTGCCCCATGGTGGCGACCCTGGTTATGGTATGGTTAAGCATAAGCTACGAACAACAAACACAATTGCATTTTATCGATGGCAATTTGAACAAACAAAAATAACATGAGATCCTGAGGCCCATTTTTATTAAGGTATCTTTGTCAAACAGATGCATATCTGTATTCCCAGTCATTTAAAATCCATAGATTAGGGCCTAATGAATTTATTTCAATTGACTGATTTCCTCATATGAACTGTAACTCTGTAAAATCTTTGAAATTGTCGCATGTTCCGTTTATATTTTTGTTCAGTATAGATAGATATCTATATGTGTGTAACTTTTGTAACATTAATGACTGCTACTATCTTGAACAAGTCTATTTTATAGAAGATATACATCAACAAGACAAACCTGGATAAAGAAAGGTTCAATAGAATTACCATTTTGTTGTGGTTTCCAAGTGTGTCTAAACAGTGTTGCTCCTTCTACAAAATAAAAAACAACGTTTTCCCTCCCTCAGTCAGGCTAAAATTATTAATATACTAAAGCTGTAATATAATCTCTCAATCAAGCAAAGAAAATAGCCAGAAAATGAAGAGATAAACAACAACAGAAAACGGGGACCTTTGCTGTTTAGCAAGACAGACCAAAATAGTTCCAGTAAGACTGTACATAATGTGTGACCTAACAATCTGTCTAACGGAACATATAGGCACACATTCTATTAAACAGAAGCTATAGATAGCTAAGCACATAAGACATCCAACTCCACATCTGTCTCTGTGTTTCTACTGAAAGGGAGTGGGCGGCAGGTAACCTAGAGGTTAAGTACGTTCGGACAGTAACCGATAGATACCTGGTTCGAGTTCCGAGCCGACTAGGTGAAAAATCTGTTCACGTGCCCTTGAGCAAGCCACTTGACCATAATTGCTCTTGTAAGTCACTCTGGATAAGAGTGTCTGTTAAATGGCTAAAAGGTCAAGGAATTGTGACCTGTTGCTCATCACCATGTTGGTCCATCTTAACTGTCTAGTGTCGTCTTCTTCCCCGGTCATCTACCTCTTTTCTCCTTCATCTGCACTGATATGACAACACTGGACAGGTGAAAGCCATAATGCCTATTAGGAACTTGCTTTTACCTGTCCAGATGTTTCTAGTCAGTGAATATGGAAGGAGACCAGGAGAAGTGTCCCTTCACCCTACATCCTCTATTGCTGCTCTAAGTTTATCCTCATGTTTACGAAGCTGCCATTTATGACCCTCCTCCTCTCAGCTGGCATGCTATAACCATAACACATTTTTTAGGGTTGAAATAATACGTTCAGGTATGTTTCATTCTTTTGAGGGTCTCTACCTGGGGCGTAATCACTAGGAAGCAAACAGACCGAAACAGGGAGGAACTACCTGAACTTGTCCGCTAAGAAACATGTTTTTGTTGCAAAATGTTTTGATATGGTCTGCAATGCACTAATGAATACACCGCTGTTCTGTGATCAGAGCCACTCAGTTCAATTACTTCTTATGCCTGGGGTTGCTGCTGTTGAACAGGCTGATCCCAGATCCCGTCCGGACGCCCACCCCTGTTCCCACCCCTGGCTGCTGCAGAACCTTGTCCAGCGTAGTCTTCTTGATGGCCGCAGGAGAGATCTTCTCCTGGTCAGCCAAGAACTGGAGCTCCCTGATTGAAAGAAACAAAATAAATGTACATTACCTTTTACTCTTAACAGAGGCTGTTATCCCGAGTGACCTCAAGTCAAATATTCACACACTGACACTCCCGTTTGAGGCACATTATTTAAAAGAGATGGGACTTTGCTCATGGAGTGTGTCTACTATCTGTTAGTTACAAAAAGTTCAGACATATGCATCTAGCACCCTCTGCTGTCTAAACAATAGCAACCAGCCATACAACAGAGCACTATGACACAGATATTAAACACAAACATTCAAATTATTATTATTTTTACACAAAACATATAGGTCTGGTTTCCTGAACCCAGTTTTAGACCAGTCCTGGACTAAAAGCACACTCAATGGAGAATCTCCAATAAAAGTGCTTGTAGGCTGGTTGAATCTGGGTTCGGGACCCATAGCCTAACCGACATCAGTGCTACATCGGTATTATGTGGTTTTATGGAAAAGCCACATTTTGTTAAATGCTATGTCCAGAGACCTACTGGCCTCACCATACCACCAGCCAGGGCTTATCCACAAAGATCCAACATATTGAATGTTGCAGATAGAAATGTAACAGACTTGACATACTTCTTTATTCTTCACGACAGGGGATCATGTCTACTCTACCACGCAGATTTCTATCTGCACATTCCGGTTTGATTTCCAGGACACAGACTTAGCCTAGTCCTTGACTAAAAAGCATTTTCTATGGAGATTTTCCATTGGAAGTGCTTTTTAGTCCAGGAAACTGTCCCTCTAAAGTGGTGCCCAGCCTACCTGGTCCTGATGCAGGAGGCCTCTACAGCATTGATGAGCAGGGCGCGGAAGCCCCCACTCTCCATGACGTGCAGGGCATGAATGGTGGCGCCCCCTGGGGAGCAAACGTTGTCCTTCAGCTGGCCAGGGTGCTGCTCCGAGTCCAACAGCATTTTGGCTGCTCCCTATGGGAAAGACAAAATAGAGACATGAACATACTGTGGTGAATTTGGGCGTAGCCTCAAACGGGGAAGTGGAACCCGGGTCCCTGTGAGCGACAGTAACACATCTTAACCGTTACACCAAGAGATCCGAACCCATTGACGAGGTTGTTAGGTATACCAAGGTTGCTTCAATACGGTACACTCTACAGTCAAGCAAACGTTTGCAGGGCTCATGGTTGTAAGATGTCAAACTCAAGAGAATAATTCTCCACATTTTCACTCAGATGCAATAGATTTCTTTCAAAATGTTTCCAGATCAAAATCTGTAGTATAATAAAAAAAGAAAACATTCACAAGCAGTTCTCAAAAGAGATTTCTGACTGAGATTATATTCAGGGCTTGCCTGATTGCTAGTCTCTGTTCAGCGTTTACATTCCCCTCATTGTACTCTGTGTCATTTGCCAAAGATAGCTGTGGGAGTTATCGAATCAGGATCAAATCCTCTGATCTCCTCAAGCTCATTAATGATAGAATGTTCATATTTGAAGAAAGACCACTCTTTGGCAAATGACACGGTGTACAAGGAGTGTAATGTTACAGAGACTGGTACCAAGACTAATTCAGGGCTAGACGTTCATAGAGAATGCATGTAGATGATGTTCTCACCAGCAGGGCCTGTGCTCCAAGCCGTATAGCCAGTCTCCTGGGCAGACCCATTTTCACCCCCCCGTCAGCAAGCGCTTCCACAGCTGTAAATGCCTGTAGGGAGACAAAGACGAACACGCACTTATCATATGCACACTCATCACGTGTGTAAAACACAGTTCAAAATGGGCTCTGGAGATTATACAAGAGAGAAAAGAGTTAACAGAAATGACTAGCCAGCCAGTAGTTAAAGCAGGCATAGTAGGCGTTCTCCTAGGAGCTAGGCAAGGTCCACTTCTTATAACCAATTCATTGCATGGATGATCATGAAAATAATGAGCTAAAATAGTTTTACAACCCAAAGGTATGGTTGTAGCCCACTGGGCTAGCCTAGGCATTAGCATGAGGAGCTAGTCTTCTGGTGTCAGGAGAGGTCAGTCATCCCACAAGCAGGGTTCACTGAACCACCTCAGTTACAGTGGCAGACATACAAAGCACAATTTAAAATAAGCACATCAGAGTTATCTTGTTGCAGGTGTGTGGGTATAATGTGGTATCTTAAAATAAAGGAGAAACCTGCACACTACTCCTGCTCGTACTGTATCACTTTTAATCACAGTTTATTCAAGCATGTCGGCCTCTTGGCCGTCAGAGCTTTTGTGATAGTCAATGTAAAATACAAACTACAATAACGTAACCACTCACATAGGCGGGTCCACTGCCACTGAGTCCGGTGACGGCATCGATCAGGTCCTCCTCCACCTCCGTGCAGTAGCCCACACTGGCCATCAGCTGCTCCAGCAGCCTCCCGTCCTCTAGCTCGGCGTGGGTACCCGTGGCGTAGACCGTGGCTCCCTCCCGAACCACCACTGGGGTGTTGGTCATGCATCGCATCACCTTGGGGAACGGGCGGTACTGGAGCAGCTTCTGCAAAGGGCAGGGGGAGAATAACACAGAAGTTAAGATTACTTGATAGAAACATGAGGAAAAGCTTCATGAAAGCGGTCTCTGCAGTGACACTTCGTTTACGTTTTTTTTAACTTGCAATGACTTGGATATGTGGTTGTGTGGGGGCCAACCCAGATACAAGTATGTGGACACCACTTCAAATTAGTGAATTTGGCTATTTCAGCCACACCCGTTGCTGACAGGTGTATAACATCGAGCACACAGCCATGCAATCTCCATAGACAGACATTGGCAGTAGAATGGCGCGTACAGTCCTTTCCAACAAGTCAGTTCGTCAAATTTCTGCCCTCCTAGAGTTGCCCCGGTCAACTGAAAGTGCTGTTATTGTGAAGTGGAACCGCCTAGAAGCAACAATGGCTCAGCCGCAAAGTGGTAGGCCACACAAGCTCATAGAACGGGACCACCGAGTGCTGAAGCGAGTAGCGTATAAAAATCCTCTGTCCTCGGTTGCAACACTCACTAACGAGTTCCAAACTGCCTCTGGAAGAAACGTCAGAACAAGAACTGTTCGACGGGAGCTTCATGAACTGGGTTTCCATGGCCGAGCAGCCGCACACAAGCCTAAGATCACCATGCGCAATGCCAAGCGTCGACTGGAGTGGTTTAAAGCTCGCAGCCATTGGACTCTGGAGCAGTGGAGATGCGTTCTCTGGAGTGATGCATCACGCTTCACCATCTGGCAGACAAATCTGTGGGGGAAATCAACTCCATATTAATGCTCATGATTTTGGAATGAGATGTTCGACGAGCAGGTGCCCACATACTTTTGGACATGTAGTGTATATCCTTACTCATCTTTTCTTACAATCACATCATAAATAACCTGCCTAATGACTCACAACTTCAACATGTTCTAAAAGTAGGCAAGTGTTTTCCATCATTCTCTGTGCCCCAGATTACACAGGACACAGAATTCTCAGAGGCCTCATCTCGTGACAATCCAACCTTGAACGGTCTCAAACTGCTGAATCTCACGCTATGTACCGAAAGTAGCAGATGTCTCACTGTTACCATGTTCAATTGAAAGTTGTATCAGGTTCAAATCAACCAACGTCTGTAATGATGCATGTACACAGCATTCAGAATGACTATATAATGTTGACACTCAGAAGAATCATTTGCCTTTGAGCCATGCCTTTTCAGCCATCTTGCTTTTGGCCTTTTTCACATGACCACTTGTCACCGAAAGCTCTGTATTAAAACATTTACTTCCACCAGATCCTAGAAGTCTAGTCTCCTCTTTTACCTTTTCAAAGTCAACTTACTACTGCAGAATTACAGCTTACGGTTGTTTTTAACCTACCACTCGCACACTGACTGGAAACTGCTCTGGATAAGAGCGTCTGCTAACGGACTAAAATGTAATGTAAATGTCACTAAGACAAGGGTTAAGTTAACAACAAATACCACTGAGCTACGGTATTGAAGGTACATTTTTGTTTAGAAGTAGTGTATTAGGCACATCCCGTAACTTGCAGGTGCAGCATACAAAAGTAAAAGACAATATAGAAAGATAACATACCCACAAACAGTTGAACGCTTCCTCAGTTTTATTGTGCAACGTTTTGAACCAAGACCTTTCTGGCATTACAAAAAGCTTGATTTTGCTGTTTTGTGGTCTGGTTCTCTCAAATATCACAGTATGAATTTATCCTGATTCTCTATTTGTCAGTCTCTTGTGAGAGCGCATGACTGTTCAACAGATTGCAGTGTGTGGCAGCTTTCCCAGTATCAGAACAGAGGGCTGAGGTATTTTCAGCGGGAACAGAATGGAAGGGCGATTCATGTTGTAGCAGCCGGAAGTTGCTATGTCCTAGGGCTATGTGAGACCAGAGCACGGTAGTGACTGAGGGGGCAGGGAGAGAATCTCAATGGCATTCCATTGATTTATTGCGTCCTCTCACCTCCTTCAATTGAGATTCTCCCAGGGAGAGGAGAGGGACTTCTGACCTCATCCAATGGGTTTTGAGGACGACGAGAGAGGACGCGAGGAATCAAGGAAATGCAATTTAGATTCTGGAACTGGAAGCCTCAGGTTAGGCTATAACAGAGGGCTGTAGCTTCATTGATCTGACAGGATGTAACAAGTTATTTCAAAGCAGGATTCCACCAGAATGCTTTCACCTATCCAATCACATCAGGGGCTTGTTCAATAGGCACCAATCGTAAGAAAACCAGTGAGATACTCATCCAATAAGAAATATACATTTCAGTTCTGTTGCAAAACGTTCTATTCTGTGCGCTAATGAACACAACCCAGATCCGTAGTTCAGTACTGAGAGAGAAAGTGAGAGACAAAGCACTAGCTAAAGTCAACTTTAATTGGATTTCTCAGTATGAATCTATCCTGATGTTGTATTTTTGTCACTTTTCCGTTTTCTGTTGCAAAACATTTCTAAAGATCTGTAAATCAGTAGAGAGAGAAAGCTCTAGCTACAGTCGACTTTCTCTGGACTCCAAACTGACCTTCTCAATGGAGCTGATGGTGACACCGGCTGCACAGGACACAATGAGGTGGCGGTCCTCAATGTCCGGTCCGATCTCATCCAACACGAAGGGGATGATGTGTGGTTTGACAGCCAGAAACAGAACGTCACTCTTGTTCACCACCTCCTTGTTGCTGGTTGTGAGATTGACACCCATTTTCTGTGTAGAAGAGCACAGACAGTGTTGATCATTACCCCTCAGTATGATAGCATTTCTAAAATATAATTGAAATGAGCAAATGTATTATTCTGTGCCTTTTTCTCGCTCTGTCTTTCTTTCTCTATGTATCTCGCTTGTGTGTGTGTGGGATTTCATTTGAGTGTAGCCGATGCGAGATGGTAATAGATATGCTGTAACTGAGGAAACTTATTCCCACAAAACATCCAGCGCACCCCAATGACTGATGCATTCTACTCACCCGCAGTCCTGACACTGTGGGAAGATCTGTGTCTGGGGAGCTGGCAGTAATCCTCTGGGTGGCAATGACACCTGCAGGGATGGGAGAGGGGAAAATCAACTGGAATACCCTGTTGGCTGTGTTTTGGACACTGGTGACCAGCCTTTGCCGTGTTCTGGACACTGGTGTAATCTAAAAATGAAATATTTGTATACAACTAAAACAAAACTAAAAACTAGCAAATTAGGCCTGAAAACGAACAAATGATAATAACCTTGGATCGGTGTGGTCAGACCAGCTTAACCAAGACCATGGTGGCCCAGCTTGGTCACCAGCATAAGATGGTATGTGTCCGAAACACAGCGAAGGCTGGTCACCAGCAAAACCATCTCTTGACCATGCTGGTAAACCAGCATAACCAGCTCAACCATGCCAGTCAGACCAACTTGACCAGCACCAGACCAGCTAAACATTTGGGCTGGTCTACACTGTTTTTTCAGCAGGGCACTGAAGTGGTTAACACAGAATACATTTCAATCATGAAATCACTATACATTAATTTGGGGTTCGAACTTCATATATGACAATATAGAATGGCTCATGCTCCTCAAAGCATAGCCAGCAGACCGGACCCTCTTGCTTACAGCCTTAATAGGGTCGGACAGCATTCCTGTGTATATTAAGACACTGTGGAGCCAGCTAGGACCTCAATCCAGGGATGAGAAATGCACTGTCCTCCGAATTGTCCTGTTATCCCAACGGTTACACAGAGGAGAAGATTGAACGACTGCTCATAGGAACATTCAGAGTAAAAATTTGTTTCTGGATTGTGGTATGTTTTCCCGAGCCATATCTCGCTCCAGCTCTGCAGTGTCTTAATATACACATGAATGCTGTCCGACCTTAGTGCAGCTGTAAGCAAGTGGGTCGGATCTGCCAGGTACTAAAAGCAATGCTTAGATGGTTACCTGCAGCGCTGAATCCCTTCACCAAAGCATGGGCCAACTGACCCGCTCCGATGAACCCCACGCTCATTCTGAAGTTTCTGATGTTGCTGTGAAGGCAAATCAAATCAAATGTATTTATAAAGCCCTTCTTACATCAGCTGATATCTCAAAGTGCTGTACAGAAACCCAGCCTAAAACCCCAAACAGAAAGCATTTCAGGTGTAGATGTAGAAGGCAAAGGACACTGGTAATATCAAGAGACACACAGGTATATGCCATTCACATAACCTGTCCACCCGCCTTGTGTAAACAACAAAGAATATGTACCATTTACAGTAAACCGTAGTTACTTCCTGATAACAAATGGAATCACAACACATGCAGTTATGACACAGTTGAAGCAATGCCGACAGCTGCCTGCAACGAAGTAACGTTAGCCTAAATATTTCACAGACGATTCAAACTTACGGATGTTGCGACGATGTATAAGTTGTTTCCTTTTCCAATGTTGCCGCCAAACATATAATTCAACAGTTACAGTTGTAACCGCGTTAACATAGTTTCCACCCCAAAAACCGACTATGATAATGACATGCAAAGTGACCAATAGACTGAGAGAGTCGCTAAACGTCTAACCAATGCCGGTGGCAGCATTCATTTATTGTGCAGTTATGGGTGGGCTCTGTAAACTGTGTACAGCCAGTTGCATCAGCCTTGCAAGTAGTGCGTGGAGAAGAAACCTCTAGGTTACGTTCCAGATCATGCCCTTCTAGTGTCTGAAACCCGGAAGAGCATTCATTATTACAGAATAAAAGCGCTGTTCTTTTATTTACTGCCTTAACACATCGATTTGTTAGTGATAACATGTACTATCAAGGTATTTGCTTCTCTATTTCAGGACACTAATCCTAAAAGGCAGAGGCCTGTTATAATTCACTCATACATTAGGGAATTGTAATGTTGAGATGGTGTTTTCACAATTTATACGGTAGCCTAGTACCAGCTTTGTTTTGGGTGTCAGTTGAGGACAGGTGAGGACAGAACAGTTTGAACAGAGCCATCATGGTTTCTTGGCCCCCATTAATCCTAGTCCATTCTTCATTTAAAGTGCATTTTAGTCCAGTAAACCAGTCCATACCTCACAGGCTATAATGCTATAAAAATGTAAGATCACAGATCCTCTGACAGAGCAGCATTTTGTGTCAGAAACAAAATCTTATATATCTGATTGACTAGATGCATCAGTAATGTTCATGCCTATTACTAGCTAGTCTGCAGCCTACTGTTCATGAAGGGAGAGACAAGGGGAGAGAGATTATTACTAGCTAGTCTGCAGCCTACTGTTCATGAAGGGAGAGACAAGGGGACAGAGATTATTACTAGCTAGTCTGCAGCCTACTGTTCATGAAGGGAGAGACAAGGGGAGAGAGACTATTACTAGCTAGTCTGCAGCCTACTGTTCATGAAGGGAGAGACAAGGGGAGAGAGATTATTACTAGCTAGTCTGCAGCCTACTGTTCATGAAGGGAGAGACAAGGGGAGAGAGATTATTACTAGCTAGTCTGCAGCCTACTGTTCATGAAGGGAGAGACAAGGGGAGAGAGACTATTACTAGCTAGTCTGCAGCCTACTGTTCATGAAGGGAGAGACAAGGGGAGAGAGATTATTACTAGCTAGTCTGCAGCCTACTGTTCATGAAGGGAGAGACAAGGGGAGAGAGATTATTACTAGCTAGTCTGCAGCCTACTGTTCATGAAGGGAGAGACAAGGGGAGAGAGACTATTACTAGCTAGTCTGCAGCCTACTGTTCATGAAGGGAGAGACAAGGGGAGAGAGATTATTACTAGCTAGTCTGCAGCCTACTGTTCATGAAGGGAGAGACAAGGGGACAGAGATTATTACTAGCTAGTCTGCAGCCTACTGTTCATGAAGGGAGAGACAAGGGGAGAGAGATTATTACTAGCTAGTCTGCAGCCTACTGTTCATGAAGGGAGAGACAAGGGGAGAGAGATTATTACTAGCTAGTCTGCAGCCTACTGTTCATGAAGGGAGAGACAAGGGGACAGAGATTATTACTAGCTAGTCTGCAGCCTACTGTTCATGAAGGGAGAGACAAGGGGAGAGAGATTATTACTAGCTAGTCTGCAGCCTACTGTTCATGAAGGGAGAGACAAGGGGAGAGAGATTATTACTAGCTAGTCTGCAGCCTACTGTTCATGAAGGGAGAGACAAGGGGAGATAGATTATTACTAGCTAGTCTGCAGCCTACTGTTCATGAAGGGAGAGACAAGGGGAGAGAGATTATTACTAGCTAGTCTGCAGCCTACTGTTCATGAAGGGAGAGACAAGGGGACAGAGATTATTACTAGCTAGTCTGCAGCCTACTGTTCATGAAGGGAGAGACAAGGGGAGAGAGATTATTACTAGCTAGTCTGCAGCCTACTGTTCATGAAGGGAGAGACAAGGGGAGAGAGATTATTACTAGCTAGTCTGCAGCCTACTGTTCATGAAGGGAGAGACAAGGGGAGAGAGATTATTACTAGCTAGTCTGCAGCCTACTGTTCATGAAGGGAGAGACAAGGGGAGAGAGATTATTACTAGCTAGTCTGCAGCCTACTGTTCATGAAGGGAGAGACAAGGGGAGAGAGATGAACAGGAGCACAGACTAAACAATCTGTTCATTTTAATGACATTTTGAATATTCACAAGTGTCAGAACTTTTCTATCGGCTTAAATCATTGAGTACATCGCATGGTTGTCATTACAATACAGTGTTCAGGGATGTTTTGCAGTGCAGACTTCACATATCAAAAAGTGGTAGCTGTACATATGCAGTCAATTCCATAACCCCCCCCCACACACACACACACACACACACACACATACACACACACACTCACACATACTGTATATTACCAATTTCGTATTGACAGTTGATACACTGAACATTCAGCTCATAATGAATCTACACACTGACTGAACTTGGACTAAAACAAGAGGAGTTGAAGATGAAACATGCAGTTGGGTTTTAGTATAAACACCAAAAGTACTCAATGATGGAAAGCCAATTCAACACACTACACATTACACTTTTTATATTATTCATTATTAGAAAAAACATCTTAGTTAAGATAAAAGTTTCTTGAAACACAATAAATAAAACAGACTATTTCAAGACATGAAAACAACCCAATGATGATTTACGACGTCCTTCAATACATAATGGGCGACATGTTTATAGTACAAAAGCAAAGTACAAAAATGACCATGAACCTCGTTATAATCTTGAAAATGTTTTTCAACAATGTGCATTATTAGTAGGCGACTACATTTGATTGATTGCTCGGTTTACTAAACCTTATAAATAATAGCTTCTTTATAATGCAGATTGTAGAGGAAAAGTTTCAGTTTAAATCACACTGCCAGATTATGAGGTTACACATTTCTTTCGCATTTAGCACATCGCTGTTGCACTACGAAAATGTCTCCCAACATGTTCAAAGCTCTGAATTAAACCAATGTACTGCACCATAAGACAAAGTGCCTACAACAGTACTGGCCCTTGTCTCAGGTTTCTCTTAGAGATTATAATACTGATAATAATGTTAAGACATAACACTGATGTTAAGAAAGACACAGCACTGATGTTAAGTAAGACATAACACTGATGTTAACAACACTGATGTTAAGAAAGACATAACACTGATGTTAAGACATAACACTGATGTTAAGAAAGACATAACACTGATGTTAACAACACTGATGTTAAGAAAGACATAACACTGATGTTAAGACATAACACTGATGTTAAGAAAGACACAACACTGATGTTAAGAAAGACACAATCCTGATGTTAAGAAAGACACAACCCTGATGTTAAGAAAGACACAACACTGATGTTAAGAAAGACACAACACTGATGTTAAGAAAGACACAACACTGATGTTAAGAAAGACATAACACTGATGTTAAGAAAGACACAACACTGATGTTAAGAAAGACACAACACTGATGTTAAGAAAGACACAACACTGATGTTAAGAAAGACACAACACTGATGTTAAGAAAGACACAACACTGATGTTAAGAAAGACACAACACTGATGTTAAGAAAGACACAACACTGATGTTAAGAAAGACATAACACTGATGTTAAGAAAGACATAACACTGATGTTAAGAAAGACATAACACTGATGTTAAGAAAGACATAACACTGATGTTAAGAAAGACATAACACTGATGTTAAGAAAGACATAACACTGATGTTAAGAACACTGATGTTAAGAAAGACGTAACACTGATGTTAAGAAAGACACAACACTGATGTTAAGAAAGACACAACACTGATGTTAAGAAAGACACAACACTGATGTTAAGAAAGACACAACACTGATGTTAAGAAAGACATAACACTGATGTTAAGAAAGACACAACACTGATGTTAAGAAAGACACAACACTGATGTTAAGAAAGACACAACACTGATGTTAAGAAAGACACAACACTGATGTTAAGAAAGACATAACACTGATGTTAAGAAAGACATAACACTGATGTTAAGAAAGACATAACACTGATGTTAAGACACAACACTGATGTTAAGAAAGACATAACACTGATGTTAACAACACTGATGTTAAGAAAGACGTAACACTGATGTTAAGAAAGACACAACACTGATGTTAAGAAAGACACAACACTGATGTTAAGAAAGACACAACACTGATGTTAAGAAAGACACAACAAGGCACAAAGCCATAACATCATTGAGGCGATATGTAATCTGTAGTTGGCATGGGGCATTCAGAGACACTTGAGTGGAGATGCTGTGTGTCATTTCCAGTGTGGTCTCTGTCTGTCTCTGAGGGCCAGGGGTGCAACTCAAAAGTCTATACCCTCTATTCCTCGTATCCCCTCTCCACGCCTCCTCACAACGTCAGAGCGAGGCAGAAGTCCATTCAAATATCGTATCTCCTCTTGTCTTCTCCAATGCTCTCCTCCTTTACCTCGTACGCCGTGTCCAATGAGGAACCGAGGAAAAAACTTTTGAGATTCACCCCAGGAGGGAGGAGGGTAGAGGGGTCCCCAGGAGTGAGGAGGGTAGAGGGGTCCCCAGGAGTGAGGAGGGGTCCTCAGGCATCAGAGTGGAGTGAGGAGGGTGGAGGGGTCCTCAGGCAGCAGAGTGGAGCGAGGAAAGTGGGAAGGGGCCTCAAGTAGCAGAGTGGAGTGAGGAGGATGGAGGGGTCCTCAAGCAGCGAAGTGGAGTGAGGAGGGTGGAGGGGTCCTCAAGCAGCGGAGTGGAGTGAGGAGAGTGGAGGGGTCCTCAAGCAGCGGAGTGGAGTGAGGAGGGTGGAGGGGTCCTCAAGCAGCGGAGTGGAGTGAGGAGGGTGGAGGGGTCCCCAAGCAGCGGAGTGGAGTGAGGAGGGTGGAGGGGTCCTCAAGCAGCGGAGTGGAGTGAGGAGGGTGGAGGGGTCCTCAAGCAGCGGAGTGGAGGGTGGAGGGGTCCTCAAGCAGCGGAGTGGAGTGAGGAGGGTGGAGGGGTCCTCAAGCAGCGGAGTGGAGTGAAGAGGGAGGAGGGGTCCTCAAGCAGCAGAGTGGGAGACAAAGCGGATCCTCTGGGAGTAGATTAGGTCGCTGAAGTACAGCACCATGTTGACATGGGTGAACACCGCCACCACCAGCTTGCTGTCCCAGGGACAGTTCTCCCAGGGACAGCCGTCGGGGCGACCCGGCGTGCCATACTTCCTGTCGAAGCTAAAGATGGGCCACACCAGGGCTGCGCTCAGGTACAGCAGCGTCGCCAGGAACGTGTAGATGATCACGAAGCGGTCGAAGGGGAAGCGCAGGGGCAGAGCCGAGGCTTTTCCCGACACGGTCACAGCGATCACGACCACGGTGATGGAGAAGCACAGGCTGTAGACCACCACACAGTAATGAGTGGGGATGTGGCGGTTGTACTCGCTGCCGTTGGCCAGTGCCCCGAATATAATGCAGGCCACGAAGGCCTGGACCACCTTGAGCATGCCTGACATGGTGGCCATGTAGCCCACCACATGGCCGGGTTTGGCCCGGGTCAGGAACACCTCAGCCGCGTAGGCGAAGCAGCAGAAACTGGAGCACACGGTGACAGCGATGCGGTAGTTGCGCACCTCGCAGCCCCCGTCAGACTTGGAGCACTGGGAGCGCAGGAAGTAGACGGGGTAGACGACGGAGGCGGCGACATACATGAGTGTGGCGAGCATGGCGAACGCCACGGTGAGGTTGTCCCAGGAGATGGGCATGCAGCAGGGGAGGCGTGTCACATCCATGGTGAACACCAGCAGGGTCATGGCGAAGCAGAAGCACCACACAAACATGCAGTAGATACCATAGGCGTGGTTGTATCCGGCGCTGTGGGCCACCAGGGCTATGATGGTGCAGCCCAGGAGGAGCTGGAGCATACGGGCCGCTCCTAGAGGAGACAGCACCGCCGCCTTGTTCAGGTAGTGTCCGCCTTGGGAGTCCATGGTCACACCTCCTGTCCCCTAATTGCCAAAAGCTGTCTGGGTGTCTCTTCTTCCCAATGATGACTCCAGGCAGCCTCCTTTCCTTCAGGTTAGGTGTCGTTGCTGTCTGGGTCTGGGTGTCACTTACACTCAACAATGCCCCCAGGCAGCCTCCTTCCTATGCCTCCAGTTGGCCTCCTTCCTATGCCTCCAGTTGGCCTCCTTCCTATGCCCCCAGGCAGCCTCCTTCCTATGCCTTCAGACAGCCTCCTTCCTATGTCTTCAGACAGCCTCCTTCCTATGCCTCCAGTTGGCCTCCTTCCTATGCCTCCAGTTGGCCTCCTTCCTATGCCTCCAGACAGCCTCCTTCCTATGCCTCCAGTTGGCCTCCTTCCTATGCCTCCAGTTGGCCTCCTTCCTATGCCTCCAGTTGGCCTCCTTCCTATGCCTCCAGACAGCCTCCTTCCTATGCCTCCAGACAGCCTCCTTCCTATGCCTTCAGACAGCCTCCTTCCTATGCCTTCAGACAGCCTCCTTCCTATGCCTCCAGACAGCCTCCTTCCTATGCCTTCAGACAGCCTCCTTCCTATGCCTCCAGACAGCCTCCCTCCCTTCAAGCTGGGTGTCCTTGGCCTGACTCTCCCCCTTTCTCTCTCTCTGTGTGGGGACCTCGCCCTTTGCCTGGCTCTTTTTATAGACAGGTCTAATTACAAATCTCTCTCTATGTTTCCCTGCATGCACCTTGTAATTACTGCAGTGTGTTGGAGATCAGGTTACAGTCGGCCACAATGGTGTTCAACTTACAACGCAGTCAGAGCCTTGAGCAGTGCTGATTTCATCTTCCCTGTCAACAGTTTAGCAATTTTGGATTCTCAAATAACATCAAAGCTTGTAACTTCTTTGCTTCTCTAACGGTAATAATTGAATGTTGATCCAAGTGATCTGTCTAGTTTCTTACAGATGCTTGTATCAATAATCACAGATCGAGATAAAGTCACAGATCGAGATAAAGTCACAGATTGAGATTGACGGTGGCCAGATATAACATTACCCTTGTGTTTTAACTGAAAAGTCCAACTCAGTCACAAAGGGTCTTGTTGTTCACTTCTCCTTCAGGTTATGGAAGAGCAACAAGTTCCTCGCTCCCAACACGTCACTCCAGAGATCCAGAGCCCAACAATCCATCAACAGGCTCATCCAAACGCAGTACAGTTACATGGACATGGGGGAGTGCTCCAATAATAACCCACTATAGAACGGGGGGGTTAGGTTGTTGTTCTGGTTGTAGTCCTGTGTCCCATGCGGGCAGCTGTACTAGGCTTGTCAATGTCCAATACTGATCAGCTCTGTCCTTGTAATCCTTCCACTGCCAGGACCTAAGCTCCCTGGAAAAGTCCTCCTCACTGTCTGATCTCTGTCTCGTGTCCCTCTTTCTCCCTCTCTTCTTCTCTCTCTCCCTCCCTCTCTCTTTCTCTCTCTCCCTCTCACCCTCTCTCTCCTGATGTGTTCTCTCTCTCTCTCTCTCTCTCACACACACCACACACACACACACACACACACACACACACACACACACACACACACACACACACACACACACACACACACACACACACACACACACACACACACACACACACACACACACACCCACCCTCTCTCTCCTATATGACAGTATGTGCCCCATAGGCTGCCAGGGCAAGTTATTTAAATGACTGCTCTGCCCAGCCCAGGGTTATGGGCCAGGCCGGGTCTATAAATAGGGGACTATATTCCACAGAGGAATGGGGTGGGAGCCCACATGTCCAGGTCCGCCCCCGTCAGGCACCAGCGTGGGGAGTCGTGTTTCTGGGACAGAGGGAACTTACTTAGAGTCAGACTCTCTCTCTCTCTTTCTCATTCTCTCTCATTCTCTCTCTCTTTCTCTCGTTCTCTCTATCTCTCTCTATCATGCTCTGTCTCTCACCGGGAGACTGCCTGGCATTTATCCCCAATGTAATGACAGGGGAAAGAGCCCAAGACAGCCATTTGGGCCAGCAGTTATATACAGGTCCTAGGGATGATTATACACGAGATACTAGTAGCTACCAGCTTTGAGCTTTATGTGAGTAAAATGGAGGCTTTAACTAATTACCAGTTTGGGGAAACACTGAAGCAGGTTAATATTCAAAAGATTTTGAGTCGAGTTTTGAGTTTGAGTTTCATGTGACAATCAAGGTATAGTAACTAATTGAAATGAATTTGTAAATAAAATAAAAGCCTGATAAGATGTTGAGTTTCTACATTTTAATAATTTAGCAGACACTTGGCCAGAGCTATGTTTAAGTGCATTTAAAATAAGGTAGATAGGGAAAGTAAAACCTTCTTCAAAATAGACGCTATCTACAATATCAGTTTCTACCCTAATACATATGTGCGTGTACTGTGTGAGTCAAGGAGTCCACTATTGGTACTGTAGATTGAGGCAGAATGGCGAAGACAACAAGGAGTCCACTATTGGTACTGTAGATTGAGGCAGAATGGCGAAGACAACAAGGAGTCCACTATTGGTACTGTAGATTGAGGCAGAATGGAGAAGACAACAAGGAGTCCACTATTGGTACTGTAGATTGAGGCAGAATGGCGAAGACAACAAGGAGTCCACTATTGGTACTGTAGATTGAGGCAGAATGGCGAAGACAACAAGGAGTCCACTATTGGTACTGTAGATTGAGGCAGAATGGCGAAGACAACAAGGAGTCCACTATTGGTACTGTAGATTGAGGCAGAATGGTGAAGACAACAAGGAGTCCACTATTGGTACTGTAGATTGAGGCAGAATGGAGAAGACAACAAGGAGTCCACTATTGGTACTGTAGATTGAGGCAGAATGGTGAAGACATCAAAAAGACAACAAGGAGTCCACTATTGGTACTGTAGATTGAGGCAGAATGGCGAAGACAACAAGGAGTCCACTATTGGTACTGTAGATTGAGGCAGAATGGCGAAGACAACAAGGAGTCCACTATTGGTACTGTAGATTGAGGCAGAATGGCGAAGACAACAAGGAGTCCACTATTGGTACTGTAGATTGAGGCAGAATGGTGAAGACATCAAAAAGACAACAAGGAGTCCACTATTGGTACTGTAGATTGAGGCAGAATGGCGAAGACAACAAAAAGACAACAAGGAAACATTTATTTTGAACTAATTGTAATTTGTCCTTTCGTTAGTCTGATACAAAGACATGCAATCAACACAAAGAGAAAAAAAACAGCAATGTATTTACAATTTACAAAGAATCACTTCTCTGTGAATATAGCACTTATAAATATGATTTACATAACAAAATAAATATGTAAATTTCCAATGTAGCTTGAATTGTCTCTGTTAAAAAATATGTTACAGAACAAAATGACAATGACTAATACCTTTCCTTCTCTGGTGTCTGCTGAAAGAGGTCCTTTAAAACATAGTTTATACGACTTAACATTGAGCATTACAGTACATACAACATTATCATTATATTAAAAAGTGATTTTCTATTAAAAATATAAAGAAAAGGAGTTACAATAGTGAACACTTAAAAATAACCTATACAAACACTCAGACAAAAATAATCCAGTATGTGATATTCTTCTCCATTTGAATGGAAATTGCATTGATTCTACAGTTTGTTGTTCAACCAAGCCCATCTAATATGTAGTTCACCTTCTGATGCAATGATATACTGTATGCATGGAAACTGTCATGGCGGACTAAAAAGGAGTATAGCTGATGATTCTGTTGAGAGGTAAAGAGGACTACATGCATTGGCACTGTGGAATAGATGAACTATTGGTGGGCCTGTGTGAGTGACCTACAGAACCTGGAGTCATGCAGTTTTTGTTTCATTTTCAGATACTTTGAGTGTTTGTTTGAGCCTGCGTGGAGGAGTGCTAGATGGGGAGGGTGAGTGGCTTGCACTTTTGGGACTATTCTATTGTTTCCATTGTGCCAGACATGCTAAATCAAGGTCCACCAGCACTGAGACCCATCTGAGCAGCACAAATCAGGGAGAGTGCTGTAGAACTGTAGACTGGCACGGTGTGGACATGAGATCCTACTTTATGGTCAATCATAGAAACAGAATTCCTCTAGAATACATCTACCTATATGTCTACCTGTGTCAAGGTAAGGACTGTAGTTACCTGTATAATGGACTCTTCTCTACCACAACCATCTGAATCGTCATTTCTTTAGTTGAAAGCCCCATGAGAAACCTTTGTTTGAACTTTCATGATGTTCCTCCAATTGCCAATAGGTGGCACCCAATCACTACCTTTGGTGGTTGTGTCAAAGTTCTCATTGGTCCTCATACAATTCCTGCGGTTTTCAAATGAACCTGAACATGTATTGCTACAGATCATTATATAAAGGTTCATTCCGGTCTCGCAATCTGACTGGTCAATTCCGGGTTGCAGCCGTGATGTTATGCCTTTATGATACTGTATCAATCTATAGAGTAACAAACTGTCAGCCAGCTGGTGATTTGTTTAATGTGTTGCCTAGCATCACATTAAGAACAGTCTGATGTTGTTGTTACAGTGTGCTGTGGTGATGATCAGGGGTGAGAGCTGGGTTGCTGCATTCTTCCTTTCTCATCCTCCCTCTCTCTTTCCACTCTTTTCCCATCCCTCCACTGCCTTGGAGATGAGACGGGGGTAAATACTGACCCTGTTCAGGAGGGTGCACGGGTTACAGAACGTTCAGATAGATATGTGTTGTGTAGAGTAGATGTGATATCTGGCAAGTTCCTATTGGGAATCGTGCCTGATCTATTCGTTCCATTTCTATCTGTAACATTCTGAACGTTTCACCTCACTGAATAATCCACAGTTGTTTCCATGTTATTTGTGCATCCCAAATGGCACCCTAGTGCCTGGTGGCACCCTAGTGCCTGGTCAAAAGTAGTGCACTATATAGGGAATAGGGTGGCATTTGGGAAGCAGTCACTGCCTCCTTAGAGAAGGACTACTTGTCCAGTGCTTTCCACACCTTTAATGTGTGTGTGCCTGTTCTTGACTTGAGGAGAAAATACTGTGGTAGAAGAGACCCACAGTTAGACAGACTTAAACATTGTGTTTACTTCATATACTTTACATAGACTCCTTTAAAAAACTTCCTTAAGTCATTGCTGCCTTTTTTAAACAATGACACAATTAAAAACTATCAACACAGGATAAAAGTTAAGGTAAATAAACAAAACGAACAGAGAAAATAGCAACTAAACAATGAGCATCCTTAAAACTGGATTACATTCGTGATTTTTCTTTTTCTTTTACAACCAAAAGATAATTTAAGGAGAGTAGCAGAGAGGTGTGCCTTGTCTGTGTGGCGTGTTAGCCCCAGTACTCCTAACAGTACTGGGTTGTGAGAGGCTCTGTCGGGTGGGTTGGGGGTGAGGGGTTAGGGGTCAGACTGTAGCCCTTAGGTGTGACTGAGGTTAGGGCTGAGGTGAATGGGATGAGGACAGGGAACATGGGGAGCAGAGCTGGAGGTATCAGATGTGGGGAACAGACTTGGTGTCGAATCCTACCTTGAGATCCACACAAAACTCAAGTCTTTTGCTTAAAAGGCTACTTCAAGTTGAAAATAAGCTAAACACCCCCCCCCCCAAAAAAGTGAACTATCCCTTTAAATCAAACATTGATGTCAATGGGAGATTAAAACAAGTATTTTTTTTAAAGCATATTTTCTGGGATCTCAAAGTTAGGATTTGGCCCCATAGCCCCCTGGTTTAGTCTACTGTACTAAGACTTTACTCCTGTCTCCTTAGCTCCCGCTGCTCAGCATCCCCAGTAGCTTGCTGGGGTCCATGCCCTGCTGCTGGGCCATCTTCTGCACGTCAAAGCCCATGTGCATGAGGAACTGGATCACGTTCATCTCCTGGCCCGTGAACTGATCCCTGATGGTGGGGCAGGTGGGGTTGCAGTGTGGCCAGGGGCAGCTGTCAATCAAATGGACAGGGCAGCCCTTGGGAGGGGCCTTGTTGCTCCGGCTGTTGTCTTGGAGACTGCGGTCCCAGCAGTGCAGGGCTCGGGGAAGGGAGGTGCCTTTGACCTGAACGTCGATCCAGTAACTGTAACAGACCAGCCACAAGAGGGCACTGTTAGATCACGGCGAGTCACAGAATAAACCGCTAGCTGACAGAATTATCTCTCTCTAATTAGAGTGGTGTTCAGTAGGGGAAAAAGCAGTGAACGGGGGAGGTACTATTTAGATTTGTCCAATAACAACACAGATTTCCATTTTTTGTTCCAAAATGTTTTTTGTATATGGTGTGCCCTACTGAACGCGACCCAGGTTTGAAGAAAGTTGAAAAACCAAGTGATAAATGTGTCCAATAACAACACAAATTTCAGTTTCCTGTTGTAAAACCTTTATATACGATGTGCCCAACTGAACATGACCCAGGTGGAAGATGAAAGACCGAGAGATTGATACTTACTTCCTTGTGATGACTTCATGTGAGAGGCAAGCTGGAGCAAACATGGCCCTGAAAATGTATGCAAATACATGAGACTTGTTGAACACAGTTGGCAGCATAACCTTGACACACTGTCTGTCTGTCAATCTTTACAATTCATTTAAGTTTGCTGCTAGAGTTACTGTAAGTTTGCTGTAAGAGTTCATGTAGGTTTGCTGTATGAGTTACTGTACGTTTGCTGTATGAGTTCATGTAGGTTTGCTGTATGAGTTACTGTACGTTTGCTGTATGAGTTACTGTAGGTTTGCTGTAAGAGTTCATGTAGGTTTGCTGTATGAGTTCATGTAGGTTTGCTGTAAGAGTAACTCTAAATTTGCTGTATGAGTTACTGTAAGTTTGCTGTATGAGTTCATGTAGGTTTGCTGTAAGAGTAACTGTAAGTTTGCTGTATGAGTTCATGTAGGTTTGCTGTATGAGTTCATGTAGGTTTGCTGTAAGAGTAACTCTAAATTTGCTGTATGAGTTACTGTAAGTTTGCTGTAAGAGTAACTGTAAGTTTGCTGTATGAGTTACTGTACGTTTGCTGTAAGAGTTCATGTAGGTTTGCTGTAAGAGTTCATGTAGGTTTGCTGTAAGAGTTCATGTAGGTTTGCTGTAAGAGTAACTGTAAGTTTGCTGTAAGAGTTAATGTAGGTTTGCTGTAAGAGTAACTCTAAATTTGCTGTAAGAGTAACTGTAAGTTTGCGGGTGCTTACGGGACATCTTTGAGCGTGTTCCTCAGCTCGATGCCTAGGTTCTGGATGTACCGCCACTGCCCTTCCTGGACGGGCTGACCGGTCAGATGGATGTTGTCGACGGTCAGCTGGGCCTCGTCAAACAACCACTGGACCACGAACACTGGGCCTGCGTGGAGGGAGCTTGTAATGTATGCACAAGTGAACACACACACAAACGCACGCACAGGCTGTCCATAATGAACACACTGACACACAGAGATATACACAGATATCTGTGAAAATTCACAAATTAATTCCTTAACCTTTGCTAGCACTCACTCTTTATGGAGGGGAACACTCTGTAGCCAAAGAAACAGTTCCACTCCTCCCCCAGATGGACCTGTCTACACCTCTCTGGCACCACGCTGCCCCAGTACCTGGTGACAAGAGGTCAGAGGTCAACATCTTACAGTGTCAGTTCGTACAGGACCTGAAGAATAGGCTACTAAGGCTGCGTTTACACAAGAAGCCCGATCAGATAAAATCCCTAAGGCTGTTTACACAAACATCCCAATCAGATCAGATCTCTAAGGCTGCGTTTACACAAGCATCCCCGATCAGATCAGATCTCTAAGGCTGTGTTTACACAAACATCCCAATCAGATCAGATCGCTAAGGCTGCGTTTACAAAAGCATCCCGATCAGATCAGATCTCTAAGGCTGGGTTTACACAAGCATCCCAATCAGATCAGATCTCTAAGGCTGTGTTTACACAAGCATCCCAATCAGATCAGATCTCTAAGGCTGCGTTTACACAAGCATCCCAATCAGATCAGATCTCCAAGGCTGTGTTTACACAAGCATCCCAATCAGATCAGATCTCTAAGGCTGCGTTTTCACAAGCATCCCAATCAGATCAGATCTTTTGCCAATTATTGAGATGTCTGTGTAAACGCAGCCTAAGGCGAGGGGGTTCAATATTTTCAATCCATTTAACAATGAAGCGACACAGTACAGTACAACTAGGGCCTATTGCTTATCCTGGTCAGGCCACTGGGCCATGAGAAACGCTCTGGCTCTAACCACTCAGAAAGCAGCTCAGAATAGGAGTGCTGATCTAGGATCAGTCCCCCCTGTCCATATGATCATATTGAATACGATCTAAAAGTTGGAAAACTGATCCTATATCAGCACCGCTAATCTGAGATTGTGAATATGGTCCCAGAGACTGCAGCTATAATGGTGGAGTGCTGTCTTACTTGATGCCTCTCTTGATGGCCTCCGTGGGGGCACAGCTGATGGTGTCGTGACAGTCAGTAGATCGGTACTGCTTGTTGTCCAGGAACCAGCCTGAGTCAGCCAGACCCCTCACCTGGATCCCAGGGTGCCCCAGACCCTCCAGCAGCTCAGCCACAGGGTCCACGTTCAGCAGGACCCCCGTCCCCCCCGCACTGTGGGGTAGAGAAGAGACACACAGATAGATATCACACACAGACACACACACAGGAATGAATACACACACCCAGACAGGCATGGATACACACACCCACACAGGCATAGACACACACACACACACACACACACACACACACACACACACACACACACACACACACACACACACACACACACACACACACACACACACACACACACACACACACATCGATACAAACACACACAGGTACAAACAGACACACACACTCACTTACTCTAATCTCTAGTGACACACAGTTCCAGTTCATTAAACATATTTACATTACGTTAACACACAGACACACCCACACCAACATGTGGCCCCACCCACCTGCTGCCAGCCAATAGTAGAACCTTGGCGTTGTCAAGCCCCTTGGTCAGCAGATCCTTCACCACCTCCTGAATGATCAGAGACCCCATGAAGGCGTAGCCACCTGCAAAGAGACGGCACGCAGACAGACAGTCAGTCACCAACACAATACATTCAGTGCAGAGTGACCAACACAATGCACACAACATACCTACCTATCCTATGTCTATCATGGATGAGTCAATGAAATATCCAATTTCCCTCTAGGAGAATATGTTTTAAGTTCATTTATTGATTGAATGATTGATTGATTAATTTCTTGGTTGGTTGGATGATTGGTTGCTTGTTTTATTGTTTTATTGGTTGCTTGGTGGATTGATTTATTGGTTGATTGATTAGTTGATTGGGTGATTGATTGGTTGATTGATGTATTGGCTGATTGGTTGATTTATTGGTTGGGTGATTGGTTGATTGACCTCCATTAGAAAATGCAAACACACATTAGAATGGCCAATAGTGATGTCTTACTGTGGTCCGTCTTGGCTGAGGCACCACTCCACACATCACTAGAGCAGTAGGGGATGAACCTGGAGAGGAAACACAACATCAATGTCAGGTCTTCTTACACCTTTAAAAAGATCAACTGGACACACACACACACACACACACACACACACACACACACACACACACACACACACACACACACACACACACACACACACACACACACACACACACACACACACACACACACACACACACACACACACACACACACACACACACACCAAATCCTGGAACTTACACCATGTTGGCGTTCCACCAGTGAGGGTTTTCCTCTGGGAGTGGAGACAGAATCCCTGTGCCTAAAGAGAGGAACGACACGGCAATAGAGAACATATTACATTAACCATCATGCCACTCCCAGAAACATCACCATCTTCCTCATAATCACTGCATTAATGATGGTCCTGACAGCACACTGAGAGAGAGAGGCACTTCCCCTCTCAAAGGAGCAGGCGGCAGATAGCTCTCAATAACACTGGTCATTACTACATAGATGACTGTCTCAATAACACTGGTCATTACTACATAGATGACTGTCTCAATAACACTGGTCATTACCACATAGATGACTGTCTCAATAACACTAGTCATTACTACATAGATGACTGTCTCAATAACACTGGTCTTTACTGCATAGATGACCGTCTCAATAACACTAGTCATTACTACATAGATGACCGTCTCAATAACACTAGTCATTACTACATAGATGACTGTCTCAATAACACTAGTCATTACTACATAGATGACTGTCTCAATAACACTGGTCTTTACTACATAGATGACCGTCTCAATAACACTGGTCATTACTACATAGATGACTGTCTCAATAACACTGGTCATTACTGCATAGATGACTGTCTCAATAACACTGGTCTTTACTACATAGATGACCGTCTCAATAACACTAGTCATTACTACATAGATGGCCGTCTCAATAACACTGGTCATTACCGCATAGATGACTGTCTCAATAACACTGGTCATTACCACATAGATGACTGTCTCAATAACACTGGTCATTACTACATAGATGACTGTCTCAATAACACTGGTCTTTACTGCATAGATGACTGTCTCAATAACACTAGTCATTACTACATAGATGACTGTCTCAATAACACTGGTCATTACTACATAGATGACTGTCTCAATAACACTGGTCATTACTACATAGATGACTGTCTCAATAACACTGGTCATTACCACATAGATGACTGTCTCAATAACACTGGTCATTACTACATAGATGACTGTCTCAATAACACTGGTCTTTACTGCATAGATGACTGTCTCAATAACACTAGTCATTACTACATAGATGACTGTCTCAATAACACTGGTCATTACTACATAGATGACTGTCTCAATAACACTGGTCATTACTACATAGATGACTGTCTCAATAACACTGGTCATTACCTACATAGATGACTGTCTCAATAACACTGGTCATTACTACATAGATGACTGTCTCAATAACACTGGTCTTTACTGCATAGATGACTGTCTCAATAACACTAGTCATTACTACATAGATGACTGTCTCAATAACACTGGTCATTACTACATAGATGACTGTCTCAATAACACTGGTCATTACTACATAGATGACTGTCTCAATAACACTGGTCATTACTACATAGATGACTGTCTCAATAACACTGGTCATTACTACATAGATGACTGTCTCAATAACACTGGTCATTACTACATAGATGACTGTCTCAATAACACTAGTCATTATTACATAGATGACTGTCTCAATAACACTGGTCATTACTACATAGATGACTGTCTCAATAACACTGGTCATTACTACATAGATGACTGTCTCAATAACACTGGTCATTACCACATAGATGACTGTCTCAATAACACTGGTCATTACTACATAGATGACTGTCTCAATAACACTGGTCATTACTACATAGATGACTGTCTCAATAACACTGGTCATTACTATATAGATGACTGTCTCAATAACACTGGTCATTACTACATAGATGACTGTCTCAATAACACTGGTCATTATTACATAGATGACTGTCTCAATAACACTGGTCATTACTACATAGATGACTGTCTCAATAACACTGGTCATTACTACATAGATGACTGTCTCAATAACACTGGTCATTACTACATAGATGACTGTCTCAATAACACTGGTCATTACTACATAGATGACTGTCTCAATAACACTGGTCATTACTACATAGATGACTGTCTCAATAACACTGGTCATTACCACAGATAGTTTGTCAGTTTGTTCATTGTGTGGATAAGGGCCCTGGTCTGTACTTTGTTCATTGTGTAGATACGGCCCTGGTCTGTACTTTGTTCATTGTGTAGATACGGCCCTGGTCTGTACTTTGTTCATTGTGTGGATACGGGCCCTGGTCTGTACTTTGTTCATTGTGTGGATATGGGCCCTGGTCTGTACTTTGTTCATTGTGTGGATATGGCCCCTGGTCTGTACTTTGTTCATTGTGTGGATACAGGCCCTGGTCTGTACTTTGTTCATTGTGTGGATACGGGCCCTGGTCTGTACTTTGTTCATTGTGTGGATACGGGCCCTGGTCTGTACTTTGTTCATTGTGTGGATAAGGGCCCTAGTCTGTACTTTGTTCATTGTGTGGATAAGGGCCCTGGTCTGTACTTTGTTCATTGTGTGGATACGGGCCCTGGTCTGTACTTTGTTCATTGTGTAGATACGGCCCTGGTCTGTACTTTGTTCATTGTGTAGATACGGCCTGGTCTGTACTTTGTTCATTGTGTGGGTGCAGAGCCAGAACAGACAGCACTACAGCCCACAGCTATTTTCTGTCTATAACATGTGGTGGGGCTCAGTTGTTAGCAGCACGGCGCTAGCAACAGAAGAGTGTATGCACTTACCGTTACTTTAGATAAGTGTCTGATATTTTCTGTAACATTCAGTTGACAGTAAGGTACTGTTACCCAGACACAGATTAGGCCTAGTCCCAGACTAAAAATCATTTTCAAAGGAGAATCTCTATTGAGAATGTCTCTTAGTCCAGAGGGGTATACTACGAAGCAGGTTTGAGGAGTTAGCAAAGTTAACTTTGGTCAACTCTGAGTTAAACTTGGTTTAACTGGTCATACAAATGTGGCTCACCTTTTAGCCAGGTAAATTTCTATGGCACCCAATCCTTCAGAAGTAACCTGCTCCGTGGCAGGCTAACTCACAGCTAACTTAACTCCACTGACTGAAATTTTTATACATTTTTTTATTTTACCGTTATTTAACTAGGCAAGTCAGTTAAGAACAAATTCTTATTTTCAACGACGGCCTAGAAACAGTGGGTTGACTACCTTGTTCAGGGGCAGAACGACAGATTTTTACCTTGTCAGCTCGGGGATTCAATCTTGCAACCTTTCAGTTACTAGTCCAATGCTCTAACCACTAGGCTACACTGCCGCCCTGCCAAATGACTGAGTCACGAGTTGAGGACTGATTAAATCAGATTCCCTCCCTCTAGCAAGGTTGCGTCATCATCCACTTTATTTGAGGAAGACGACTGATTAAATATTTTATTAATCAAATGTTTTTTTGTTTTAAAAATGTTTAATGTTAAAATATATCACATTACACATTTAGTAATGACAAAATGCATTTTAAACTTCACGCACAGTAACACTTTTGTATGACTTAATACAATTGTTTTATTCATAGGAGTGGGGAACAAGGTGCTTGTGCATTGAGAAGCACACCAAAGACGGCATTAACGATACGCAATAACATAAAGACGACATTAACGATACGCAATAACATTAAGACGACATTAACGATACGCAATAACATAAAGACGACATTAACGATACGCAATAACATAAAGACGACATTAACGATACGCAATAACATAAAGACGACATTAACGATACGCAATAACATAAAGACGACATTAACGATACGCAATAACATTAAGACGACATTAACGATACGCAATAACATAAAGACGACATTAACGATACGCAATAACATAAAGACAGCATTAACGATACGCAATAACATAAAGATGACATTAACGATACGCAATAACATAAAGACGACATTAACGATACGCAATAACATAAAGACAGCATTAATGATACGCAATAACATAAAGACGACATTAACGATACACAATAACATAAAGACGACATTAACGATATGCAATAACATAAAGACGACATTAACGATACGCAATAACATAAAGACGACACTTCAACAAGCCAATTTCACGCAATAGCCTGCTGAATTTGCAAGGCACAAATGAAAATGTAGCGCTGACTCGGGCATGGATTGATGTATCAGCATTGTTTCAATGAAGAGTTTGGCAGTCGACTAGCCATGCGAGACATGCACGCGCAGTTATAAGCCTGCTAGAGTTAGTGGAAGGCAGACGAGCAATATCAACCGTCGTAGTACGGATGAAGCCTGAGCTGGAATGTGAAGCTAACTGGAGCTGGCTAGCTTTACAAAACCCAGAGTAGATGTGGCTTGCGTCACAAGATACCGTTCAGGACTAGGCTTAATTTGTCTTAGAGTAGTAGTGGTGGGGGGTTGGTGAACGGTAACAGCCAGACAGACACAGGCGAGTACTGTAGGCAGAGATTCTGACCTGTTTTGGTTTGAGGCCACTTGGACGAGCTCATCAGTCTCCTCATGGTGTCGTATCGGCTGTCACAGTTCTCTTTGTTGAAGCAGTACCAGCCGCCGTCCAAGAATATCAACCACCGTCTGCTCCCTCTGGACTCTTTCATGTAGTACCTAGAACAGAAAGAAAAACATTGTATTTTATAAACACAAACTCACAAACCATGGACAAGAATCATGTATCCTCACACAAAACACTCAAGTTGCCCTCACCGTCTCCTGGCATCAGTGACTGTGCCAAACAGAATAAAACTTATGACCTCATGTACATATTATGTAAACAAAGAATACAAGACATGTTGTTACTTTTGAAGATCTTTATCTCTGTTAGCAAAAAGAATCTAAAGCTAAAACTACTTCCCCCAGATTTGAACTCACCTAAACAATGTTTGAGTGCTGGTTACACAGAGCCGTGGTGTGGACGTCATACACACACACACACACACACACACACACACACACACACACACACACACACACACACACACACACACACACACACACACACACACACACACACACACACACACACACACACACACACACACACACACACACACACACACACACACACACAATCCTATCATGTGATAAAACAACAGATAGGAGCTCATCCAGGTTCCTCCACCCTCAGTATTGAGAAAGGGAAGACTAGAGTGCTTCCCAAATGGAACCCTATTCCCTTTATAATGCACTACTTTTGGCCTGTCAGAGCCCTATGGTCCACTATATAGGAAATTAGATGACATTTTGGAAGCACCCTAGGTGTTACCAGTGCCCTAACGGCCCGTGGCTGGCAACAGTTATAAGGAAGTGCAGTACCATCATATCCCCTGTTACTAGTCTGCTGAAGTCACCGTTCTTTAACAGTGGTCTCATACATAGGCCCTCCATCTCAGGCTGGATAAAATCTCCACCACCCTCAGTGCCGGCCATACAGAAATGAAAAACAGAGAGGAGATGACGTGCTGCCTGGTGAGGTCTGTGCAAACACACACACACACACACACACACACACACACACACACACACACACACACACACACACACACACACACACACACACACACACACACACACACACACACACACACACACACACAGACACATCTCTGTTGCCCAGGACCCATATTCACTACATCCACCCAGAGGAATGCTCCCTTTGATGCGTCACAGAAAGTCAAAGCCTTCAACACTATTCCATAGTGGATTATACAGCACGACCTGAACCACCATCTGAACACAGATCAAACACAGAGATCAATGTCTGAACCAAAACAATTAAAACAACTAACACCCTTGTCTTTCTTGGTACTAACACTCACACTGTCTCTTCTCACGAGCACTGATTCTGCTGATGGCTGTTTTATTGAGGAAAAGTTGTCCTTATTATTACTGTGCTAGGAGGTTGTCTCACCTAGCTTCATCTGAAGATGAATGAATTTACTGTAAGTCGCTCTGCATAAGAGCGTCTGCTAAATGACTGAAGTGTGAATGTGGCTGAAATGTAAATGTGGCTGAAATGTAAATATGGCTGAAATGTAAATGTAGCTGAAATGTAAATGTGGCTGAAATGTAAATGTGGCTGAAATGTAAATGTGGCTGAAATGTAAATGTGGCTGAAATGTAAATGTGGCTGAAATGTAAATGGCTGAAATGTAAATGTGGCTGAAATGTAAATGTAGCTGAAATGTAAATGTAGCTGAAATGTAAATGTGGCTGAAATGTAAATGTGGCTGAAATGTAAATGTAGCTGAAATGTAAATGTGGCTGAAATGTAAATGTGGCTGAAATGTAAATGTGGCTGAAATGTAAATGTGGCTGAAATGTGAATATGGCTGAAATGTAAATGTGGCTGAAATGTAAATGTGGCTGAAATGTGAATATGGCTGAAATGTAATTGTGGCTGAAATGTAAATATGGCTGAAATGTAAATGTAGCTGAAATGTAAATGTGGCTGAAATGTAAATGTGGCTGAAATGTAAATGTGGCTGAAATGTAAATATGGCTGAAATGTAAATGTGGCTGAAATGTAAATGTAGCTGAAATGTAAACGTTTTCCTATTCAATTCTATGGATCTGAACCTGAACGAAACTGGGTCCGATGTTTTCTTTTCAGGTTGTCCTTTTCAGCACAGGTCCAGCAACTACGGTGGGCAGTTAGTTACTGCTTGGTTTGGCTGAGCTTAGCTCAGTAGTGTAGGAAATATTCACTCTGAAGAGTTTTTCAATCTGGATGCATGGGTCATTCACTTCAGGAGATCTGTTCATCCTCTGCCCACACGAGGGCAATGCTATAATTAATCCCCATAGTCTCACAGCCGTGAAGTGCAGAATCATCAATTCACTGCAATTGTATAAGTCTACAGTTCTGTCAAGGCATTTTAATACAATGCAACAGCATGCTAACAGATACCCATGGACTTCCAGTCATAGTGCTAACGTTAGTTAGCCTTGGTGTGCAAATCTACCTCTTAACTTCCTTCATACTGGAAACAGAGACATAAACAATTGTTCATCTGACTCTGGGGAAGTAGATAAAGGGCCTCATTGCCAAAATCCCAAAGTATCCCTTTAACTTTCTGTCACCGAACAACATTTCTACCATTTCACAGGATCAGACTAGCAGACACTACAAAAGACCATTAGAAGCAGGCATGATTCTCACAATGTTTCTGTGATGGCTAGGCTTTAGCTCAGAGGGCTAACACAGACTTGTAGCACCCAGGAGGCCATACAAGCAGGCATGATGCTATTCTATTCCCTATTTGCTTCTGCGGTGTTCTGCGATGTTTAGAGACTGTTATTTCAGCAACAGACGTATTAGCCTGCTGAGCTAAAGCCTAGGTTCTAAGGGAGCTTTGTCAGGCAGCTAGAGGGAACAGCGGTATCTGAACGCTCCTCTTTACCGACGACGATGCGGCTGCAGCTGAGACATATGGCTTCTCGGACCGGAAACTCTGGCGGCTGCCAGGCATATCTCATCATTGGGGCTCCCGAGTGGCGCACCGGTCTAAGGCACTGCATCTCAGTGCTGGAGGCGTCACTACAGACCCTGGTTTGATTCCAGGCTGTATCACAACCGGCCGTGATTGGGAGTCCCATAGGGCGGGGCACAATTGGCCCAGCATCGTCCGGGTTAGGGTTTGGCTGGTGTAGGCCGTCATTGTAAATAAGAATGTCTTCTTAACTGACTTGCCTAGTTAAATCAAATAAAAATAACAAATAAAATCACAGGGAGGACTGCCAGAGTAGGCTGAGTGGTGTGGTGTTGAGCAGGCTGAGTGGTGTGGTGTTGAGCAGGCTGAGTGGTGTGGTGCTGAGTGGTGTGGTGTTGAGCAGGCTGAGTGGTGTGGTGTTGAGCAGGCTGAGTGGTGTGGTGTTGAGCAGGCTGAGTGGTGTGGTGTTGAGCAGGCTGAGTGGTGTGGTGTTGAGCAGGCTGAGTGGTGTGGTGTTGAGCAGGCTGAGTGGTGTGGTGTTGAGCAGGCTGAGTGGTGTGGTGTTGAGCAGGCTGTGTGGTGTGGTGTTGAGCAGGCTGAGTGGTGTGGTGTTGAGCAGGCTGAGTGGTGTGGTGTTTGCCAAGACACTGACTCACACTCTCTTCCTCAGGGATAATCTTTCATGACATGTTCAACTCATGACATAATAAACTAAGATTAAGCTTAGAATGCCCAATTTTACGCTACATTTGGAGGGTACCAGTAGCACGGGGCAGACCACACTATCACTGCAACATCTATGGAGGTTACCAGTAGCATGGGGCAGACCACACTATCACTGCAACATCTATGGAGGTTACCAGTAGCACGGGGCAGACCACACTATCACTGCAACATCTATGGAGGGTACCAGTAGCATGGAGCAGACCACACTATCACTGCAACATCTATGGAGGTTACCAGTAGCATGGAGCAGACCACACTATCACTGCAACATCTATGGAGGGTACCAGTAGCACGGAGCAGACCACACTATCACTGCAACATCTATGGAGGTTACCAGTAGCATGGAGCAGACCACACTATCACTGCAACATCTATGGAGGGTACCAGTAGCACGGAGCAGACCACACTATCACTGCAACATCTATGGAGGTTACCAGTAGCATGGAGCAGACCACACTATCACTGCAACATCTATGGAGGTTACCAGTAGCATGGAGCAGACCACACTATCACTGCAACATCTATGGAGGGTACCAGTAGCACGGAGCAGACCACACTATCACTGCAACATCTATGGAGGTTACCAGTAGCATGGAGCAGACCACACTATCACTGCAACATCTATGGAGGTTACCAGTAGCATGGAGCAGACCACACTATCACTGCAACATATATGGAGGTTACCAGTAGCATGGAGCAGACCACACTATCACTGCAACATCTATGGAGGGTACCAGTAGCACGGAGCAGACCACACTATCACTGCAACATCTATGGAGGTTACCAGTAGCATGGAGCAGACCACACTATCACTGCAACATCTATGGAGGGTACCAGTAGCACGGAGCAGACCACACTATCACTGCAACATCTATGGAGGTTACCAGTAGCACGGGGCAGACCACACTATCACTGCAACATCTATGGAGGTTACCAGTAGCATGGGGCAGACCACACTATCACTGCAACATCTATGGAGGGTACCAGTAGCATGGAGCAGACCACACTATCACTGCAACATCTATGGAGGGTACCAGTAGCACGGGGCAGACCACACTATCACTGCAACATCTATGGAGGGTACCAGTAGCATGGAGCAGACCACACTATCACTGCAACATCTATGGAGGTTACCAGTAGCACGGGGCAGACCACACTATCACTGCAACATCTATGGAGGTTACCAGTAGCACGGGGCAGACCACACTATCACTGCAACATCTATGGAGGGTACCAGTAGCATGGAGCAGACCACACTATCACTGCAACATCTATGGAGGGTACCAGTAGCATGGGGCAGACCACACTATCACTGCAACATCTATGGAGGGTACCAGTAGCATGGAGCAGACCACACTATCACTGCAACATCTATGGAGGGTACCAGTAGCATGGAGCAGACCACACTATCATTGCAACATCTATGGAGGGTACCAGTAGCATGGAGCAGACCACACTATCACTGCAACATCTATGGAGGTTACCAGTAGCACGTTGCACTGTAACATCTACCATGGCAGACACACCACTAACTAACATCTACCAGGGCAGTAGACATCTACCAGGGCAACTATAAACTACAGATCTATCACTAAACAGCAACCTAAACTATCACTATAACTATAAACTACAGATGTATCACTAAACAGCAACCTAAACTATCACTATAACTATAAACTATAGATGTATCGCTATGCAGCTAGTACATACTGTATATTCACTATCAAGGGGCTTCCGGTTATAGCTGAACCACCGCATATTCCGACCCTCCACTATCACTACCACTAACACTATCACGAACACTATCACTACTACTACCACTACCACTATCACTACCACTACCACGATCACTACCACTACCACGAACACTATCACTATCACTACCACTACCACTATCACTATCACTACCACTACCACTACCACGATCACTACCACTACCACGATCATTACCACTACCACTATCACGAACACTATCACTACCACTATCACTACCACTACCACTATCACTACCACGATCACTACCACTACCACTATCACTATCACTACCACTATCACGAACACTATCACTACTACTACCACTACCACTGCCACTATTACTACCACGATCACTACCACTACCACTATCACTACCACTATCACGATCACGATCACTACCACTACCACTACCACTATCACGAACACTATCACTACTACTACCACTACCACTATCACTACCACTACCACTATCACGATCACTATCACTATCACTACCACTATCACGAACACTATCACTACTACTACAACTACCACGATCACTACCACGATCACTATCACGAACACTATCACGAACACTATCACGAACACTATCACTACTACTACCACTATCACTACCACGATCACTACCACTACCACTATCACTACCACTATCACGATCACTACCACTATCACGAACACTACCATTATCACGAACACTATCACTATCACTATCACTCTCACAAACACTACGACTATCACTACCACGAACACTATCACTACCGCTAACACTAACACTGTCACTATCACTAACACTGTCACTATCGCTAACACTGTCACTATCACTAACACTGTCACTATCACTAACACTGTCACTATCGCTAACACTGTCACTATCACTAACACTATCACTAACACTGTCACTATCACTAACACTATCACTGTCACGATCACTGTCACTATCACTATCACTGACACTGTCACTAACACTAACACTGTCACTATCACTAACACTGTCACTATCACTGTCACTATCACTACCACTATCACTGTCACTATCACTAACACTGTCACTAACACTATCACCATCACTATTATTAACAACAACAACAACAATAACAATTACCAGGGAGGGGCAGAGTTAACCAGGGAGGGACAGGGCAAACCAGGGAGGGTTAGAGGGAACCAGGGAGGGACAGAGAGAACCATGGCGGGACAGAGGGAACCAGGGAGGAACAGGGTGAACCAGGGAGGGGCAGGGCAAACCAGGGAGGGGCAGAGATAACCAGGGAGGGACAGGGCAAACCAGGGAGGGTTAGAGGGAACCAGGGAGGGACAGAGAACCATGGCGGGACAGAGGGAACCAGGGAGGAACAGGGTGAACCAGGTAGGGGCAGAGTGAACAAACGAGGGGCAGAGTGAACAAACGAGGGGCAGAGTGAACAAACGAGGGGCAGAGTGAACAAACGAGGGGCAGAGTGAACAAACGAGGGGCAGAGTGAACCAGGGAGGGGCAGGGTGAATCAGGGAGGGTTAGAGGGAACCAAGGACGGACAGAGGGAACCATGGAAGGATAGAGGGAACCAGGGAGGGACAGGGTGAACCAGGGAGGGGCAGAGTGAACAAACGAGGGGCAGAGTGAACAAACGAGGGGCAGAGTGAACCAGGGAGGGACAGGGTGAACCAGGGAGGGGCAGAGTGAACAAACGAGGGAAAGGGTGAACTAGGGAGGGGCAGGGTGAACTAGGGAGGGGCAGGGTGAACCAGGTAGGGACAGGGTCAACCAGGGAGGAACAGGGGCAGGGTGAACCAGGGAGGTACAGGGTGAACCAGGGAGGGACAGGGTGAACCAAGGAGGGGCAATGTGAAGCAGGGAGGGGCAATGTGAACCAGGGAGGGGGAGGTGAACCAGGGAGGGACAGGGTGAACCAGGGAGGGGCAGGGTGAAGCAGGGAGGGGAAGGGTGAACCAGGGAGGAGCAGGGTGATCCAGGGAGGGACAGGGTGAACCAAGGAGGGGCAGGGTGAACCAGGGAGGGGCAGGGTGAACCGGGGAGGATCAGGGTGAACCAGGGAGGGACAGGGTGAACCAGGGAGGGACAGGCAGGGTGAACCAAGGAGGGGCAGAGTGAACCAGGGAGGGACAGGAACTGGCTGGGGGGAATTAGTGTTAGAATCCAGTTATTTATAGACACAAAGGTGACTATTACAGAGACGACATCTGCCAACCTCTGGCCTGGTGGTCAGGTCTAAAAGCCTCTGTGTCCTCACTCACACTGCGATCCTAAAGAGCTAAGAGCTTTACGGGCTGGATGGGCCACTCTCTATGTGCCTGTCCCAAATGGAACCCTATTCTCTATGTGGTGCACTGCTGTTGACCAGGGGCCATAGGGAATAGGGTGCCATTTGGGATGGAGGATATGAGATACTCTGAGGTTTAATTATAACGCTGGATTTATACAGGATGCTAAATCCAGAGAGAGACATTTACATCCTCCATCCAGTCACACACTGACATTAAAGACCCATGTATAGACACTGTACTGTAGCCTACTGCCCAGCGATATGTCTGTTGGGGATAAGCACAACAATCTGATATTACGAGACATACTGTACTGGACATGCAGACATGCATCATGCTAGTGCCCCATAGCAGTGTATTACACTCTGACCTTATTAAATGAACCCCTCATCATTGCAGTGGGTTAGAATAACATTAACCTCCCAATAGAGCATCTACAGGCATGTTCGCTATAAAACAAATATAGGTGATAGGGATTAGAAAGTAGGGTATGGAACATTGAGAGTACAGGGATTAGAAAGTAGGGTATGAACATCGAGAGTCTGGGGATTAGAATGTAGGGTATGAACATTGAGAGTACGGGGAATAGAAAGTAGGGTATGGAACATCAAGAGTACGGGGATTAGAAAGTAGGGTATGGAACATTGAGAGTACGGGGATTAGAATGTAGGGTATGAACATTGAGAGTACGGGGATTAGAAAGTAGGGTATAGAACATCGAGAGTACGGGGATTAGAATGTAGGGTATGGAACATCGAGAGTACAGGGATTAGAAAGTAGGGTATGGAACATCGAGAGTACGGGGATTAGAATGTAGGGTATGGAACATCGAGAGTACGGGGATTAGAATGTAGGGTATGGAACATCGAGAGTATAGGGATTAGAAAGTAGGGTATGGAACATCGAGAGTACGGGGATTAGAATGTAGGGTATGGAACATCGAGAGTACAGGGATTAGAAAGTAGGGTATGGAACATCGAGAGTACAGGGATTAGAATGTAGGGTATGGAACATCGAGAGTACAGGGATTAGAAAGTAGGGTATGGAACATCGAGAGTACGGGGATTAGAAAGTAGGGTATGGAACATCGAGAGTACTGGGATTAGAAAGTAGGGTATGGAACATCGAGAGTACGGGGATTAGAATGTAGGGTATGGAACATCGAGAGTACAGGGATTAGAAAGTAGGGTATGGAACATCGAGAGTACGGGGATTAGAATGTAGGGTATGGAACATCGAGAGTGCGGGGATTAGAATGTAGGGTATGGAACATCGAGAGTACGGGGATTAGAATGTAGGGTATGGAACATCGAGAGTATAGGGATTAGAAAGTAGGGTATGGAACATCGAGAGTACGGGGATTAGAATGTAGGGTATGGAACATCGAGAGTACAGGGATTAGAAAGTAGGGTATGGAACATCGAGAGTACGGGGATTAGAATGTAGGGTATGGAACATCGAGAGTATGGGGATTAGAATGTAGGGTATGGAACATCGAGAGTACGGGGATTAGAAAGTAGGGTATGGAACATCGAGAGTATGGGGATTAGAAAGTAGGGTATGGAACATTGAGAGTACGGGGATTAGAATGTAGGGTATGGAACATCGAGAGTATGGGGATTAGAATGTAGGGTATGGAACATCGAGAGTATGGGGATTAGAATGTAGGGTATGGAACATCGAGAGTACAGGGATTAGAAATTAGGGTATGGAACATCGAGAGTACAGGGATTAGAAAGTAGGGTATGGAACATCGAGAGTACAGGGATTAGAAAGTAGGGTATGGAACATCGACAGTAAAAACAAACAGATATATAGTATTCAATAGATACTGTATGTATTAGCCTTTCAATGACTTGATGTATACTACATTAAACCATATTAACCAATGACTAGATGTATACTATACCATATTAACCAATAACACTGGATCTGTCTGGCAAAAAAAAATATTTTCCTTCATACATGTGTATAGTATATTATACTACACAAGCCACACAACCCAACATAAAAGCAGTTCCCTTTGTTAAGATTTGGAGGCTCTAACCCAATGCAACCTGTTGAGTAGTGTCTCTGCATGCACTGTGCCACTGAGTTCAGCATTTGGCTTAACCATGTCTATGCCCTCTGGTTGTCTTTGTTGTAATAACAGACACAGTTAAATATCCAAATGCTTTTAGTCCCCCTGCTGATCCCTCATTAATGGAAAAAAAACATGAAGGCTTTTCCAGTGCCAAATGCATTTCCCTTAATGACAGACTACTTACGGTCTTTAGAGAGAGAGAGAGAGAGAGAGAGAGAGAGAGAGAGAGAGAGAGAGAGAGAGAGAGAGAGAGAGAGAGAGAGAATATATTTTTTTGACTTACATTTTTGAAATACTACCATACTGAGGCTAATGAGCAACACAATGGCTGTGCTTATCTATGCAGAAAATAGGTGTCAATCTCACAAAGATATTATTGGTGAATAACAGTTTATAAATATTAGCCTATATTCCTTCATGGGAAATTGTATAAGTAATTTTGACATAGGTTTGGATGAACATTTAAACAATATAAAGATCAATATAATATTTTTCCATTAAAATTGGGATTGAATATATATGAACAGGTATGTTTTCCAATATTATCTTCATTTAAAAAATACAATGTACATAAAAAAATCTCTATACACATTTTGGTGCGTCGCGCACACTACAAATAATGGACCAATCCCATTTGCATTGCTTGTAGAGGGATTCCAAATGTGGAAAATGTATCAATATTGATCCCTTCTGCATCATGAGATTGAGATGCTCACAGAAATCAAGCACTATGCGCATTATGCACGTGCCAGGCCAGGCCGCAAATATTCGCTGAATAGCTTCCATTACGCACAGCAGCTGTCTTGGACATCTGTATAACACACTTTTTAAAAAATATTCGTTTTCATGTTCCTTTTTGTGGTCCTCTAATCTAAAGTAGATATCTCAATCACAAAAAAAATCTATATCTAAACTTTAAGGATAAGCAAAATCCAATGGGCAATCATGTTTGGAGTGTGCTTTCAACATGCTATATTTCTGGAAACCTCGACTGTATGAAAGAAAAAAAGTCACGCATCAGATGAGAGAATACAATACCCTGCTGGAGTTCCATCGTTGCACGTGACTGAAGTATTTTCCAAAAAGTGCAGCTTCATATCATAGTCGAGCTTCTGCGCCGAACACGGGTAGAGGGACTGCGCCAGGTTCTTCACCTGCGTCATGAAGTTGTCCATGTTCTCTTCGACGGCGGTGAAATCCAAAGGGAAACTCTCCGTGGTGTCACCCCGGTCCCGGTATGTGGGAGAAGGCGGTGTCCGTCGTGGTTGCGGGTTGCGACCACCTCGGAATCTTCTTGCGGCAAAAACTCTGGACTGCATAAACACCAGCAGCAAAAGCCAGGAAATCAATCTCATTGCCGTCATCTTTTTCCGCGAGTCACCTGCAGTTTAGGTCTTCCTTTGATGGTTTCCGAGTTTAAGGTTTTCCTTCCGAAGAGTTCTTGCTGTTTGGAGATTGGATTGGAATAAGAAGCAGAGAATGACGCACGTTTCGAACTGTAGCACTGCTATCCTCCGACCTAGGCTAACTGTTTTCTATCAGATGATCGAGGAAAATACTTTTTAAATGCATTTAATAAAAACAATTCAGTGGCTTCTATGGGTCGATGTGAAAAATGTCTAAAATAGAAGCACTAGTTTCCTAGATGATCTTAATCGAAGTCGTGAAACTGTTCTGTTCTCAAACCACCACCGCACTGTCACTGCTATTGAACCAAGTTAAGGTTTGAGTTAAATGACAATACTTATCACATGCTCTGGAATTTTATTCAAACTTTCCCCCCTTCTCTTACCCGTCATCCAATCAGAGAGGAGGGCAGGACTCTGGGCTGGGCATGATCAAGCGTAGCAGACTTTCCCCCTTTTAATTTATTGAGGGGGAAAAAATGTCCGTGCTTTGGCTCTTTTGATCCGCGATGTTTCATTTGATGTGGTGTTTTTTTATTGACTTTGAAATGTCTATTTCCCATTCCACACACATTTATAGAGTAAGAATAAGCCCCTTGTTACACACTAGCCTAAAACTCAAGAGGGGAAAAATACACAACACAAAATCTAACTCTGGCCGGAGATTAACAACCCAGTAGCAAACTATTATGTTAGACATAGATGTAACATGTTTTACACTTTGATTTAAATGAAATCGAAATGATTCGTCTATTATTATTATGACTATGATCATGATTATTGTTATGATTATTATAATAATCGTGTTTACTATGTCTCTTATTGAATTGTTGAATAGCCCTGTACATTTATTATGAATTAATGCACGAATACGGTCTTTGATCTCACATACTTTTTCTCTGAAAGCAATACTAACTTCACGCATTCTTTAATTTCCTCAAAGGTTATTACTGTGGTGGAGATCTATTACAGATTGCTATATACCGACTTCCTCTTAATTCATTTTTAATATACTGAAATGGTGCCCACAGGTGTTTCATGTTGCGAGTTGAAAGCCTTCCTGTGATGTATTGTGGCGCGCGCGGACACCCCTAGAGCGCAGGCAGTGCGTAAAGTAGGCTAGCGCAGAAGCTATATGAGTTGCTATTGATGTGAATGATGGAGTGACACAAAATCTCAAACTAGTCGCAGTTTACTCCTTATGCCATAGCCTTCTTCGCTATCAATTGAACGCAGAGGACGTTTTCATTACTTAAATTGCTTCTATTTAGCTATAATAACTGTAATGTCATGATATCTTTTTAGAAAAGGCTATTATTCTATTATTCTAAGAATGTGTGGCATGATTTCATTTTGACGACTAAATATCCTTGCTCAAGCTATCTATCGTTAACATCTTCATCTTTTACATGTGTTGCTTAAAAATGCTTACTTCGATAAGATTTCAAAATAATTCAACATTACCTAGGTGTGCGCGAGCCTTTATTCCTAATGAACGACACTTTCAATATGTTGGCTTTAGGGCAACTCTGAGCATGTTGTGTTTATCTGCGAGAGTGGACGCGGACCCTTTTTTTTAATCTACAAGGGCCCCCTAAAGATCAAAGCAGCCATCCCTCTTTCTTTCTCTCCCATCTATCCCTCCCTCTCTCCCTCCCTTCGCAGCCCTGTCAGAACCCTTGCTCTACTGTATATTTTAATAAGTCAAGTTAAGCATCCTGAAGGGAAGCCCTCACCTTAACGCCGGAATGCCCGGTTGCAGTTGAAGTATTTTTTTTAAAGGTTGGTCTGTGTCTGTGGAACAAATCCTTAATCTGATCCAGTCCGCAAGCGGCTTGCCTTGGATAAATACAATGCGTGCCATGCCATGTCGTTAACACTAGGCAATAGGGGATGCTTATTTATTTGCCTCGACGTATGTATTTGTCTTTAAGATCGTCTATAGGTTAGGCACGGCAATCACATTATAACATAACAGGAAGAATTTGGCAACACGCCCCTGTCCTTTTTAACCCAATCGCCAAATTGAAATGCGTCACATTTGTTCCTTTTCAAACTTCTTTTAAAATTGCTATTAGACTGCCTCATTATACAAAATGTTGGTAGTAGGCATGTAGGCTATGCACTAAAATAGCCTACTCTAATGCAAGTGTAAAATAGATTTGTAGCCCAACAAATGTTGGAATAAACAATAGCCTACTTATAATATCAGAAATGTAACTTCGCGTAATTAGGCTATATACATGAGTAGGGCTCGACATTAGCCTAAATAAAACGATCAATAAACACCTAATTTGCATGGAAAGTTGTGTAAAAAGACAGTCCTATTTAAGGCACCCGACACTTTCTCAGGATAATTGATATGGTAATTGGTTTATTCCCGCCATGCGTGAAGGGGGGGGGATAGCTGTGATGTCTTAATTAACCGTCACGCGCAATAAACACATAAAGGTATTAGTGTTTTATGGACTCTGTGGGATCCTCGGCTGGAGAGCTTTATCATTTATAGGGGCGGCGAGACTAGAGAGAGCCGATGGGCTGGGACACTTAACTCTGCAGAACTCTCCCTGTTGCGCCTAACTACCGCCCCATCCGCGTTTATATAGCAACGCGGTAACTGGGGAACTCGCGCGCTTGTGACAGTGATTCAATGATTGACACACCAAGAGATGCCCCTTAATTATTATTATTATTATTTGTTAAAGATATTCTCCTTATATTGGAACGCAAAACAGGGCTACTAGTGGAACATGCTCATGGATCGTCCTCTTTTTCAGACAGATATAGGCTACAGCTTCACAGGAGATCTTTCACGGACCTCAGTGTCAATACTTTTCAAGAGTGTCTATCAATTGTCAAGCGAGAGATTTATTGGACAGACAGCCTACTGTCTCCATAGCATCCTTTGAGCTCCATGAGCATCATATGTGCCTGTTGATGCCTTGGAGGTGCTAAGAAAAGGCGTTAGGGAAACTACCATTCTCATGGTGCTCTTTGTGGTAGCCTACTTATGTTCTGCTATTGCATTTGTACTACAGGTTAATATATTTTCTGTAAACAGATCAATGTATGACAGGACCTGAGGTTACAGTGAAACAGCAATTGAGACAACACCATACAACAGTATTCAAGCTGGTAATGTTTACAACTCAATGTCATTTCTAAACTCAATCACAGGTCTATCAGAAAAATGACATTCTGTATTGCTATTGGGGAAACAGGTGAGTAAATTACGTTGATAAATCCTTAATATGCGTTTCCCTTTTTCAAAATGTCTCCCAACCAGAAAAGTCCTTTGGAATACAAAAATGAGTTAAGGCTTTTCTGCATGCTTCGGTTGAAGCATTCTCTTCCGAACGAGTGTGCTGGCATACCTTCGACCTTCGCTTGAAAATACCTTTGTTTGAAAAATGAGAAAACGTGGTAATAGTACTGTTTGTCCATATTGATACGCCGTAGCATGAATACACTTCCTCAAAATAGTCATAATTAATCTAAGATTACTCAATAAATCTGCCATTAATTTTGACGTTTTTGTCAAGGAGATCTTAGTCGCGCAATTTTACATCTAACTAGGATGTTTGGTGCAAAATTTCTCAAGTGAAATGACAACAAGCACTTAATTGAAGAATCCCCACTGTTGACCAATCACAGACGAAGGGTATAGAATTTCCTCGAGAAATGTTTTTGTGTGCATGAATAGCCATAAAACCAGTGAATGTTAGTAAATGGTTGTGGAGATAAATGTATGTATATATATTTCGTATTAGACAAGCCCAGGTAGTCCCTCCCTCTTTGTTTAGTCCGTTTTCTTCTGCTTGATGAACACAACCCAGGTGTAGCTGATTGACAGGTAACCGCCAAAATAAAGGAAATACCAACATAAAGTGTCTTAATAGGGTGTTGGGCCACCAGGAGCTGCCAGAACAGCTTCAATGCACCTTGACATAGATGCTGCAAGTGTTTGGAATACTATTGGAGGGATGTGACACTATTCTTCCACGTGAAATTCCATAATTTGGTGTTTTGTTGATGGTGGTGGAAAACGCTGTCTCAGGCACCGCTCCAGAATCTCCCATTAGTGTTCAGTTGGATTGAGATCTGGTGACTGACACACACACACACACACACACACACACACACACACACACACACACACACACACACACACACACACACACACACACACACACACACACACACACACACACACACACTTTTAAACCTCCTGTGCTCCTTTGAGACCCCTATTTCAAAGTCACTGAGATCTCTTCTAGCCGTGGTAGCCAAAATAATGGGCAACGTGTCATTTTTATACATGACCCTAAGCATGATGGGATGTTAATTGCTTCATTAACTCAGGAATCACACGTGTAGAATCACCTGCTTTCAATATACTTTGTTTCCCTCATTTACTCCAGTGTTTCCTTTATTTTGACAGTTACCTGTACATTGTGTAGTATAGGTCTGTACACAGTCTGAAACCCGAAAGGACCAAGAACTGACACCTGAGTCCTCCACATGCAGTCACAGGTTTGGAGACTGGTCATATTTTTGTCTGCGGTTTCACAGTAGTCTCCACTGCCTTTCATGCTCTAATTTTCCAATCTTCATCTGGGTTTCAAAGCCAGGAAGGCCAGGAACAGGTTACTCTTCAGACATGTTACAGTTGTCCTCTCTCTCTCTCTCTCTCTCTCTCTCTCTCTCTCTCTCTCTCTCTCTCTCTCTCTCTCTCTCTCTCTCTCTCTCTCTCTCTCTCTCTCTCTCTTTCTGTCTCTGTCTCTGTCTCTGTCTCTCTCTCTGTCTCTCTTGCTCTCTCACTGTCTCTCTCTCTGTCCCCCCCCCTCTCTCTCCCTTTCCCTCTGTCTCTCATCCTAAGCAGAAATACAAAAACAATTACACACAAGTGGGTTTGGAGGCTTTGCTCAATTTAGTTCTGTAATGTGCAGTTCAGTCAGATGCCCTTGCAGAATGCACATCTTACCTGTTGTTTTGCTGGAAATTCATGAAATTTGAATGCATTTTGTGCCAAAGCAATGAAAAATGATCCACAGTTTAGCCCACATAGACTGCTGTTGTGCTCACTGTGTGAAGAGTTTTGAAAAAGTGACCTAACTATTGAGAAATGGGTCCTAGCGATTGTAAAAAACTGTAATCCCAGAATTAGGACATTCGATTGACCCAGCTGTTCCGATGACAGCCAGTCCCTCAGAAGTGCCCCCGTAGCCCCGTTAGCCCTAGCCTCAACCCCCCTTCCGGCTCCAGCCCTCCTATGAAAGTCAAAGCCCTGTCTTTTATCTGCGATCAGTTGCATGTGCCCTCCACAGATCCACAGGTTTTACTGTTTAATTCTGGGCTGGCAGGGCCCATCACGTGATCTGAACGCCTGCCTGTTTGCCTGTGTGCCTGTGTGCCTGTGTGCCTGCCTGTCTGTCTGTCTGTCTGTCTGTCTGTCTGTCTGTCTGTCTGTCTGTCTGTCTGTCTGTCTGTCTGTCTGTCTGTCTGTCTGTCTGTCTGGCCGTTTGGTTCAGAGTTAAGACACATGACAACAATATGAGCGCGCTCAGTCTGCGCTAACCCTCCTCCTCCTCACACATCAACATCCTCCTCCTGCTCCTCTTCCTCCACCTGATCCTCCTGATCCTCCTCCTCCTCTTTACACATCAACCCTCTCCCCTCCTCCTCCTACTTCTCTTCCTCCTCCCCCCTCCTCCTGCTCCTCCTCCCCTCCCCATCCACAACTGTTAGTCTTGATTTGCACATGCTGTTGTCCGGCGTCCATCCGTGATCATCAAATCCTGCTAGTTGGAACTGTTAGGTCAGGTTACATCAAAGAGATCAGGAGGGATCAGGCTCTTGAAAGGGACAGGCTGGGGCTCACATCATCAGAAACAGGTGGAGGTCCTCCTTCCAAGAACAAAGGAGAGATCATCTATAAAACCTTTGTATTTCACACAATAGTTGCTTGAAATTCCTTTAATGTGGCACCCCTCGTTTTTTTCTCTCCACATAGTCCACGAGCTGTTACAGTAGGTACCAGCTTAAGGCCGTTTCTCTGATATCAGGTTTGGACGTTTCGAGTTTAGCCTCCCTACTAAAACCCTCTGGAGGTCACAGTCACACTTCTAACCTGTGATTTAGAGTGTTAAAGTGTGGAAATCTGATAAAACTCTTGGAACTAAAAGAAAAACGGAAATCTAATTAATACAATTCAGGTGTTACGAATTAGTTGTAAAGTTGTTGAAACATTCATAGACTTTATGGGTAATATGATAATTGACACCTCATTTCCCGGCTGGCTCACATTTCAGAGCGCTTCTTTTGAAAGACATTGCACTTTCAGACGAGGAACACGTTCTTGTTGTCATACCCTCATAAACTGTAACTCATGATCTTGTTAGGATTGTTTGCTCAAAATGCATTAAAAACATCTTTAGGATCTATTGCTGTTGTGGTCGTGTAAGGGAAACATTTAGAATTATTGTTTGCAAATTCTTTATCTTTGAAATTACCATATGTTTTATAATTTCTATGTCTGTGACACTGAATGAAATTGACATGCTGTAGTGTTAGTGAGAAAGAAGCATGTGTAATTAGGGTTGCAAATTCCCTGCTTTTCCAGAAATCCTGGTTGCATGATTCCGGATTCCTGCTTATTCCCTCCTGATTCCGGGAATCTTCCAACCGGGATTTTAGGAATACCAGGGAATTTATTGAAAGTTCACGAAATTTTGCAACCCTATGTGTGATGTACCTACGTGTTCAGTACATTTTAGGTTCCTTTAAAACATCGTAGCTCCTTCCAACACATTCTCTCAACTCAGGACATTTCTGGAATCCGGTTCCTTTAAAGTCCATTTTACATTTTAACCACTGTTTAAAAAATAAAGAAAGAAAGAAAGAAACATGTAGAGAGTTTTGGGTGTTAACACTGTGCCTTTCATGTACCCCTTCACCACATGTTCTCTATATTACCCCGAGAATTAGTCAACAACCTTGATCCTGACTTGAGTCAAGAGGTGCCATCTAAGATGTGCACTTCAATGGAGAGTAAGAGGAGAGGCTGGAGACATCTGTCCAACAGGCTCCTATTTCGTAAGAGGAGACCTTATATTGCTTTCAGATGATCTCGGGCCTGTTAGATAAAAACAACGTTTTTCAAGATAGGACAGCGTCCATTAGTGGTCTGCTGGGTCTCCTTGGTTACCAGGGGGTGACCCAATAGTCACATTGACAGGTTTTGCGTAGCAGTGAAGATTTTGCAAGTGGGTTTGGAGGGTTCTTGTGCCAATGTTTCTTTTTGTCCCTTTCTCAGCATCAATATGATGTAATGGCCCTGTTGTAGCAGGTGTCCTTTTTATGAAGTCTCACTCCTACATTCTCTATTCTGAACGGATCTGTGTCTCTGTAGATTTGTTTGCCTTCTTTCCCAGTTTTTTTCCTGTAATCATTGTGTGTTTTCAGATTTCATGTGTGTGTGTGTTTGCAAGCTGCAAGTATGCATGCCGTGTGTGTGCGTGTGTGTTAAAGATAGCTCAGAGACACCAATGCGTGAGTCCTGGAGCCCCCCCCCCCTTCTCCTCCTCCTCCTCCTTCAGGAGTTTCCACTACACTACATGCCTGGTGCCTGAATCTCCGGAAGCCCCTGGGATACCTCTCCTACCGTAGGTGGGGATAGGGGAGGGAGTGGAAACCAATTATCATCCACGACATGCTGTTATTATCTGGCAGGAGGCTCCCCTCCTTCCCCTCTACCTTCCCCTCCATGTCCCAAATGGCACCCTATTACCTGTATAGTGCACTACTTTTGACCAGTGCACTATAGAGGGAACAGGGTGCCACTTGGGATGCAGCCATCTCCATAGAGATGGAGGGATAATCAGGTCTCTTTGTTTTGGAAAGGCAGGTTTGTAGCGTGATGTTAGAGCGCCAGCGCACATGGAAAAGACCTCTATTACACTTTATAATTACAGGTCAGGATGACAGTAGCCACATAAGAGCTTATTAATAATATCCCTGTGTTTAAACTCGTACAGTTCATCCCCCCACGAAAAGACAAAATCGTTTAAAGTTATAGCATTGCAGAAGGTTAAGATGATTTCATACCTTAGACTACAGTTTAGTCCTACAGATGTAGGATCTTAATTTGATCACTTTTTTGTTGCTGAGAATTTTCCTGCACCATAGGAAATGCAGATGAGCTTCATGATTTACATAAATTCACTGAAAACCCACACTAACACACGGTTGTATTAACAGTATTGCACTTTCATGTAGGCTACTTTTGGTCAGCTCATAGCCTAACCACCGATCATCTGTATGCATTCAACAGAACGTCCCACACCCAGGTACAAAATGGAGTCAATACGAGCATAGTGTAGTGGATGTGAATCTTGCCTGTAGCATGTTGGCTATAGTACATGAGTGACGTCAACCCAAAGTGCTGTCGCCGAACCCAGGAAATGCTTGGGAATGGACATTGTTTCTTGAGTGGCATGTGTTGTGCAGAAGATTATAAGTTCGAGCCCGGCTCGGGTCAGAACAGAACTCTGTTACAGTACATTGAACAGTTGGTTGGCACAATCAGCCCCCCATTCCACCCAACCGTTCCATCCACTTTACACCAACCAAGTATTTTTTCTTCCTTCAGTCCGAGGATGAAGAAGGATCCAATAATCAAAGAAGACAATGAGCATTGACAGCCTGTTCTCCATACCCTGGCATATTATTGTGCTGCAGCGGCGGACTCTGCAGCGTTCTGTGCCAGAGCACACCGATCCCAGCCAGCTGTCTGACAGCAAGCCTTTTATCAGCATGACATCACTGGGCTACTTGATTACTTTCCACAGATGCTTCCAGGTCTGGGAGTTTTCTCCCAGGAATCTGGAATGATCATCCCTGGCTATCTCTCCCTTTTCCCTTTCAGTGTGTCTAGAAATCAAAAGGGGACCATCGTGCTCTCCCAGAAGTTTGGTCGGTGCGTAAAACCCGTGAATTCAGTTAACTAAAATGGTGTGATGGGTCTGACCCTCAAAAAGATGTTGCATAAAGCTTACTTCATCTTTCAATGACTTGTATTCTTCCCACTGCATCAGGGATAGCGTACAGAGACGTTTCGGCTTTGCAGCCTTAAGTATGTAGGTACAAATCTTTTTCATTCAAAACAGCATTTGTTTGGAACACAGGTCAGCAAACGATGAGCAGCAGGTGCTTCTATTCAGGGATGTGGCTTCTCTGGTCCACCTGTATACAGTCACATAGTCAGTCACACAGTCACATATAGTCACAAAGAAAATACAGAATTATTGGGTATGGGAGCGGGCACGAAGGGAAAATTAAAACTTAAGTCAGATTTAAGTCAGTCAAATTTCTGCTAAATTTCCTCTTTTGCGCCACGGAGTGGGCAGTGATAAATTACAAAGTAAGATTCTGAAATGTTTTCTTTCAGAGGAAATTGCTGCATGAGTTGGATATTTATATCCTCAGTTGGTGTTCTAGGCTAGGTCAGGCCAGGTCAGGCCAGGCCAGGCCAGGCCAGGTCAGGCCAGGTCAGGTCAGGCCAGGCCAGGTCAGGCCAGGTAAGGTCAGGCCAGGTCAGGTCAGGCCAGGTCAGGTCAGGCCAGGCCAGGCCAGGTAAGGTCAGGCCAGGTCAGGCCAGGCCAGGCCAGGCCAGGCCAGGCCAGGCCAGGCCAGGCCAGGCCAGGCCAGGTCAGGTCAGGTCAGGTCAGGCATGCCGTGTTCCCTCTGTGTCCAGCCTCCCCACAGGCCTGACTGGCCTGTCTGTCTTCACCTATGTGGAGTAGTAGTAATAGTAGTGTGGACCGCACTGGCGGTCATCGACAAAACATTAAGAATGACAGGAAATTTGCTGTAAAACTGCAACATTGTATCTCAGCCTCATTGCAAAATGAGTAGAATAGCATGAATTAGCTATAAAACTGCAAATGTTTTTCTCTGCCCCATGGCAATATGTGTAGAATTGCCAGAAATTATGTAAAAAAATACAAAATTCTCTCAGGCTCAAGGCAAAATGTGTAAAATAGCATGAGATTAGGAGGGGTAAGGATACTGGTTACTGAACCAGCTCTGGAACACATGAACTCTAGTTTACAATAGAACAGAATAGAATAACTCTGTCATGCTACAGGAGGCATAAGGCATCTTACACTGTCACAAAAAGCCAGAATGACATGCTTCTGCACTGCTTTCTGCATAAGTAAAGCCTCCTAAATTCTTGTGGGTTTTGTGCCTTCCTGAAAATATCTTACCTTTGCTCTTAAGGCCTCCTGTGGTTACCTAAAGGAAACATTTATTCAAAACAAGATTATATATATTATTGTATATACAACAGCACCCACTTCCCTTTACTCCTGTGGCAGGAAGAGGAGGGTTATTTGCGGGAAGAAGAGTGTTACTCAGGCTTTACTCATAAGAGTAGCCAATGTCAGACCACATCCATTTGCTTTGAGGTGACTAATAGACAGATTGCGGAAGGAATCTCTTCACATCTTCAATATCTAGCTTTAATCTGACCGGAGATCAGTGAGAGCACCTGGAAAAGGAAATAGGGGTTCTCTTTGGAACTTGTCCAGACAAACAGGTCCCTCTTACAGTAAGGTTAAAGTGAGGATGATATTTACTGTAAAAGATAGAAATTAACACCATGATCACATAGGTCCAATACCAGGTTAAGTCTGTTTTTCAGTTTATTACTGGTTTGAGTCTGTTTTCAGTTTATTACCGGTTTGAGTCTGTTTACAGTTTATTACCGGTTTGAGTCTGTTTTCAGTTTATTACCGGTTTGAGTCTGTTTTCAGTTTATTACCGGTTTGAGATAGTTTTCAGTTTATTACTGGTTTGAGTCTGTTTTCAGTTTATTAACGGGTTGAGTCTGTTTTCAGTTTATTACCGGTTTGATACTACTTTTCAGTTTATTGAAAAGTAATGTAAAATAGATGCCCAATTTTCAGTTGTTGAATTGGAATTTCAGTTTAGTTCCTGAGTTGACTGCCTTTAATTCTAATTCCAATTGACCCCAATTCTGCTAGGTTCCATTGGAGACAAATTCTATGTAGTTTAGAGGAAAGAGAGAGAGAAAAAAGAGACAGAGAGAGAGACAGAGAGAGAGAGAGAAAAAAGAGACAGAGAGACAGAGAGAGACAGAGAGAGACAGAGAGAGACAGAGAGAGAGACAGAGAGAGACAGAGAGAGACAGAGAGAGACAGAGAGAGACAGAGAGACAGAGAGACAGAGAGACAGAGAGACAGAGAGACAGAGAGACAGAGAGACAGAGACAGAGAGAGAGAGAGAGAGAGAGAGAGAGAGAGAGAGAGACAGAGACAGAGACAGAGACAGAGAGAGAGAGACAGAGACAGAGACAGAGAGAGAGAGAGAGAGAGAGAGACAGAGAGACAGAGAGACAGAGAGACAGAGAGAGAGAGAGAGAGAGAGAGAGAGAGAGAGAGAGAGAGAGAGAGAGAGAGAGAGAGAGAGAGAGAGAGACAGAGAGACAGAGAGACAGAGACAGAGAGACAGAGAGACAGAGACAGAGAGAGAGACAGAGAGACAGAGAGACAGAGAGAGAGACAGAGAGACAGAGAGACAGAGAGACAGAGAGACAGAGAGACAGAGAGACAGAGAGAGAGAGGGGACAACTGTAACATGTCTAAAGCGTAGCCTGTTCCTGGCCTTCCTGGCTTTGAACCCCAGATGAAGATCGGCTGGCTGCAGCCCTGAAGTCATTACACCTTCAAAGGTAATTAACACATGGCTTTTGTTGGGGCCCCGGCCGATGAGGCCCAGATTGTGCAGGTACAGATGGTCAGAGAGGGGGGAGCAGACGAGGGGTGAATAAGGGGCGGACGACAGATACGAAGAGCAAGGTGTGCTTGGATCTGCGTTTGATGTCAGCAGGAAGGGCTTGACCTTTCCTCCACCCCCCTCCCCGACCTTGAATCCAGCCTGTCAACGCCACTTCCTGGAGTGCCCTGTAAAGATGAACATGTGGACAGACGGAGACAGGGGGCTGCCGGATCCCTTTAGGATGAGCGAAGAAACCCAGCTGGCATGGCTACTTTTTAAAACATCTCTTATCACCTCCACTACTGTCTGTGTACCTCACATAAGTAGCCTATGTCAAAAGAACAGTTTTGATATTTTGTCATGACTGTACAGTATATTTGTAAGAAATGAAGAATTTGGTCAATAGACGTTGACTTAACTGGGTGAAGTGGACATTACAGAAAGAAACTGGGTGATGTGGACATGTTTTACTCCTTACTAAAAACCTCCACCTGGCGCATTTCTGGAGGTGGGGAAAAGCTGCACTTCCTCATGTTGCAATCAAAGGGAGAGGGGTTGCAGTCTGGCCGCCTTGACCTTGGAGAGAGAGAGAGAGAGAGAGAGAGAGAGAGAGAGAGAGAGAGAGAGAGAGAGAGAGAGAGAGAGAGAGAGAGAGAGAGAGAGAGAGAGAGAGAGAGAGAGAGAGAGAGAGAGAGAGAGAGAGAGAGAGAGAGAGAGAGAGAGAGAGAGAGAGAGAGAGAGAGAGAGAGAGAGAGAGAGAGAGAGAGAGAGAGAGAGAGAGAGAGAGAGAGAGAGAGAGAGAGAGAGAGAGAGAGAGAGAGAGAGAGAGAGAGAGAGAGAGAGATCTCAATATTGCAGACAGGTGTGTATGTGCCTCCATTTAGGAGAACACTCCATCTGGCTCGGTCAAGCCCCCTTCGTCCCCCTCTGGTCTGTCTGACGGGAGATGGAGAGGATGGGTAAGGTAATATGGAGCTCTGCATAAACACATCAATAACACTATACATATCTATATACACATGAATTACACAATACATGAAAAGCAAACACAAAACAGGAAAAGCAAAATACAATGGTATGAAACAAACATGTTCAGTAAAAAGGCCCTCTAACATCCACCTGAATTGCCCTCGAGGCCCCAACGTCACCAACTTTAATAAGGACTTCAGCAGCCGCTTTTATCCAAAAATACTTTCACAAACAGTCGGCATTGACAGTAACCCTTGTATTTAGTATGTGGGAATCGAACCCATAACCCTAGTGTTGACAATAGCACCGTGGTCTATCCCACTGATCCATTAAAACCAAAGGTGAAGTAAACCTCAAACCTTCCCTCATCTACATCACCCCCCTGTGATCCATTAGATCAACACAGTTATCACCACAGTTACCACCACAGTTACCACCACAGTTATCACCACAGTTACCACCACAGTTATCACCACAGTTATCACCACAGTTACCACCACAGTTACCACCACAGTTATCACCACAGTTATCACCACAGTTATCACCACAGTTACCACCACAGTTATCAACACAGTTATCACCACAGTTACCATCACAGTTATCACCACAGTTACCACCACAGTTATCAACACAGTTATCACCACAGTTACCACCACAGTTACCACCACAGTTATCACCACAGTTACCACCACAGTTACCACCACAGTTACCACCACAGTTATCACCACAGTTACCACCACGGTTACCACCACAGTTATCACCACAGTTACCACCACAGTTACCACCACAGTTACCACCACAGTTATCACCACAGTTACCACCACAGTTACCACCACAGGCACCCAACCTCCAAATAACCCACCCCCCAAAACACTTCTGAGGCTTAATCCTTTCTCCCTATAATAATTGTTCATTTTTGTATAATTGTATGATTACTATATTAGAATATATTATTGCAATACACTGTAAATCAGGAGAAATCACTACAGTATTGTGTGTGTGGCTGTGTGTTTTTGCCAGTGTGTGCGTGTGTTCCATCTTGATGCCATTGGTCTAGCAACCCAGGATAATTGTATGGATATGTCTGTGTGACCCTGTGTTCTGGAATGTTGCTGTCAGCTCTGAATTTGTGTGATGAAGAATGAAAACATTTATGGGTTGAATCAGAGATGAGTAGTGTGTTGGATTCAGGGTTGAGGAATGTTGATATAATGCCAGCCAGTGGCAGCATCCTGAACTGCTACTCCACAATGTCAAATTCCTCACATTGAAAATCTGTGTTGGCCAAACATGTTCACCATTGTAAAACATTCAACCTCTGTAGGTTGGTGTTGTGGATCTGTGTTCTTGGTTTGATTGGATCCAGATCAATCTTCAGAGTAGATTTCACCCTCCCCTTTCCATTCAGAGGAGTCTAACATACAAACACACACAGAGAGAGAGAGAGAGAGAGAGAGAGAGAGAAACACATGCTGCTTCCCTACAGTTTAATACGAATCATCTCCAGTGGACACTCTGATCCGCGGGTTAGGGCCCGTCTCAGGGGAGCGTTTGATGTGGACACTCTGATCCGCGGGTCAGGACCCGTCTCAGGGGAGCGTTTGATGTGGACACTCTGATCCGCGGGTCAGGACCCGTCTCAGGGGAGCGTTTGATGTGGACACCCTGATCCGCGGGTCAGGGCCCGTCTCAGGGGAGCGTTTGATGTGGACACCCTGATCCGCGGGTCAGGGCCCGTCTCAGGGGAGCGTTTGATGTGGACACTCTGATCCGCGGGTCAGGGCCCGTCTCAGGGGAGCGTTTGATGTGGACACTCTGATCCGCGGGTCAGGGCCCGTCTCAGGGGAGCGTTTGATGTGGACACTCTGATCCGCGGGTCAGGGCCCGTCTCAGGGGAGCGTTTGATGTGGACACCCTGATCCGCGGGTCAGGGCCCGTCTCAGGGGAGCGTTTGATGTGGACACCCTGATCCGCGGGTCAGGGCCCGTCTCAGGGGAGCGTTTGATGTGGACACTCTGATCCGCGGGTCAGGGCCCGTCTCAGGGGAGCGTTTGATGTGGACACTCTGATCCGCGGGTCAGGGCCCGTCTCAGGGGAGCGTTTGATGTGGACACTCTGATCCGCGGGTCAGGACCCGTCTCAGGGGAGCGTTTGATGTGGACACTCTGATCCGCGGGTCAGGGCCCGTCTCAGGGGAGCGTTTGATGTGGACACCCTGATCCGCGGGTCAGGGCCCGTCTCAGGGGAGCGTTTGATGTGGACACCCTGATCCGCGGGTCAGGGCCCGTCTCAGGGGAGCGTTTGATGTGGACACTCTGATCCGCGGGTCAGGACCCGTCTCAGGGGAGCGTTTGATGTGGACACTCTGATCCGCGGGTCAGGACCCGTCTCAGGGGAGCGTTTGATGTGGACACCCTGATCCGCGGGTCAGGGCCCGTCTCAGGGGAGCGTTTGATGTGGACACTCTGATCCGCGGGTCAGGGCCCGTCTCAGGGGAGCGTTTGATGTGGACACTCTGATCCGCGGGTCAGGGCCCGTCTCAGGGGAGCGTTTGATGTGGACACCCTGATCCGTGGGTCAGGGCCCGTCTCAGGGGAGCGTTTGATGTGGACACTCTGATCCGCGGGTCAGGGCCCGTCTCAGGGGAGCGTTTGATGTGGACACTCTGATCCGCGGGTCAGGGCCCGTCTCAGGGGAGCGTTTGATGTGGACACTCTGATCCGCGGGTCAGGGCCCGTCTCAGGGGAGCGTTTGATGTGGACACCCTGATCCGCGTGTCAGGGCCCGTCTCAGGGGAGCGTTTGATGTGGACACTCTGATCCGCGGGTCAGGGCCCGTCTCAGGGGAGCGTTTGATGTGGACACTCTGATCCGCGGGTCAGGGCCCGTCTCAGGGGAGCGTTTGATGTGGACACTCTGATCCGCGGGTCAGGGCCCGTCTCAGGGGAGCGTTTGATGTGGACACTCTGATCCGCGGGTCAGGGCCCGTCTCAGGGGAGCGTTGGATGTGGACACTCTGATCCGCGGGTCAGGGCCCGTCTCAGGGGAGCGTTGGATGTGGACACTCTGATCCGCGGGTCAGGGCCCGTCTCAGGGGAGCGTTTGATGTGGACACTCTGATCCGCGGGTCAGGGCCCGTCTCAGGGGAGCGTTTGATGTGGACACTCTGATCTGCGGGTCAGGGCCCGTCTCAGGGGAGCGTTTGATGTGGACACCCTGATCCGCGGGTCAGGGCCCGTCTCAGGGGAGCGTTTGATGTGGACACTCTGATCCGCGGGTCAGGGCCCGTCTCAGGGGAGCGTTTGATGTGGACACTCTGATCCGCGGGTCAGGACCCGTCTCAGGGGAGCGTTTGATGTGGACACTCTGATCCGCGGGTCAGGGCCCGTCTCAGGGGAGCGTTTGATGTGGACACCCTGATCCGCGGGTCAGGGCCCGTCTCAGGGGAGCGTTTGATGTGGACACCCTGATCCGCGGGTCAGGGCCCGTCTCAGGGGAGCGTTTGATGTGGACACTCTGATCCGCGGGTCAGGACCCGTCTCAGGGGAGCGTTTGATGTGGACACCCTGATCCGCGGGTCAGGGCCCGTCTCAGGGGAGCGTTTGATGTGGACACTCTGATCCGCGGGTCAGGGCCCGTCTCAGGGGAGCGTTTGATGTGGACACTCTGATCCGCGGGTCAGGGCCCGTCTCAGGGGAGCGTTTGATGTGGACACCCTGATCCGCGGGTCAGGGCCCGTCTCAGGGGAGCGTTTGATGTGGACACTCTGATCCGCGGGTCAGGGCCCGTCTCAGGGGAGCGTTTGATGTGGACACTCTGATCCGCGGGTCAGGGCCCGTCTCAGGGGAGCGTTTGATGTGGACACTCTGATCCGCGGGTCAGGGCCCGTCTCAGGGGAGCGTTTGATGTGGACACTCTGATCCGCGGGTCAGGACCCGTCTCAGGGGAGCGTTTGATGTGGACACCCTGATCCGCGGGTCAGGGCCCGTCTCAGGGGAGCGTTTGATGTGGACACTCTGATCCGCGGGTCAGGGCCCGTCTCAGGGGAGCGTTTGATGTGGACACTCTGATCCGCGGGTCAGGGCCCGTCTCAGGGGAGCGTTTGATGTGGACACCCTGATCCGCGGGTCAGGGCCCGTCTCAGGGGAGCGTTTGATGTGGACACTCTGATCCGCGGGTCAGGGCCCGTCTCAGGGGAGCGTTTGATGTGGACACTCTGATCCGCGGGTCAGGGCCCGTCTCAGGGGAGCGTTTGATGTGGACACTCTGATCCGCGGGTCAGGGCCCGTCTCAGGGGAGCGTTTGATGTGGACACCCTGATCCGCGTGTCAGGGCCCGTCTCAGGGGAGCGTTTGATGTGGACACTCTGATCCGCGGGTCAGGGCCCGTCTCAGGGGAGCGTTTGATGTGGACACTCTGATCCGCGGGTCAGGGCCCGTCTCAGGGGAGCGTTTGATGTGGACACTCTGATCCGCGGGTCAGGGCCCGTCTCAGGGGAGCGTTTGATGTGGACACTCTGATCCGCGGGTCAGGGCCCGTCTCAGGGGAGCGTTGGATGTGGACACTCTGATCCGCGGGTCAGGGCCCGTCTCAGGGGAGCGTTGGATGTGGACACTCTGATCCGCGGGTCAGGGCCCGTCTCAGGGGAGCGTTTGATGTGGACACTCTGATCCGCGGGTCAGGGCCCGTCTCAGGGGAGCGTTTGATGTGGACACTCTGATCCGCGGGTCAGGGCCCGTCTCAGGGGAGCGTTTGATGTGGACACCCTGATCCGCGGGTCAGGGCCCGTCTCAGGGGAGCGTTTGATGTGGACACTCTGATCCGCGGGTCAGGGCCCGTCTCAGGGGAGCGTTTGATGTGGACACTCTGATCCGCGGGTCAGGGCCCGTCTCAGGGGAGAGTTTGATGTGGACACTCTGATCCGCGGGTCAGGGCCCGTCTTAGGGGAGCGTTTGATGTGGACACCCTGATCCGCGGGTCAGGGCCCGTCTCAGGGGAGCGTTTGATTTGGACACCCTGATCCGCGGGTCAGGGCCCGTCTCAGGGGAGCGTTGGATGTGGACACTCTGATCCGCGGGTCAGGGCCCGTCTCAGGGGAGCGTTTGATGTGGACACTCTGATCCGCGGGTCAGGGCCCGTCTCAGGGGAGCGTTTGATGTGGACACTCTGATCCGCGGGTCAGGGCCCGTCTCAGGGGAGCGTTGGATGTGGACACTCTGATCCGCGGGTCAGGGCCCGTCTCAGGGGAGCGTTTGATGTGGACACTCTGATCCGCGGGTCAGGGCCCGTTTCAGGGGAGCGTTGGATGTGGACACTCTGATCCGCGGGTCAGGGCCCGTCTCAGGGGAGCGTTTGATGTGGACACTCTGATCCGCGGGTCAGGGCCCGTCTAAGGGGAGCGTTTGATGTGGACACTCTGATCCGCGGGTCAGGGCCCGTCTCAGGGGAGCGTTGGATGTGGACACTCTGATCCGCGGGTCAGGGCCCGTCTCAGGGGAGCGTTTGATGTGGACACTCTGATCCGCGGGTCAGGGCCCGTTTCAGGGGAGCGTTGGATGTGGACACTCTGATCCGCGGGTCAGGGCCCGTCTCAGGGGAGCGTTTGATGTGGACACTCTGATCCGCGGGTCAGGGCCCGTCTCAGGGGAGCGTTTGATGTGGACACTCTGATCCGCGGGTCAGGGCCCGTCTCAGGGGAGCGTTGGATGTGGACACTCTGATCCGCGGGTCAGGGCCCGTCTCAGGGGAGCGTTTGATGTGGACACTCTGATCCTCGGGTCAGGGCCCGTTTCAGGGGAGCGTTGGATGTGGACACTCTGATCCGCGGGTCAGGGCCCGTCTCAGGGGAGCGTTTGATGTGGACACCCTGATCCGCGGGTCAGGGCCCGTCTCAGGGGAGCGTTTGATGTGGACACTCTGATCCGCGGGTCAGGGCCCGTCTCAGGGGAGCGTTTGATGTGGACACTCTGATCCGCGGGTCAGGGCCCGTCTCAGGGGAGAGTTTGATGTGGACACTCTGATCCGCGGGTCAGGGCCCGTCTTAGGGGAGCGTTTGATGTGGACACCCTGATCCGCGGGTCAGGGCCCGTCTCAGGGGAGCGTTTGATTTGGACACCCTGATCCGCGGGTCAGGGCCCGTCTCAGGGGAGCGTTGGATGTGGACACTCTGATCCGCGGGTCAGGGCCCGTCTCAGGGGAGCGTTTGATGTGGACACTCTGATCCGCGGGTCAGGGCCCGTCTCAGGGGAGCGTTTGATGTGGACACTCTGATCCGCGGGTCAGGGCCCGTCTCAGGGGAGCGTTGGATGTGGACACTCTGATCCGCGGGTCAGGGCCCGTCTCAGGGGAGCGTTTGATGTGGACACTCTGATCCGCGGGTCAGGGCCCGTTTCAGGGGAGCGTTGGATGTGGACACTCTGATCCGCGGGTCAGGGCCCGTCTCAGGGGAGCGTTTGATGTGGACACTCTGATCCGCGGGTCAGGGCCCGTCTAAGGGGAGCGTTTGATGTGGACACTCTGATCCGCGGGTCAGGGCCCGTCTCAGGGGAGCGTTGGATGTGGACACTCTGATCCGCGGGTCAGGGCCCGTCTCAGGGGAGCGTTTGATGTGGACACTCTGATCCGCGGGTCAGGGCCCGTTTCAGGGGAGCGTTGGATGTGGACACTCTGATCCGCGGGTCAGGGCCCGTCTCAGGGGAGCGTTTGATGTGGACACTCTGATCCGCGGGTCAGGGCCCGTCTCAGGGGAGCGTTTGATGTGGACACTCTGATCCGCGGGTCAGGGCCCGTCTCAGGGGAGCGTTGGATGTGGACACTCTGATCCGCGGGTCAGGGCCCGTCTCAGGGGAGCGTTTGATGTGGACACTCTGATCCTCGGGTCAGGGCCCGTTTCAGGGGAGCGTTGGATGTGGACACTCTGATCCGCGGGTCAGGGCCCGTCTCAGGGGAGCGTTTGATGTGGACACTCTGATCCGCGGGTCAGGGCCCGTCTCAGGGGAGCGTTTGATGTGGACACTCTGATCCGCGGGTCAGGGCCCGTCTCAGGGGAGCGTTTGATGTGGACACTCTGATCCGCGGGTCAGGGCCCGTCTCAGGGGAGCGTTGGATGTGGACACTCTGATCCGCGGGTCAGGGCCCGTCTCAGGGGAGCGTTTGATGTGGACACTCTGATCCGCGGGTCAGGGCCCGTCTCAGGGGAGCGTTTGATGTGGACACTCTGATCCGCGGGTCAGGGCCCGTCTCAGGGGAGCGTTTGATGTGGACACCCTGATCCGCGGGTCAGGGCCCGTCTCAGGGGAGCGTTTGATGTGGACACTCTGATCCGCGGGTCAGGGCCCGTCTCAGGGGAGCGTTTGATGTGGACACCCTGATCCGCGGGTCAGGGCCCGTCTCAGGGGAGAGTTTGATGTGGACACTCTGATCCGCGGGTCAGGGCCCGTCTCAGGGGAGCGTTTGATGTGGACACTCTGATCCGCGGGTCAGGGCCCGTCTCAGGGGAGCGTTTGATGTGGACACTCTGATCCGCGGGTCAGGGCCCGTCTCAGGGGAGCGTTGGATGTGGACACTCTGATCCGCGGGTCAGGGCCCGTCTCAGGGGAGCGTTGGATGTGGACACTCTGATCCGCGGGTCAGGGCCCGTCTCAGGGGAGCGTTTGATGTGGACACTCTGATCCTCGGGTCAGGGCCCGTTTCAGGGGAGCGTTGGATGTGGACACTCTGATCCGCGGGTCAGGGCCCGTCTCAGGGGAGCGTTTGATGTGGACACTCTGATCCGCGGGTCAGGGCCCGTCTCAGGGGAGCGTTTGATGTGGACACTCTGATCCGCAGGTCAGGGCCCGTCTCAGGGGAGCGTTTGATGTGGACACTCTGATCCGCGGGTCAGGGCCCGTCTCAGGGGAGCGTTGGATGTGGACACTCTGATCCGCGGGTCAGGGCCCGTCTCAGGGGAGCGTTTGATGTGGACACTCTGATCCGCGGGTCAGGGCCCGTCTCAGGGGAGCGTTTGATGTGGACACTCTGATCCGCGGGTCAGGGCCCGTCTCAGGGGAGCGTTTGATGTGGACACCCTGATCCGCGGGTCAGGGCCCGTCTCAGGGGAGCGTTTGATGTGGACACTCTGATCCGCGGGTCAGGGCCCGTCTCAGGGGAGCGTTTGATGTGGACACCCTGATCCGCGGGTCAGGGCCCGTCTCAGGGGAGAGTTTGATGTGGACACTCTGATCCGCGGGTCAGGGCCCGTCTCAGGGGAGCGTTTGATGTGGACACTCTGATCCGCGGGTCAGGGCCCGTCTCAGGGGAGCGTTTGATGTGGACACTCTGATCCGCGGGTCAGGGCCCGTCTCAGGGGAGCGTTGGATGTGGACACTCTGATCCGCGGGTCAGGGCCCGTCTCAGGGGAGCGTTTGATGTGGACACTCTGATCCGCGGGTCAGGGCCCGTCTCAGGGGAGCGTTGGATGTGGACACTCTGATCCGCGGGTCAGGGCCCGTCTCAGGGGAGCGTTGGATGTGGACACTCTGATCCGCGGGTCAGGGCCCGTCTCAGGGGAGCGTTTGATGTGGACACTCTGATCCGCGGGTCAGGGCCCGTCTCAGGGGAGCGTTTGATGTGGACACCCTGATCCGCGGGTCAGGGCCCGTCTCAGGGGAGCGTTTGATGTGGACACTCTGATCCGCGGGTCAGGGCCCGTCTCAGGGGAGCGTTTGATGTGGACACTCTGATCCGCGGGTCAGGGCCCGTCTCAGGGGAGCGTTTGATGTGGACACCCTGATCCGTGGGTCAGGGCCCGTCTCAGGGGAGCGTTTGATGTGGACACTCTGATCCGCGGGTCAGGGCCCGTCTCAGGGGAGCGTTTGATGTGGACACTCTGATCCGCGGGTCAGGGCCCGTCTCAGGGGAGCGTTTGATGTGGACACTCTGATCCGCGGGTCAGGGCCCGTCTCAGGGGAGCGTTTGATGTGGACACCCTGATCCGCGGGTCAGGGCCCGTCTCAGGGGAGCGTTGGATGTGGACACTCTGATCCGCGGGTCAGGCCCGTCTCAGGGGAGCGTTTGATGTGGACACTCTGATCCGCGGGTCAGGGCCCGTCTCAGGGGAGCGTTTGATGTGGACACTCTGATCCGCGGGTCAGGGCCCGTCTCAGGGGAGCGTTGGATGTGGACATCCTGATCCGCGGGTCAGGGCCCGTCTCAGGGGAGCGTTTGATGTGGACACTCTGATCCGCGGGTCAGGGCCCGTCTCAGGGGAGCGTTTGATGTGGACACTCTGATCCGCGGGTCAGGGCCCGTCTCAGGGGAGCGTTGGATGTGGACACTCTGATCCGCGGGTCAGGGCCCGTCTCAGGGGAGCGTTTGATGTGGACACCCTGATCCGCGGGTCAGAGCCCGTCTCAGGGGAACGTTGGATGTGGACACCCTGATCCGCGGGTCAGGGCCCGTCTCAGGGGAGCGTTTGATGTGGACACTCTGATCCGCGGGTCAGGGCCCGTCTCAGGGGAGCGTTTAATGTGGACACTCTGATCCGCTGGTCAGGGCCCGTCTCAGGGGAGCGTTTGATGTGGACACTCTGATCCGCGGGTCAGTGCCCGTCTCAGGGGAGCGTTGGATGTGGACACTCTGATCCGCGGATCAGGGCCCGTCTCAGGGGAGCGTTTGATGTGGACACTCTGATCCGCGGGTCAGGGCCCGTCTCAGGGGAGCGTTTGATGTGGACACTCTGATCCGCGGGTCAGGGCCCGTCTCAGGGGAGCGTTTGATGTGGACACTCTGATCCGCGGGTCAGGGCCCGTCTCAGGGGAGCGTTGGATGTGGACACTCTGATCCGCGGGTCAGGGCCCGTCTCAGGGGAGCGTTTGATGTGGACACCCTGATCCGCGGGTCAGGGCCCGTCTCAAGGGAGCGTTTGATGTGGACACTCTGATCCGCGGGTCAGGGCCCGTCTCAGGGGAGCGTTTGATGTGGACACCCTGATCCGCGGGTCAGGGCCCGTCTCAGGGGAGCGTTTGATGTGGACACTCTGATCCGCGGGTCAGGGCCCGTCTCAGGGGAGCGTTTGATGTGGACACTCTGATCCGCGGGTCAGGGCCCGTCTCAGGGGAGCGTTGGATGTGGACACTCTGATCCGCGGGTCAGGGCCCGTCTCAGGGGAGCGTTTGATGTGGACACTCTGATCCGCGGGTCAGGGCCCGTCTCAGGGGAGCGTTTGATGTGGACACTCTGATCCGCGGGTCAGGGCCCGTCTCAGGTGAGCGTTTGATGTGGACACTCTGATCCGCGGGTCAGGGCCCGTCTCAGGGGAGCGTTTGATGTGGACACTCTGATCCGCGGGTCAGGGCCCATCTCAGGGGAGCGTTTGATGATGGCGTTTTATTGTTCCAGAAGGTCAAGTTCTTCAAAGCTCTCCTTCTGTTCTCCGCGGGGGGCCCGGGCCCCAGCTGTCGGAATACACTCTGCTTTGTGTTGTTCTACCAGAGAAGAGCTAGGTCAAACCCACTCTCTCTCAAATGAGTGTTTTCACTGGGGATAGGCACAAAGTGGACAGGTTTCATTGCTGTTCAAATAGACTCTTTGGTATGACTCTGTAGCATTGTGTGTGTTGGAATGTGTGTATGTGTGGGAGTGTGTGGGAGTGTGTTTATGTGTGTGTGTGAGTGGGAGTGAAAGTGAGAGTGAGAGAGAGAGTGGGCACTCTTACACTCGCCCAAGCCAACGGCATGTACCAGATGCTCAGCAGGCTCTGCTCACACTTACTGGCCTGAGGCCAAACCACGACCAACAACATTGGACACTTTATGGAACAAAAAGCCTTCACTATATCATCCTGGAATATCCAAGGCCTGAGGTCATCTGCCTTTGGCCTAAAGAGCAGGAACCCGGACTTCACCAAAGAAATCGGTAATGCAGACATTGTCATCCTGCAAGAAACATGGTATAGAGGAGACGGACCCACTGGTTGCCCTCTAGGTTACAGAGAGCTGGTAGTCCCATCCACCAAACTACCAGGTGTGAAACAGGGAAGGGACTCAGGGGGAATGCTAATTTGGTATAGAGCAGACCTAACTCACTCCATTAAATTAATCAAAACAGGAACATTTTACATTTGGCTAGAAATTCAAAAGGAAATTATCTTAACTTCTCTGGGATAGTTGGGACGCTAGCGTCCCAACTGACAAGCACCCCCAACCCCCCCCCTCACTGATTAGCATCGCGTCACAATGAAAAAGGAAAATCTAAATATCATTAAATCACAAGTCCAAGACACCAAATGAAAGATACAGATCTTGTGAATAAAGCCACCATTTCAGATTTTTAAAATGTTTTACAGGGAAGACAAAATATGTAAATCTATTAGCTAACCACGTTAGCAAAAGACACCATTTTTCTTTGTCCACCATTTTTTCTCTCCACCAGTAGCTATCACCAATTCGGCCAAATAAAGATATTGATAGCCACTAACCAAGAAAAAACCTCATCAGATGACAGTCTGATAACATATTTATTGTATAGGATAGGTTTTGTTAGAAAAATGTGCATATTTCAGGTAGAAATCATAGTTTACAATTGCACCCACCATCACAACTCGACTAGAATAAATACAGAGAGCAACGTGTATTACCTAATTACTAATCATAAAACATTTCTTAAAAATACACAGCTCACAGCAATGGAAAGACACAGATCTTGTGAATTCAGACAATATTTCAGATGTTCTAAGTGTTTTACAGCGAAAACACAATAAATCGTTATATTAGCATACCACATATGCAAACGTTACCCGAGCATTGATTCAAGCCAAAGAGAGCGATATCGTTATCATCGCCAAAATATATTAATTTTTTCACTAACCTTCTCAGAATTCTTCCGATGACACTCCTGTAACATCATATTACAACATACATATAGAGTTTGTTCGAAAATGTGCATATTTAGCCACAAAAAAACGTGTTATACAATGAGAATAGTTGCCAACCTGGGCTGAAAATGTCGGGCGCCATTTTGGACAGTGATCTAGCGTAATGAATAACTAATCATAAACTTTACTAAAAAATATAGGGTGGACAGCAATCGAAAGACAAATTAGTTCTTAATGCAATCGCTGAATTACATTTCTAAAATTATCCTTACTGTGCAATACAGGGTTCGCCAAGCAAAGCTACACAAAACAAAATGGCGGCTTATGCGTTTGACATTTTTCAACAGAATAACGATTTATCATCAAAAATAGTTCTTACTATGAGCTGATCTTCAATCAGAATCTTGGGCAATGTATCCTTTCTCCGGTCTAATCGTCTTTTGGTCGAAAGATGTCCTCTTGTCCTGTCGAAATGGCCACTAACGTTCGACCGGTACTGGAAACGTGCCCAGCGCTTCAAAGTGCATCACAAAGAAATGCCTCAAAATCGCACTAAACAGATATAAATTGCTATAAAACGGTTTAAATTAACTACCTTATGATGTCTTTAACACCTATAACGAATAAAAACATGACCGGCGATATATAAGTGGCTAAACCAAAGATTGGAAGGAGGCCAGTCCGACGACCACTCTGCGCCGAGCGCACTGTTGAAAAGGACGTTCTTTCCGCTCCAGGGTCTATTTATAGAGCCCGGATTGCGCAATCCACTCCATTCAAAATCTCCCCGCTTACTGACATCTAGAGGAAGGCGTAGGCAGTGTTTGTAGCATCATAGCATTCACAGGGACTTATGAACTGACCTGGGAGCAGGGGCCAAGATTTCTGAAATCTCACTCCCTGGCAGGAAAAGTGCTGTAGAATGAGTTCTGTTTCACTCAGAGACATAATTCCAACGGTTATAGAAACTAGAGAGTGTTTTCTATCCAATAATAACAATAATATGCATATTGTACGAGCAAGAATTGAGTACTAGGCAGTTTAATTTGGAGACCAATTTTCCCTAAGTCGAAACAGCACCCCCTATATCCCAGAGAGGTTAACAGAGAAAAATGTCCTCCTGTGTGCTACCTATATCCCCCCACTAGAATCCCCATACTTTAATGAAGACAGCTTCTCCATCCTGGAGGGGGAAATCAATCATTTCCAGGCCCAGGGACATGTATTAGTCTGTGGCGACCTAAATGCCAGAACTGGACACGAACCCGACACCCTCAGCACACAGGGGGACAAACACCTGCCTGCAGGTGACAGCATTCCCTCCCCCATATGCCCCCCTAGGCACAACTATGACAACATAACCAACAAAAACGGGTCACAACTCCTGCAGCTCTGTCGCACGCTGGGTATGTACATAGTCAATGGTAGGCTTCGAGGGGACTCCTATGGTAGGTACACCTATAGCTCATCTCTTGGCAGTAGCACTGTAGACTACTTTATCACTGACCTCAACCCAGAGTCTCTCAGAGCGTTCACAGTCAGCCCACTGACACCCCTATCAGATCACAGCAAAATTACAGTCTACTTGAACAGAGCAATACTCAATCATGAGGCATCAAAGCCAAAGGAACTGAGTAACATTAAGAAATGCTATAGATGGAAGGAATGCAGTTTGGAACCTACCAAAAAACAATTAGGCAACAGCAAATCCAATCCCTTTTAGACAACTTCCTGGGTAAAACGTTCCACTGCAATAGTGAAGGTGTAAACTTGGCAGTAGAAAATCTTAACAGTATATTTGACCTCTCAGCTTCCCTATCAAATCTAAAAATCTCAAATAGAAAACCGAAGAAAATGAACAACAATGACAAATGGTTTGATGAAGAATGCAAAAATCTAAGAAATAAATTGAGAAACTTGTCCAACCAAAAACATAGAGACCCGGAAAACCTGAGTCTACGCCTTCACTATGGTGAATCACTAAAACAATACAGAAATACACTACGGAAAAAGAAGGAACAGCATGTCAGAAATCAGCTCAATGTAATTGAAGAATCCATAGACTAACCAATTCTGGGAAAATTGGAAAACACTAAACAAACAACAACACGAAGAATTATCTATCCAAAATGGAGATGTATGGGTAAACCACTTCTCCAATCTTTTTAGCTCTATAACAAAGAATAAAGAGCAAAAACATATACATGATCAAATACAAATCCTAGAATCAACTATTAAAGACTACCAGAACCCACTGGATTCTCCAATTACCTTGAATGAGTTACAGGACAAAATAAAAACCCTCCAACCCAAAAAGGCCTGTGGTGTTGATGGTATCCTTAATGAAATGATCAAATATACAGACAACAAATTCCAATTGGCTATACTAAAACTCTTTAACATCGTCCTTAGCTCTGGCATCTTCCCCAATATTTGGAACCAAGGACTGATCACCCCAATCCACAAAAGTGGAGACAAATTTGACCCCAATAACTACCGTGGAATATGCGTCAACAGTAACCTTGGTAAAATACTCTGCATTATCATTAACAGCAGACTCGTACATTTCCTCAATGAACACAATGTACTGAGCAAATGTCAAATTGGCTTTTTACCAAATTACCGTACAACAGACCATGTATTCACCCTACACACCCTAATTGACAACCAAACAAACCAAAACAAAGGCAAAGTCTTCTCATGCTTTGTTGATTTCAAAAAAGCCTTCGACTCAATTTGGCATGAGGGTCTGCTATACAAATTGATGGAAAGTGGTGTTGGGGGTAAAACATACGACATTATAAAATCCATGTACACAAACAACAAGTGTGCGGTTAAAATTGGCAAAAAACACACACATTTCTTCACACAGGGTCGTAGGGTGAGACAGGGATGCAGCTTAAGCCCCACCCTCTTCAACATATATATCAACGAATTGGCGCGGGCACTAGAACAGTCTGCAGCACCCGGTCTCACCCTACTAGAATCCGAAGTCAAATGTCTACTGTTTGCTGATGATCTGGTGCTTCTGTCACCAACCAAGGAGGGCCTACAGCAGCACCTAGATCTTCTGCACAGATTCTGTCAGACCTGGGCCCTGACAGTAAATCTCAGTAAGACCAAAATAATGGTGTTCCAAAAAAGGTCCAGTCGCCAGGACCACAAATTCCATCTAGACACCGTTGCCCTAGAGCACACAAAAAACTATACATACCTCGGCCTAAACATCAGCACCACAGGTAACTTCCACAAAGCTGTGAACGATCTGAGAGACAAGGCAAGAAGGGCATTCTATGCCATCAAAAGGAACATAAATTTCAACATACCAATTAGGATCTGGCTAAAAATACTTGAATCAGTCATAGAGCCCATTGCCCTTTATGGTTGTGAGGTCTGGGGTCCGCTCACCAACCAAGATTTCACAAAATGGGGCAAACACCAAATTGAGACTCTGCATGCAGAATTCAGCAAAAATATCCTCCGTGTACAACGTAGAACACCAAATAATGCATGCAGAGCAGAATTAGGCCGATACCCACTAATTATCAAAATCCAGAAAAGAGCCGTTAAATTCTACAACCACCTAAAAGGAAGCGATTCCCAAACCTTCTATAACAAAGCCATCACCTACAGAGAGATGAACCTGGAGAAGAGTCCCCTAAGCAAGCTGGTCCTAGGGCTCTGTTCACAAACACAAACACACCCCACAGAGCCCCAGGACAA